>NC_090935.1:804814086-805123498 GCF_040938575.1 Ambystoma mexicanum | reverse complement strand
CCACCACCCCCACCCCCCAGCCACCAGGGTCACCCTCCACCAGGCCCCCACTCATGTCACCCACCACCCCCACCCCCCAGCCACCAGGGTCACCCTCCACCAGACCCCCACTCATGTCTCCCACCACCCCCACACCCCAGCAGTGCAGGGGCACCCTCCACCAGGCCCCCACTCATGTCTCCCACCACCCCCACACCCCAGCAGTGCAGGGGCAGCCTCCACCAGGCCCCCACTCATGTCACCCACCACCCCCACACCCCAGCCACCAGGGGCACCCTCCACCAGGCCCCCACTCATGTCACCCACCACCCCCACCCCCCAGCCACCAGGGTCACCCTCCACCAGGCCCCCACTCATGTCTCCCACCACCCCCACACCCCAGCAGTGCAGGGGCAGCCTCCACCAGGCCCCCACTCATGTCACCCACCACCCCCACCCCCCAGCCACCAGGGTCACCCTCCACCAGGCCCCCACCCATGTCTCCCACCACCCCCACCCCCCAGCCACCAGGGGCACCCTCCACCAGGCCCCCACTCATGTCACCCACCACCCCCACCCCCCAGCCACCAGGGTCACCCTCCACCAGGCCCCCACCCATGTCTCCCACCACCCCCAGCCACCAGGGGCACCCTCCACCAGGCCCCCACTCATGTCTCCCACCACCCCCACACCCCAGCAGTGCAGGGGCACCCTCCACCAGGCCCCCACCCATGTCTCCCACCACCCCCACCCCCCAGCCACCAGGGTCACCCTCCACCAGGCCCCCACTCATGTCACCCACCACCCCCACACCCCAGCAGTGCAGGGGCACCCTCCACCAGGCCCCCACTCATGTCACCCACCACCCCCACCCCCCAGCCACCAGGGGCACCCTCCACCAGGCCCCCACTCATGTCTCCCACCACCCCCACACCCCAGCAGTGCAGGGGCACCCTCCACCAGGCACCCACACATGTCTAAATGCCCCCAGGTCCTGACGATACTCAATCATGGCAGTAATGGGCAGCATACCCAGCACAAACACCCAGGCAAGGATTGCATCCACCCACATAGTGAATGCAATTACATGATACAACCCCAATGGCAAGTCTGTAAATGAACACATGTCCGTCACACACGCATACACAATGGGTGCAAGTCAATGTCAAAACCCATATCATGACATGTATGAAACCAATGAGAAAATACCACAAGTGAAAGTTAAAAAGAACATGTATTAAAGATGAAAAATAAGTAAAAAATCAAACATACAACAATGGGGATAACAAAATAAATGGTCCATGTCCGAGAACAAATGTAAAAATAAAAAAAACAAAGTAATCCAAAAACAAATGTTGTCCAAAGCAAAATCATGTGGAAGTAAAATAATGAGAAACCATTTCCTCATGGTGAACACAATAATTAATAAAAAAAATGTTTCTTCAAAAAGCAAACTATATACACGAAAATTCCAGGGTCCATGAGCCCAACACCATAAATGAAACCTACTACTACCTAATGAAAATAAATATACAAAAAAGTGGCCATTGTCCGAGCGGTCCAAAAAAACAAAAATTAATAAAGGAAACCTAACACTAACTAACTAAATAACTATATACAAAGGCAGCGGGCAAGTCCTGCGGCTCACTCGGTGATGTTGCTGGCCAGGGCATCATCGAACTCCATGTCGATGTCCTGGAGGCGGGACTCTGTCCTGGCCCCGCGGTCTCGCAGGGATAACCCCATGTCCAGCTCAAACTCCCTGCGAGCTTCCTCGAGGCACTCAGCCCGCCTCAACGCCCGACGCATGGAGAACTCCGCCCTGACCATGGTGAGCCGCTCCTCTTCCGCCCGCTGCCGCTCCGCACCTATCCGCTGGACCAACTGCTCCCACACGGAAGACACCACCATCCCAGGGTTGCCCTGCCCTCCGGCCGATGCCTGCCCCTCTGATCTTGAAGGCCCCAAGCCATGATGCCTCCCACGTCGAGCCTGCTGCTGCCTCCGACGCCACTGCCTCTGCCAGCACGACGGCATCCAGGCTGATGGAAACCACCGACGCCGTCGTGCACGTGCCCTGCCTGATGATGCTGTCACATCTTCCACCTGCTGGGGTCCAGTTGCTGTGTTGTCCACCCCTGCTGGACCTCCGACTCCCAACTGTGGCAGGGATGGGATCCCCACCGAGCTGGCTGCATTGGTCGGGGCAGGTCCACAGGGGGCCCTGGTGGCATCTGGGCCGGAAGACGGCAAGGAGAACGACTGGTGTATAGCCTGCACAGAGGAGGAGAGGGCCGCCAGATTGGACAACACATGCAGAAAACCCCCGAACATGGCCGATCCCAATTGGGCCACGTCGGCACGGTGCACTTCGTGATGACGTGCGTCGTCCTCCCGGGAAGCACGCACGGCATCACGAATCACAGCCGTGCGCATCGCGACCCCAATCAGGACCTTCTCCACACGGCCAGGGGTTCCCACGTCCGCAGGTGGAGGGGAGTCAGGTGACATGGACATCCCCTCTACCTGCGGACGGGCCTGCGACGGGGCATCCCTGCTGGTGCATGGTGGTGCACTCACAGGGTCAGGGACAGCGACATGCACAGGCCCCTCCACGGTGACCTGTGCTGCCTCCTGCCCCTGGCCCTGGACTGCACCACTTGCACCAGCAGGGATGCCCCCACCAGGCCCCATGTGTGCCCCAGTGGCGGCCTCCTCCTCCTCTGTGCAAACCATCAACCTGGATGGCTCCTCACCGTCTCCCACCGTAGCAGGCCCCTGTGGGGGCTCACCCACCCCTTCCGCTGCAGCTGTGGGGGCATCCCCGCCGCCTTGCTCCACAGCGCCGTCTCGGCCCTATTCTTCACTAGCCGCTGCGTAGAGGGAGACAAAGAACACAAGCATCAGGGCACTGTACAATGGTCCCCTAGACAGGAAGCAATAGCAGATGAGCACCACTGTCAAAGTACACTTCCATCATGTCCCTCCAGAACACATGGGTCAGTCCAGGCAAAACACACACAGTAACAGGCATGGTGCATGCCATGGACATTTCCATGCATGTCCAATGGACTCTTGAAACATTCAATGATATGTAACTCACATGCATCATGGCTCATGCCTATCACATGCACACACTTCACCTCAATCACATCCATCTGGCCCCAAACACACCAAACACAGCGGATACAAGGGTAATTTGGCTGCTTCACTGAATCTGTGCATTGTCACACACATGTGTCATGCATCCATGGCATGCACAAGTCACAGACACGCAGGTCAGGCACACAGATATGGCTACCATATATGTACCTGGCATCAGCACCCATCCCTCACCCCCACCCATGTCCAGGTACAGAGACTGGCATGCTCTCATGTTCAAAATCTGCATAGGGCTCCCCATGCGGCATTTGAACACATGCAACAACCATGTGGGTCACACATCACTGGTCGCACATGCATTACCATGATGTCCCTGCACACATACATGCATACATGGCCTATGGCACACATACAGGCAAGTATCATAGAACCAGCACACCGCAACATGCCCTGTCTCACACAGTAATGCTTGGACACTTACCGCTCAACTCCAGACGGGCCTCCCTCTCAAGGATCTGGGCGTGGAGCGCTGGGCGTACGCGTTCCAGGACCCTCATCTGGATGGAACTCATGCGGCCCCGGCCCCCCTCCACGAGGCGCCGGGCCTTCACAAGGGTCATGGACCTCAAGTCCTCCCAGCGCTTCTTGATCTTCAGGACGTTGCGGGTTGCCACCCCCTCCGCGTTGATGGCAACCACACAGTCGGCCCAGATCCTCTCCCGTCCTTCCTTGCTGGCGCGGGACGATCCAAAGAGGGCATCATACTGCCCCAGGACATGCTCCACCAGGACACCAACTTCGGTGGCAGTGAAGCTGGTGCCCCTCTGCCCCTCTGGCCTGGGGTTGCCACTGGTGCCAGATGTGGAAGTGCCCGACATGGCAACCCCAGAGGCAGGTGTGGGTGGGCAACTGGGTCCTGGGGCTGGGCTGTGGAGCGATGTAATCCCAGTCAGGAGTCTTCAGTTCCAGCAGGGGTGGACACAGCAACTGGACCCCTGCAGATGGCTGATGTGCAGGCACCAAATGGCAGGGTACGGTGGCAGCAGGCAGGCAGACAGGCAGCAGCAGATGGCACGTGGGAGGCTGCTCGGGGCACTGGGGGGCAGTAACTCGGCCTTCTGGGCAGGAGCGTGGTCTTCCGTGTGTTTTCGCGTGGCCAGCTTGATACGGAGTGATTTGGCACGTGAAAATCCTGCACGTCAGCATGAAATCCGAGGAAAGGCCCTTAGCGCGTAAGCGCGTCAGCACGCATACGCGATTCTATTGGACCAGAGTCCCTCAGCGCGTAAGCGCGTCTGTGACGTGACCCGCACGGGTGTTCCCCACTCAGCACGTGATGACGGGGCACACGTGGAAATACTGCACGTCAGAGTGTCATCGCGTGTAATTGGACAAAAGTGCGCGTACACGCGATTGGCCTATGTACGTGTATTTCATGGGTGCGCGGCCACTTACACACGCAAGTACGTCAGCGAACCTGTATCCCGTGGTGCGTGTGAATTTCCACACGCTATTGGACTGGGAACTGGATTCCAGGGGTGCGCGGGTCACACGCTCGCCTAGAACACGCGCAAAGCATAAATTTGCGCACTTTAACAATAACAAGCTCAGACGCCAGGATGAACATACCGTTCCTAGCAGCAGTGGCAGTGGGCTACCAAAGGAGGAGGAGGAGGATAGTCAGGGCCAGAATATTCACACCCAGAACCAGCCTTTTCGGGATGCCTGATGACCAGGTGTATGGGAGGTACAGGTTTCCACCACACATTATACTGGACCTGGTGAGTGAGTGGGAGGATGACCTCACATCACCCACCCTGTGCTCCCAAGCACTCAGCCCCCTGGAGAAGGTCCTCAATGTACTGCACTTCTTAGCCACTGGATCATTTCAGCGGACAAGTGCCATAGTGGGTGGGGTGTCACAGGCCACCCAGTCACGCTGCCTACACCAGGTCTTGAACATCATGACTGCACGCCCATCAGTCCGCAGGCACATATACCTGCCCAGAACACATGCAGAAAGGCATGCTGCCGCCCTGGATTTTTACGGTGTGGCACGATTCCCCAAAGTGCTAGGTGCCATCGACTGCACCCATGTGGCTCTACGTCCCCCCAGGGCATCTGAGCACATCTATAGGAACCGCAAGCACTGGCATTCCATCAACGTGCAGGTAGCATGTAATGCCAAGGGAATCATCACCTCAGTATATGCCAACTATCCCGGCTCCACCCACGACAGCTTCATTTACCGAATGTCCACCCTAAGCCGGGACCTAGAAGCTGGGCGGCATGGCGATACATGGCTGCTTGGTGAGTATGTATGCCACTGCACATGCATGCATGTTGGATACTGAGCAAGGTCACAACCCCACCAATGATACCAATCACCACCTCCACAGGGGACAGTGCCTACCCTCTCAGCCCCCACATGATGACGCCAATTCGGAACCCCACCACGCCACCCGAGGTAAGATATAACACAGCCCACATTACGACCCGGGGCATAGTGGAGCGCACATTCGGAGTGCTAAAGTCACGCTTTCGCTCCCTTGACCGTTCTGGCGGGCAGCTGTTATACGCTCCCCCAGTAGTGTGCAGGATCATAGTGGCAGCATGTGTCCTGCACAACGTTGCAACACGCCGGGGCCTGGCCATGGACATGGTGGTGGCCCCACATCCCCAACCACATGCACAGCCGCTGCGCATGGGAGGGGAAAGGGCACGGGGGGAGGCAGCCCGTACACAGCTAGTGGCTAATTACTTCACATAGAAATCACACTGCTGTGGAGTGCACACTGCCCTGGCACATTCCATCTGACAATCAATGATGACTCAACCTGACACTGATCCTGAATGTCTGGAGAATGAACCGTGAATACCATATCAGCCTGAGATTGTTCACCTGGAAGTGTCACAATGTGTGCATCCCTACCCACACAGACACCACCAATGCAGTTTTGTGAAGTTACACATTCAAGCAGCTAAAATGAATACCCACTTGCAAAATGCAACAAGAGGACAGTGCCATGTCAGCCAACCCAACCCCAGCACCGCCACACGACACACCGTGCCATGTCATGCTAATTTCAGGTAAACAAAGTAATCCCCACAACATGACACTAGTCTCACTATGTACAGTGTCCCTATTAGAAACCTGCAACTCCTGAAATGCTCACAGCAATGCCAGACCAACAACATACTTGAGCACGTAGTACCATTAACATGACATCACAAATGTTACATATTAGTAGTCTCACCACCTGGAAATGCCTGCACTCCCACCACTACCAACTGTGCAGTGTTGGCGCCATGTAGAGTTGTAGGTGCACTGCTGCCAACATGGACCCCATCTCCAGACTAGAGGTCCTTGTGTAGACATGAGGAAGGGACCTGCAAATTGGGAGGTAGACACAGAAGAAGAGTTACACATCAATGCAACATGCAGTGTACAACACAACAGCAATATGCACTAGGAATGTATACACAGTATTGACTACAGACTGCCCACACAGCTCATGGGAGTCCAACGTCACTGTGTAATTCACTGTCACTTGGGCACACCCTTTGCAAGCCCATGGAAACGGGAAGCAGGAGGGGTGTGTGTGACTCAAACCCAAGCATCTGAACCAAATACATTACAAGCCTGCATGTGCCCAGCCACAATGCAGCGTATGCCCACAGGAACCACGGAAGCCAACAAATCGTCCCAAAAAAATTGGGAATAAAAAAAATAAAAATAAAAATAAAAATAAGAAACAATCAAAAATGGCCATTGATGGGCCCGGGGGGGTTGGGGAGGCCACCCAGGAGGTCCGAGGACAGGATGCACACCAGAATCCACCTGCGTGGATCCTGGGAAGATAAAACACCTCCATGGGCTCATGGCCCACACGGCTACCCTATTGTGGGAGTATCACTGCTGTCGCTATTATCACCCTGTGCAGCTGCATCCGGAGGTGGTTGCACTATGGGAGGCAGCCCACGCAAGGCCCTAGTCTGCTCCTCCATGGCTGCAAGCATGCGGGTGTGGTAGGTCTGGTTCTGGAGGATGAGTGTGCGGAGGTCCCCATGCAACAACTCACGGGATGCCCGGACCTCCGCCCTCGTTGCCTGCATCTCACCTGAGAGCGTACGGGTGAGACGCTCCAGCTGCTGTTCTGTCCTTTGGTGTGTTGAAGCCTCAAGCTCAACAAGAGTCGTCCTGAGGTGAAGGAGCTCCTGCCTCAGGGCTTCCCTGTGGCCCTGGGACTCAATGGAGATGGCCTCCTGCAGAGTCGCCAGTGCCGCCCGCCTGTCCCTGTTGGACCCCAACATGTCCTCCCTGTGTGACTGGCAGATGGAGTCGGTTGCCTGCTCTAGTCGCTCCATCAGCCTTTCTGGGGGGACAATGGAAGTGGCCACCCTATCCATGGCCTGAGGCATCATCTCGGATGATGCAGCCTGTTGGGTTGCCATACCGTAAATGGATTGCTCCCATGCGGTATTGGCGGTGGCGTACGGCCACCACGTCGGCGGGCACCACACCTGTCTGGGGCAAGGCGAACTGCGCCTTGCTGTGCCGGCACTGCCTGAGGCTGCAGGACTGCATTCCCCCTCTGATCTGCTGGCCCAGGAACAGGATCAGATGTCGCGGAGTGTGACCCTGCATCCGTAACCACCGAAGGCGTAGCTGCCAACACTGACATCCCCATGGAGGGTTCTGACCCTGGTGCAGGTGGGTGAGACAGAACAGAATCCCTCCCTGGAACACTCACCTGCGACGGCACGTAGGTCTCATCCGAATCAACACCTGATTACAGCTCGGGGGAGGTGCAGCCAGAGACACCCCTTGAGAGCACGACCTGCAGCACTTGTGGGTTCTCCCCCACCACCACACCACGTCCCTCACTGGTGGTTGGTCGGCCCTCGGACCCCTCCTGGGTCTGCACCATCTCCCCAACCCCAGCAGTATCAGGTGCGTCTTCCCCTGCAAAGACATGAAAACAAAGAAATGGAAACAGGCATTAGCACCATGGCACACAATGAGGGCTGAGAAGCAAGAGAACCAGTACTTGATTGACACATGTCCCACATGACTGAAACCCTCCCATGCATGCACCCTCACTGCGTATGAAGTGCAGGCAAATGGCACACACTGATGACACCAAGATGGAAGATGAACACATTTTCTGCATGCTGCCTGGCTGTGGCATCACACATTGGCCTGTGATTGCCAGGTGATACACACATGCCATCACACAGATGGCATGTACCATTGCTATTGAGTGAAGATGGAGAGGAGGGCAGCACCTATTCATTCAGTCCAGTTCCCGCATGTAATCGCTTTTCTAATTCTAACAGGTCAGATTTTTCACCTGGAGCTGCCAGTCTGAAATGGTCCAATTGCACAGGGACATGTGTGTACAAATGATATCCAGGTAACAAAGTCACTCCACTTTACCATAGCCATGTCAGACATGTGACTAGTGGACAGCGACATGCCTAGTGAAAGTGGTGGAATGCAAACAAACTGACTGAATGAACAGTGAAAAATAAGCAACTATGTTGTGGCAAGGTGACACTTCAAGGGCAACTGGCGTGCAGTTGGGCTAGATGTCTACTGTTGGCAGAAGGGATACTGCTATGGCCAAATGCAGCTGCGCAGGAAGTATTGCATGAAGCACATGGCTGACCCATACGACTCAGGCGCACACACTCTCACCTGGCACACAAACAGAAGCCCTCACACACACACCATGCACATGGATGACACACACATGCATGTGCACTCACCGGACAATGCCTCGTAATCAGCCAGATCTCCCACGCCTTGGATCTGTTCCTCCGTGACGTAGGTCCCAGCGACTGACTGATGTGGAGTGAGTTCCATGTCTACTACTGGAGACCCACCTCCAGTCACTAGAGTTGCGGCATGACTTGAGGCCAGCTTACTCTTTGCCCTGCGCTTTAGGTCATTCCAGCGCTTATAGCAATCATTGGCTGTGCGCCTCACGATTCCAAGGGCACTTACGATGTCCGCAACGGTCTGCCAGTGTGCCTGGCGTTGTGCAGGTGTGGTCTTGGATCCTGCAACAATGACCATCTCGTTGTCATGTCCGGACACATACTCGACAAGTGCATTCAGTTCGTCATCCGTGAAGCTGGGCTTCCTGGATGGGCCGGACTGTGTAGCCGTGTCTGGGGCATCAGCCTGTGCCGGACGAGCACTCTTCCTCTTCCGCTTGGAAGGTGGTGGTGATCCTGAGTGTCCTGCGCCGCTCTGGACACTAGGGGCAGGAGCCCTGGTGGACTCTGTATCAGGAGTGTGGGATTGCACACTCAGCATGGGAGTTGGTGCAGGCATTGGCTCTAGTGTGATGGTGTCAGGGGGAATGTCAGCAGCATGGACTAGGACCGACACTGTCCTGGCTGGGTGTGTGAGGGCTGGGGTGGATGGAGCCGCAGCTGCCCCTGCAGCCTCTCCGCCCTGCCTCCTTGGTGCAGCAGATGACCTTGCTGGCCCAGATGCACGTGGCATGGTGACATCAACGTGCACCAGCGCACGTGTCATAGGCCTGCTGACCTGGAAGTCAGCCATGGAGTCAGCCAGATCTGGTGCCACAATGGGCTGGTCCAACAAGGGCTGAGCATGGATGGTGTCAGCCACATCAGCCTCAACGGGAGGGGGGGGGGGGATTATGGGTGCCCTTGACTGGTCCTCCACACATGGGGGGACAGGCTCACCCTGCAAGTAACGACCACGTCCCCTACCGGATCCACCACGGCCACCACTTGTGGCTCTTCCACCTTTGCCACCCTTACGGAATCCTCGCCTCCCAGCCATGGCACTGATGTAAATGTGCGTATGGGAGTGGCTGGAAACTATTGTCCTGGGCAATTGGGGGTCAAAGGGGTTGGGTACCAGATGGTAATTGTACCCTAGTGCTCTTGCAAGGCTGATTGTAACCCCTGGGGAAAGATGACGGGTCACGCTATGCACAGGAGCCCCAAAAAAGGGAGATGACGTGCACGCAACCCCTCCTAGACCACGTGTGCAGAAAGAAAAACCTGCACTACGCTGTGGCACCCAGTGACACAAGAATGAACGTATGCGTGTCACACGCAGCCTAGAATGACCTCTGAAGGGGTAGGCTACACACGGGGCAAGCACAGATGTTAGATACGTGCGTGACTCACCGTCTGCCTGGTAAACGAGCGTGTAAAAGGAGCACGTTTGGTTGGCAACACCCCCGCCAAAAGAAGATTTGTACGCTGTCTGAGGAGACAGGACAACAGTAGAAGGGAACACTGTTTGAGGGAACAGGCCCAGGTAAACCAGTAAAAGCGAAAAAAGAGAAAAAGCTGTCAGAGGTAACAGGGAATACGAACTTGAAACGCCGTGAAGTAAATCGCGTGTGAAACGACAAGAAGTACAGAATTCACCCACTCGCTCTCCACGAAAAGCACGTACAAGGAAAACGTGTTCTACACATACCTTTTATACAGGGCCACACGTCCAGCGTCACTTACGCGGCGTGTACGCGCTAGGGCCATTTCCACCAATTACACGCTTTGTCACTTCTGCGTGTAGGGACATTTCCACCAATTACACACTTTGTCACTTCTGCGTGTAGGGCCATTTCCACCAATTACACGCTTTGTCAATTCTGCGTGTAGGGCCATTTCCACCAATCACACGCAATTACACTCTGATGTGCAGTCTTTCCACGTGTGCTCTGTCATCACGTGCTGTGTGGGAAACACCCGTGCGGGTCGCGTCACAGACGCGCTTACGCGCTGAGGGCCTTTCCTCGGTTTTCACGCTGACGTGCAGGATTTTCACGTGCAAAATCACTCCGTACCAAGCTGGCCACGCCTACGCACACGGAATACCACGCTCCTGCCCGGAAGGCCGAACTACTGCCCCCCAGAGCCCCGAGCACGCTCCCACCTGCTGCTGCCTGACTGCCTGCTGCCCCTGCACTGCTGGGGGGTGGGGGTGATAGGGGACATGGGTGGGGGCCTGGTGGAGGGTGACCCTGCACTGCTGGGGTGTGGGGGTGGTGGGAGACATGAGTGGGGGCCTGGTGGAGGGTGACCCTGGTGGCTGGGGGGTGGGGGTGGTGGGTGACATGAGTGGGGGCCTGGTGGAGGGTGCCCCTGCACTGCTGGGGTGTGGGGGTGGTGGGAGACATGAGTGGGGGCCTGGTGGAGGGTGACCCTGGTGGCTGGGGGGTGGGGGTGGTGGGTGACATGAGTGGGGGCCTGGTGGAGGCTGCCCCTGCACTGCTGGGGTGTGGGGGTGGTGGGAGACATGAGTGGGGGCCTGGTGGAGGGTGACCCTGCACTGCTGGGGTGTGGGGGTGGTTGGAGACATGAGTGGGGGCCTGGTGGAGGGTGACCCTGGTGGCTGCGGGGTGGGGGTGGTGGGTGACATGAGTGGGGGCCTGGTGGAGGGTGCCCCTGCACTGCTGGGGGGTGGGGGTGATAGGGGACATGAGTGGGGGCCTGGTGGAGGGTGACCCTGGTGGCTGGGGGGTGGGGGTGGTGGGTGACATGAGTGGGGACCTGGTGGAGGCTGCCCCTGCACTGCTGGGGTGTGGGGGTGGTGGGAGACATGAGTGGGGGCCTGGTGGAGGGTGACCCTGCACTGCTGGGGTGTGGGGGTGGTGGGAGACATGAGTCGGGGCCTGGTGGAGGGTGACCCTGGTGGCTGGGGGGTGGGGGTGGTGGGTGACATGAGTGGGGGCCTGGTGGAGGGTGCCCCTGCACTGCTGGGGGGTGGGGGTGATAGGGGACATGGGTGGGGGCCTGGTGGAGGGTGCCCCTGGATGCTGGTGGGTGGGGGTGTTGGGAGACATGGGTGGGGGCCTGGTGGAGGGTGCCCCTGGATGCTGGGGGGTGGGGGTTTTGGGAGACATGGGTGGGTGCCTGGTGGAGGGTGCCCCTGGTGGCGGGGGGGTGGGTGTGATAGGGGACATGGGTGGGGGCCTGGTGGAGGGTGCCCCTGGTGGCTGGGGGGTGGGGGTGTTGGGAGACATGGGTGGGGGCCTGGTGGAGGGTGCCCCTGGATGCTTGGGGGTGGGGGTGTTGGGAGACATGGGTGGGTGCCTGGTGGAGGGTGCCCCTGGTGGCGGGGGGGTGGGTGTGATAGGGGACATGGGTGGGGGCCTGGTGGAGGGTGCCCCTGGATGCTGGGGGGTGGGGGTGTTGGGAGACATGGGTGGGGGCCTGGTGGAGGGTGCCCCTGGATGCTGGGGGGTGGGGGTGTTGGGAGACATGGGTGGGTGCCTGGTGGAGGGTGCCCCTGGTGGCGGGGGGGTGGGTGTGATAGGGGACATGGGTGGGGGCCTGGTGGAGGGTGCCCCTGGTGGCTGGGGGGTGGGGGTGATAGGGGACATGGGTGGGGGCCTGGTGGAGGGTGCCCCTGGTGGCTGGGGGGTGGGGGTGATAGGGGACATGGGTGGGGGCCTGGTGGAGGGTGCCCCTGCACTGCTGGGGGGTGGGGGTGATAGGGGACATGGGTGGGGGCCTGGTGGAGGGTGCCCCTGCACTGCTGAGGGGTGGGGGTGTTGGGAGGCATGGGTGGGGGCCTGGTGGAGGGTGCCCCTGGTGGCTGGGGGGTGGGGGTGATAGGGGACATGGGTGGGGGCCTGGTGGAGGGTGCCCCTGGTGGCTGGGGGGTGGGGGTGATAGGGGACATGGGTGGGGGCCTGGTGGAGGGTGCCCCTGCACTGCTGGGGGGTGGGGGTGATAGGGGACATGGGTGGGGGCCTGGTGGAGGGTGCCCCTGCACTGCTGGGGGGTGGGGGTGTTGGGAGACATGGGTGGGGGCCTGGTGGAGGGTGCCCCTGGTGGCTGGGGGGTGGGGGTGATAGGGGACATGGGTGGGGGCCTGGTGGAGGGTGCCCCTGGTGGCTGGGGGGTGGGGGTGATAGGGGACATGGGTGGGGGCCTGGTGGAGGGTGCCCCTGGTGGCTGGGGGGTGGGGGTGGTGGGAGACATGAGTGGGGGCCTGGTGGAGGGTGCCCCTGGATGCTGGGGGGTGGGGGTGTTGGGAGACATGGGTGGGGGCCTGGTGGAGGGTGCCCCTGGTGGCTGGGGGGTGGGGGTGATAGGGGACATGGGTGGGGGCCTGGTGGAGGGTGCCCCTGCACTGCTTGGGGGTGGGGGTGATAGGGGACATGGGTGGGGGCCTGGTGGAGGGTGCCCCTGGTGGCTGGGGGGTGGGGGTGGTGGGAGACATGAGTGGGGGCCTGGTGGAGGGTGCCCCTGCACTGCTGGGGGGTGGGGGTGTTGGGAGACATGGGTGGGGGCCTGGTGGAGGGTGCCCCTGGTGGCTGGGGGGTGGGGGTGATAGGGGACATGGGTGGGGGCCTGGTGGAGGGTGCCCCTGCACTGCTGGGTGGTGGGGGTGATAGGGGACATGGGTGGGGGCCTGGTGGAGGGTGCCCCTGGATGCTGGGGGGTGGGGGTGTTGGGAGACATGGGTGGGGGCCTGGTGGAGGGTGCCCCTGGTGGCGGGGGGGTGGGTGTGATAGGGGACATGGGTGGGGGCCTGGTGGAGGGTGCCCCTGGATGCTGGGGGGTGGGGGTGTTGGGAGACATGGGTGGGGGCCTGGTGGAGGGTGCCCCTGGATGCTGGGGGGTGGGGGTGTTGGGAGACATGGGTGGGTGCCTGGTGGAGGGTGCCCCTGGTGGCGGGGGGGTGGGTGTGATAGGGGACATGGGTGGGGGCCTGGTGGAGGGTGCCCCTGGTGGCGGGGGGGTGGGGGTGATAGGGGACATGGGTGGGGGCCTGGTGGAGGGTGCCCCTGGATGCTGGGGGGTGGGGGTGTTGGGAGACATGGGTGGGGGCCTGGTGGAGGGTGTCCCTGGTGGCTGGGGGGTGGGGGTGATAGGGGACATGGGTGGGGGCCTGGTGGAGGGTGTCCCTGCACTGCTGGGGGGTGGGGGTGCAGGGGGACATGAGCAGGTGTGCAGGGTAGTCCCCTGTTTTGTGGGCTGCCTGCAGGGGCAGTGGAGGGTGTACAGGGAACACCTGTGAGGACCCACCCAGCCTAATTGCGTGTGATAATTCCGACACACCCCAGTAATACACGTACCTGGCCAAATCGCGTGTGATAATTCCCGCGCACCCCTGTAATACACGTACCTGGCCAAATCGCATGTGAGAATTCCCGCGCACCCCTGTAATACACGTACCCTGGCCAATCGCGTGTAGAACTTCCCACGTACCCCTGTAATACACGTACCAGGCCAAATCGCATGTGATAATTCCCGCGCACCCCTGTAATACACGTACCTGGCCAAATCGCATGTGAGAATTACCGCGCACCCCTGTAATACACGTACCCAGCCGAATCGCGTGTAGAACTTCCCGCACACCCCTGTAATACACGTACCCTGGCCAACCGCGTGTAGTACTTCCCGCGTACCCCTGTAGTACACGTACCCTGGCTAATCGCGTGTATGACTTCACGCGTACCCCTGATATGCACGTTACCCGCTTTGCGTTCCTTGTTTGGCAGCCCTGTAGACTGGTCCAGGGTTAGCGCAGCCCTTTGCGATGATTTAGCGATTTTGATGGCTTTTCCTTGCGCGAGGGCGTTCTTGGGGGCGTTACTGGCGCTGCTGCAGGGTCGCTGCGATACTCTGCGCCACTGCTGGTTTGGGAGCCTGAAATCCATGAATACGCTGTGCGCGGAAATCGGTTTTAGCGCACGTGCCTGGCGCAGACAATCGCACGCGGACACTCTGCGCCAGCCGCTTGCGACACTTTTCTGCAAAATTCTATGAATTACCCTGACAACTGTTTACTACCAGAACTGTGCTATCCTATACAAAGACTCTGAACCATTGACTTTGGCCCAGGCCTACGAACTGAATTGCACGTTGTAGTTAACTGGAACGCTATGCCCTGCCTATGAAAATATTTGTGCTGTTGAGTCTTATAACCTTGTCTTTTTACCCCTCTTAAAAGTATCTGAAGTGCCATTTTGCTCCCACTTCAGGGGAGCTGAACTTGTTCAGTAACTTATTGGTTGTGTATTTGTAGTATATTAGTATATGACATTGAGCTGCTCTCGCTAGTGTAATGTTTTCAAACTGACTGTGTAAAGAAATGTATATTCTTTTACCAAGAAACCTTGAGTAAGTGTTTGTTTGAACCACTGTATTTGCTGGTCCTTTGTGTAACTTGTTCTACTGCTCACACAATGCTTGAGATAAGTCTGGCTGCTCAGCCACTGCTACCACATAACTGTGTAGTACAGGCTTGTACCAAAGGTGAAATTGTACTGACACTTGTAGCCTTAATAGAATGTAGTGTTTCCAAAGGGTACTGCATGTGATTCTGCCTAACACTGGTGGCAGCAGTAGGATAAAGTATACTTGTTACATTTAGAATACTGCTTTTACCTTTGTTCAAATAACCCTCACAAGACTAAGCAACACTAGAGAAGCAATTGTTTTATCGTGACTGATATGGAAAGCTACAGACAGGAGACCCTAGTCACTTTAACAGTGGATCAATTGAGAGATATGTGTAAAGCTAGCAATCTCACTGTAAAAGGCAAAAGGTTGAATTGATAGAAAATTTGTTGGAATACCAAAGTCTGAGGAGCGGGTCTGAAACCCCTACCCCTGCAGCAAATGTGGAAAATGTTGAAGAGGATGATAATATGTCAGAGCCCAGCTCTAATATTATGGATGAGTTAGATGAGGCAGAAGAGTTTCCAAATGTAGGCCCTGTCTTACCTCTACCTGCTCATAGGTCTCAACCTTTGACCACAGGGACCCCATCAGGTCCAACACTAAGTCCTGGATTTGTCTCTTTGGAAAGAATGAGACTTGAGTTAGAATGTAAAAGAATACAAGCTCAAACTGAAAGCAAACATCAAGAACTTAAACTCAGAGAAATGGAGTTGAATCATGCACATGAAATGAAAAAGTTGTCTCTTGAAACTGGTTCTCTCCCAGAGTCCTCTAGGTCCTCCAGTCCTAAGAGGTTTGCATGCCCAAAGATGCAGTAAGTATGTATTATGTGTTAAGCTTGATATTTTGGATTGGTTGGTTGCTTTTGAATATGACCATGGGATTCAAGACATTAGAGGGAATCATCTGATTCCTTAGCTTTTTTCTAGGCTACCCCCTGTCGCAACTGATGTATATGATATGACATTTGTAACGCGCCTATACACAAGTGTTTCAAGGCACGACGAGGCAGGGAGGGGGGAACAAGGGGAAGACAGACAACGATCCTACTAGGCCAGGTGTCATTCAGACCGCGCAAGTGCAGGGGTAGGGGGAAGGGAAAAGTGCAAGGGGAAGGGGAGGGGGGAAGTGCAGTACAAGTAAGTAGAATAAGTAAATAAATAGGGCCAGCTGGTGGCAAGTGCAAGGTAAGTGCAAACAAGTGCTGGGAAAGGGGGTGCTGTAGGGATACAG
This sequence comes from Ambystoma mexicanum, assembly GCF_040938575.1. Classification (NCBI taxonomy): domain Eukaryota; kingdom Metazoa; phylum Chordata; class Amphibia; order Caudata; family Ambystomatidae; genus Ambystoma; species Ambystoma mexicanum. The sequence continues at coordinate 805,106,989 of NC_090935.1, read as the reverse complement.
AGACAGTCCCTCAGTGCAGGGGTTGCCAGGGAGGCAGTGCAAGTGGAGAGTGGCTGGGACCAGGACCGAGGTCGGTGAGAGTGGCCCAGTTGCAGATTCGGTGCAGATTCAGTCGAGACTTTAGCAGGGGAGAGGGAGAGAGAAAGCAGAAGCAAAGAGGAAGGTTTTGAGGTGCTTCCGTAGTAGTAATGGAGTTGGGGGATATAGACAGAAAAGAGTATGAAAATGTGAAGCTAGCTTTGATAGCTAGATTTGGGAAGTCCCCTTCTCAGTATCTTAAGAGGTTTAGGACCCTCAAAAAGCATGATGGCATCCCTTGGGCTACCTGGGTTACTGAATGTTTGAAAAACTTAGATGGATGGATGGGTTGAGGGTTACAGAGTTAACACTTATGAAGGTATGGGAAATCTGTTCATGTTGGAATCTATTTATGATGCCTGCTCTCCTGCACAGCTGAGACAGCAATTGGCTGACTCTAAGCAAATTGATCCAAAGAAGTTAGCAGAGGTGGCTGACTTGTGGGTTGCCAACAGGGCTACACACAAGGATTCTGGGGTAACTCAAAGGATGAGGGGAAGTAGCACAAGAAAGATACCAAAGAGAATTCCAATAACTCCACTCCAATAGAGGGCCCCAAACATAACAAGGTTAAGCCACCAGGGAAACCGAATCAGGATTGTGTACCTCCTGGTGCCAAACCAGGAGGAGGTCAGAACAAACCCCCATTCATAAAGACATTTGGAACATGTTATGCTTGTGGTTCAACTGACCATGTGAAAGGGGTCCCTGAGGTAAGGGTAAACCTTCAGGGATCCACACTGTTTCCTTAGCCTTCTTCCCAGAGAATGAAGTACCAATGGCAAGTGGAAGCTTTCACTTACTGGCTGAGGAACCCATGAAAGTCTCAGCCAGTGTTTCTTTAGTATCCCTGGGTCTGTAGGAACAGCTGAACTTAGATGTTTACAATTCCATTCCAGACAATACTAAAGAGTATTACAAAGACAGTGTTCTTGTGAATGGTCAGGAGACCCCTGCCATCAGAGACACTGGGGCCAGTATTACTGTAGTTGATGAATCATTTGTCAAGGTAGAGGACGTTGCTAAGGCACCTAAGTACCTAACTAGTTGCCTTCTCCAAATGCTTCTACAGTTGCCAGCTCTCATCCAGTGCAATGACATGACTGTCAAGATACCTGTAAGTGTTCAGAGTGAAGAACCTGGGAGATTCCTGTTGGGGAATGACTTAAAAACTCTTTGAGTTGTATCAAGCACCCCCAGGCCTCCCAGCAAAAGGAAACAGGAGCAGACTAGGGAGGCCAGAGAGAGTACCTTAAAAGGCTCTCAGGAGGAGATTACAGAGGAAACTATAACTCCCAGTCCACAGAACATACTGACTGCAATTTCAAAGAAGAAGGAGGCAAAGGGGAAACCTAAAACCTCCAGGAAGAAACCAGCTGTTAGGAAAGATTTCATAATTGTAGGTAATTTTCCTTCCATCTGGCAACCCCCAAACTTTATGCTGTTGTTTTACACCCTGATCTAGACTTTGCCAGAGAAGCGCAGCCTTACGCCGCACTCCTGTGGGCTTTCGCTCAATTCCTACGGGGAAACTGACATGCCCTTAAAACAGTCAATACCGGGAGACTTTGTTTCCCTTAGTCCTTTCCTCATGTTGCAGCTTTTGAGCAACATGAAACAAGAGTGCACCGTAACTTACATTACCGTGCTCTGGTCTCTAGTCATTCCAAAGGCCCTAGAAACTCTCGCTGGACTTATTCTGAAATGTGCAAGTGTGTCACAGATGGGACTGGTGGCAGCTATTGTTTCTTTGTGTTTTGAACCCCTTTTTGCCATGTTAACCGTGCTTCCCGCGTTGGGCCCAAATGGGTGGCCTGGCCTCCAAAATGGCCATGCCACGAGGTTCTTTGTCCTGTCCGCTGACCGTCTTGCCCCTTCACCTTCACCCAGGGCGAGCCGACCCGGGGCAGTCCTTATTTGGTCATACACTTTCCTGCAAAACACAACGCTTTCGCGGGCTTCTGCATGCCTTGTGTGTGCCTCCAGGATGTGGGCTGGGATGTCTGTTCCCAATACACATCCTGGGTGCCAGAGAGTCTAGAGTGTCCTGAATGCCTGGGACCACCGTGGTCCATGATAGGTCCACGTATGGTGTGAGTGTTTGTGAGCGGATCTCCCATTGGGCCCTCTCTGTTTTGTTTGGCGTGAAGGGAACTTTTAATAAGAGGAGGCTAAAAACACCACTACCATGTCGATCTCCTGAGTTCTCACAAACAAAGGATAAGGAGCCAAGTATCCTGCAACTAAGAAGCTGAGTCGAGGAATCGCTGGTGACCCGGTGAAGGTTTGGCACCCTGCACTGCTGTCGTCCTGCGAGACCACTCAGCCTCTCATCGAACGAGAAGGTCTGCAAAGGCGCTTCGACCCTTTAGAATAGTGGGAACAACTATTCTCGGCATCTTCACCAAATCCTGTACGTAAGCCTTCGGAAGCGTCCCTGGGCCATCCAGTGGACTGACCAGCCTAAACAAGAACCTTGCTGTGTCACCGTCATCTGGCTTACTGCTAATCCCGTGTCCTCGGCACTCTCACATGATTCGTACACTTGACGTTCCCAGGTCTGAAGTGAGACGTGTGCTTTGGGACCGGAATACACGCGGTTGCCGAGTTGCCATGCTGTGGTAACAACCCTGTGCATGTTCGCTGCATCGGGGACACCCTCGACCCTGACTCCTGCTGTCACGGAATCTACACGGCATTGAGACGTCCCTCTGATTGCATCCGAACCTGCCAGTACCGAAACTGAACCAGAGAAGCCTGGGTCTGCCTGCATCGGGTACCGGTGAGTAGTCAATAACCTAACTGGTCGCCTTACCGCAGGAGCCTGTGGCTTTCCATCGCTGTTTTAAACAGCAACCCTTTCCCGCACTCACGCCCTGCTTCTGCCCCCAAGTGGAGGCCTTGCCTGAGTCACAGGGATTTGTTCACCATCTTTTCGTCCACCTTTCTGAAAAGTCTGATTTCCCTGAAGAGGCTCTCCTTTACCCGTTGGCACCCGTCTGTGCAGGTACTTTTGAGCACAAGGCTCCACTCTTTGTAGGGCTCGGACTTCCTTCTAGTTAGGTGGCCTCTGATGTCGAACTGGGTCTAACGATTACTTGCACTGCCTGTTTTCCTCCCCATCTAGGTGGTCTGCATATTTCGTGCTTCTAACTCTTTAGACCCCTCGGTCTTGTATATATAACTGTATTGATTGTGATGTATTGGTTTACTGGAGTTTTACCGTGATTCTTTACTATGGTCGATGTTACAAAGGCCTTGTAATAAATGTGTCTATATTTTTAATATAACACCTGTCTGGAGTAATTTGTAAGCGTCCTTGCTTTGGGTGCTCATTGCGGGCTTTCAGTCACCCTCACCCCTCTTGAGACATAGTTATGACCGCCGCCATCGCTACCCTGATTGGTCTGGCTTGTCCAGAGGTTACCCTGTTCCAAGAAACTAGGCTGGCCTTCTGAACCTCTGCCCTTCCAGGACAGAGTTCAGAAATCCATCTTAACACCAGCCAGCACTCCTGTACTACCAACAAGGACATCCCCGAGAGGACTGTCCAAAGTCACACCTGTGGCTCCTCCACCAGCTGAGGCTGAGTGTGTGGAACAACCTTGTGTGGATGAATCAGCTGCTGAGGAATCAGAGCTGGAACAAGACCTTCCCCGTGTTGGAGATCTGGATCCTGCAGACCATCCTGAGCTGCATTCTTTAATGGCTGAAGGTGGACCCTGTAGGGCAGACTTCAGCAGAAGTTAAAGAGAGTGTCCTACTCTTGAAGGTCTTTGCCAACAGGTAGCTTCCCAGCTGGATAGGCAAGAGCCAGGGAAGCATAGGTTGCACTAGGAAGATGGCCTTTTCTGCAGTGAACCAACTGCGTCTATCCCAGGGAGGGGACTACAGAAGACATGTAGTGCCTCTTGAAAGCAGACTCCAGTTCCTACAGTTAGCCCATGAGATACCTTTGGCTGGTCACTTAAGTTTTAAGAAGACCAAGGAAAGGCTCTCTTTATATTTCTACTGGCATAGGTTGGGGTCTTATGTAGATAAATTCTGTAGGAGCTCTCACACTTGCCAAACCTCTGGCAAGAGTGGAGCCAAGAATGTGGCACCCTGGTGCCTCTCCCAGTGGTGGGAGTCCCTTTTGAGAGGGCAGGAATCAACATTGTCGGTCCCTTAGACTCTCCAACATTTTCAAGAAACAGGTTTATCCTGGTTGTAGTAGACCATGCTACTAGGTATCCTGAAGCCATACCTCAGAGAACTGTTACAGCTCAGGCTGTGGCTAAGGTCCTACTTGGTATTTTTACCAGGGTAGGTTTTCCTAAGGAAGTTATCTCTGAAAGGGAATCAAATTTTATGTCCCACTACATGCAGGCCATGTGGAAAAACTGGGGAGTAACTTACAAGTTCTCAACTGCCTACCATCCTCAGACAAATGGATTGGTAGAGAGGTTCAATGGTACAATGAAGAGCATGATAGGTGTTTTAGAGAACCCCCTTAGAAGAAAGTGGGACCTTCTACTGCCATGTCTTCTCTTTGCTTATAGAGAAGTCCCTCGGGAGAGAGTTGGATTTAGTCCCTTTGAACTTCTCTATGGCCATCCAGTTAGAGGCCCCTTGGCCTTAATTAAGGAGGGGTTGGAGAGTGTTCCTTCCCCCAAGCCGGTGAAGGTCACTGACCATGTGATAGGTCTCCGGAGGAGAATGTCACACATGATGGCAGAAGTATCAAATAACTTGAAAACAGGTCAGGCTCTGGTGAAGCATTGGCATGACCAGAAGGCCAACATGGTTGAGTTTTCTCAAGACCAGCTAGTTTTAGTTATGGTACCTACAAGGCATAGGCCCTTACAGGACAAATGGATAGGACCCTTCAAGGTTGTGTGTAAACTTGGAATGGTCAACTATCTGGTGGACTTAGGCAATCCTAATAAGCCCCCAGATTCTTTCACACCAACCGTCTAAAAGCTTACGTCTCAAGACCAGAAGTAGGAGCTTTCCTTCTAGCTTCAGCTCAAGAGGAGGTGGAGAGTGAACCTCTACTTGACCTACTCCAAGGCCAGCCTTTAGATGAGAAAATAGGAGTTAATCTCTCTTCTAATTTGGCACCTGAACAACAGGATGAGTGCAAGTTTCTGTTAAATCAGTTTGGCTCCCTGTTTTCACTATCACCAGGCTTGACCCCTTGGGGCCAGCATGATATTCTCACTGGTGACTGTTTACCTGTCAAAAACAGATGTTACAGGATGTCAGATCATGTAAGAGCCCACATAAAGGAGGAGGTCAGCAAGATGCTTGATCTCTGGGTAATAGAGCCCTCTACCAGTCCATGGTCTAGTCCAGTTGTTCTAGTACCAAAGGCAGGATCCAAGGAGTTGAGATTCTGTGTGGACTATAGAGCTCTTAATGCAGTCACCAAGACTAATGCCCACCCTTTACCCAGGACAGATGAACTGGTTGACAAACTTTGTTCGGCCAAGTACTTTAGTACATTTTATCTCACTTCAGGCTATTGGCAAATAGCACTGACAGACCATGCCAAGGAGAAAACTGCATTCTCAACCGCAGCAGGCTTCTACCAGTTTAAGGTAATGCCTTTTGGACTAAAGAATGCACCTGCTACATTCCAAAGGATGGTTAACCAGGTTCTGAATGGGATGGAGGACTTCTGCATGGCATACTTGGATGACATTGCAGTGTTCATCCCTACCTGGAAAGAACATGTTGATCACTTAGGATATGTTTTGCAGGCTCTTGGACAGGCCCACCTGACCATAAAGGCAAGTAAATGTCAAATTGGTCAGAGTAAAGTGGTCTACCATGGACATGAGGTAGGAGGAGGTGAAATCAGGGCATTGCCTAGCAAAGTACAAGCTGTACAAAACTGGGTCACATCTACTACTCAAACCCAAGTGAGAGCCCTCCTAGGCCTCACTGGTTACTATAGGAACTGGATAGAGAACTATGGGACCATAGCTTCTCCCTTGAAGGTTGTCTCATCTCCCAAATTCCCTAAAAAGGTCAGGTTCAATGAGGGCTACAGTCAAGCATTTGAAGGCCTAAAGCAAGCCCTTTGTGAAGCTCCAGTCCTAAGAGCTCCTTACTACAACCAAACCTTCATTGTGCAGACAGATGCTTCATATACAGGTATCGATGCAGTTCTGAGTCAGCTGGGTGAGAAAGGTAGGGAGCACCCCATTTGCTTCATCATCAGAAAGCTGAAGGAACCTGAAACAAGGTGGGCAACCATTGAAAGAGAATGTTTTGCTATTGTGCGGTAACTGAAGAACTTTAGACCATACTTGTATGGATCTACTTTTGTGATTCAGACTGACCACCAACCCTTTAGATGGTTGATACAAATGAAAGGGGAAAACCCTATACTACTGAGATGGTCAATCAGCCTGCAAGGGTTTCATTTTACCATTGAACACAGGTCTGGGTGTCACCACCAAAATAGTGATGGTCTGTCCAGGATGTTTGACCGACTGGAGTAAGGAGATTCATCCAGGAGTGGATTAAATGCTCCTGTCCCTTAGTCTGGGAGGACAAATGGTAGGGAGAATTCTCAAAATGTGCTAATTTCCCTTACCTTTTGAGACCCCCGGCAACTTTGCTGGATTTCTAGGATTTGATGTTAGTGTGAGCCTTTTTTCCCCCACTCTTCAGTGTATTTTGATGTGTGTTTTACTTTTATGTTCTTTGGTTATGGAGTTTTAACACAACTCCATAGGCCACATCTTTTTCTGTGTGTCACACAGCACCTTCAGTGCAGTGACACAGGGATGTCTTTCAGACTTCCCAAGGTTTAAATACCTTCTCTGGGACTGACTACTGTCTCCCAGAGCATGTAAAGTTAAACTGACTTTACTAGTCTCTTTAAATTTACAGACCCAGCACACACTATCTTCCTATAGAGTGCTCAAGGGGTTGCCTAGCTTCCCCTAAGTCAAAACACTCATGGAACAGTCCAATGTTACCCTTTCCTACTTTAAATGGCTGGTGGCAGTGGTTTAGATCGTACCGCGAACAACGGTAGCTAAAAATGGGTCAGCCATGTTTTTCAATATGGCGCCCAAGACATATTTATAAAAATAGACTCTGGTCAACTTTTTTTGCCATTTCTTTTAGGAAAGGTCCTTCTTGTGTTTGTCTCTGTGCACCAAACCAGGTTTGGTCCCTTTGTTCGTTGGCCTTTGGCGGGCTTCAGTGCTGAAGCCCTTCTCTGGCGCCTGAGTGTCTGGGATGGACAGGATGTGAGGGATGTGCCCGAAACTCCCTGTACTTAGTCACCTAGGAGACCTGAATGCACTCTGGCATGATTTACCAGCTGGCTGTCCGGCAAGGACAGACCCCCTGCTTCGTGATTGACAGCCAGGCTGGAATGAATAGGGGAAAACTGTTTAAAAACAGGTCTCTGGGACTTGGAAAGCAGAGTCGACCACTAGAACGAAAGAACCGAAGACGAGAGGAAAGAAGAGGACTGCGGCAGCTCCTGGAAGACCAGTGAAGCCCTGCTGCAGGTCCAAATCTCCTGAAACTCCATTGAGAGAGAAGCCCTCAAGGTTAACTTCTTCCCTTGAGTTTGGTGGGAACAACCAACTCACAAGCCACGTGGACACCGTCCCCATCCTGGTCGGACACCAGCTCGTGGACTTTAAGGCACTCACACCTTAAACCAACGTTTTACTATGCTTGTGGCCTCATCCCTGGGCAGTGCAGGAAGCTCCCGATGTCTTCCTTCTTGTCCCCACGACTGAAGCACAGGAACCGCAAGATCTGCTTGAACTGCCAGGAACAACTGCCTCAGCTACAGCTCTTCTTCACTTTAAAGGTACTGTGCAAATGCAGTCCGGAAATCTTTTCGGCCACAGAGAAATTTTGTGAAACCTTCCCAACTTCGAAGGCTTGTCCATCCCTAAACATTCGTCGAACTTTTCGCCTAGCCAAATTCTCCTAAGAACTGTGGCACAGACTTAACGGTTTACTACCAGAACTGTGCTATCCTATACAAAGACTGTGAACCACTGACTTTGGCCCAGGCCTATGAACTGAATTGCTGGTCGTAGTTAACAGAAGCCCTTTGCCCTGCCTATGAAAATATGTGTGCTGTTGATTCTTATAACCTTGCCTTTTTACCCTTTTAAAAGTATCTGAAGTGCCATTTTGCTCCCACTTCAGGGGATTTGAACTTGTTCAGTAATTTATTGGTTGTGTATTTGTAGTATATTAGCATATGATATTGAGCTGTTCTTGCTAGTGTAATGTTTTCAAACTGACTGTGTAAATAAATGTATATTCTTCTACCAAGAAACCTTGAGTAAGTGTTTGTTTGAACCACTGTATTTGTTGGTCCTTTCTGTAACTTGTTCTACTGCTCAATCAACTCTTGAGATAGCTCAGGCTGCTCAGTCACTGCTACCACATAACTGTGTAGTACAGGTTTGGACCAAAGGTGAAATTGTACCGACACTTGTAGTCTTAATTGCATGTAGTGTACCCAAAGGGTACTGCAGGTGATTCTGCCTAATTGTTAGGCATTGAAAGCCCCAGGTAAAAGCAAAAGCTGGTGTCTGAAAGTCGATAATTCAAATGTTTTATCATGTGGAGGGCTCAGTCCTAAACCGTCTGTGGTCTGCTTCAGACCAGGCTAATAGGGTCGAAGGTGCAATAGATGGCAAGGTGCCTACTAGAAAAAACAGTTGCTGGAGAAGGCCTTGCTGAAAGAATACGTAGAGTTGCCAGCAATAAACTTGAACCCCTCGTCTTCATTGTCTCTAAGGCACCCAATGCAGATGGCTAGCAGAGAAGGAGAGCTCACTGCAGTGCCCGAGAATCAGTGGCTGCAAATGCAAGTAATAAGGCTTGAGGAACTGTGTCCCGGTATGTGTGCCCCCAGCTCTCAAACCCTTTCACTTTGAAACGGCTTAATCTCCCTTCCTTAAACACATGGTGCCAGATCACAGAAACTTTGCACCAGTGCAAGTGCAAAATTGCACGATATTAGCACTAGGGCAATATCTTTTTTGCCCAAGGGCAATTTTTGTCCTCGTGCTAATACCATGCCAAACTGCACTTGTCATGGTGAAATAGTTTTCTTATATGTCCCAGTGTTTTTAGAAATAGCTAATGCCGTGCAACTTTGCACTTGCGCTGGTGCAAAGTTTCTATAATCTGGCACCACAAGGCCTGCAAAAACCTGTAAAAAGCCCCAGAATCTCTACGATTTGTACCTATCTCTCCGGAGACCAAAGTAGAAGGTTTGCGTGGATACAGTAGATGTTTTTATTTGCTCATTTATAGTTTTTTGAATTTGTTCACATCTATTGTGCAATTAAAACACATGCAAGAGCTGTCACATTGTCACAGCAGTTACAATCAGGCTCATTACGAGTGTGCCGGTCCGGAAAAAATGCCAGTAATTCCAGCTCCAGCATTTTTTCCGGACTGGCACTCTTCAAGTTTGCCAGTGGAGTGCACAGATCTCCCAATAGGCCTGACCTGCTGGGAGTTCAGGCCCCTACCAGCAAATAAATGCCTGAATCGCCGGCCCCTTTGGTAACGAGCCGGTGATTCAGGAAATCCCATCCCATGGAGTCTTATCGGACTTCATGGGAGCGGACTTCATGGGAATGGGAACTTACTGGCACTCCTCTGCCCGTAGTATTCTGGTAATACCAGGTTATCAGGTGGCAGAGACGATAAGGGCAGTTTCCTGGTATCCTACCAGAATTACCGGTGGGGTACGGGGAAACTCTTAATGAGGCCCAAATGTATACTTAGTGAAAAAAACTTTAGTTAAAACAGAGTTAAGAACACATGAATCGACAGGTGTGGGTAGCAGCCAGAATTTTAATTCAGAGTCCACCCCATTTCTGGCTGCACTACCAATGTTTGTTGCTTTTATTATTTATTTATTTTATTTTATAATTTATCTTTATTTTTATTCATTTTATTCCTTTGCTCAGCACTTTCCATTTTCTCCCCCTCCCATGCATGCTCCCCTTTTCTTCTCCCATGCACTTGCACGGTTCTCAATGTCAATGAGCCTAGTACGATCATTGTTTTGTTCTCCCTTGTTCCCCTCTCTTGCCTGTGAAACACGTGTGTACGAGCGCGATAAAAATAAAATATCAATGAATCAATCAATAGCTGTCACCCCTAATGTGATTTTTGATCTCCTTGTTGATTCCTGCTGTGATCTCATCTATGTGCTCATGGGCTGATCAACGGGGTGGGCCCTGAGGTAAGATTCTTGTTGTTAAGCAGAAACCTGTGCAGTTCCCTCTGGGACCACTGCAAATGATTTAGGCCTACAGGTGTTTGGCAGTAAACCCAGTTGGCAGCCGTCTGTACCACACAGATTCACTTGGTAGCTGTGGCTGATCAGTCAGACTTCTCTCAAGAAAAGTTAGGCAGTATGTGGAGTATACAAAATAGGGCAATTTACACAGCAGAACAAGCAGACACGGAACAGAGCTTGGGTGTAAAGATATATAATTATTTATTTTTAAAAACACATCTATGAAAAACACACTGACACTATTACGGCAAACAACTTCAATCACAATTACTATAAGTATATCAATCCCCTAACAATATTTCGACAAATCTAGGTTCAACGGCACCACTTATTTGCAGACAGAGGTGAATGCTTTAACCTAGATGGCACTCTAATATTCGTTAGAACGGGAGAGAAAAGGCAGGGTATGAAACCAACTCGGTACCAACACTTTTACGAAGCAAATGCAAGGCAAGTAAGGCAGGGTCTACTGTGGATCACAAAGTTCAGAGGCCAGGCCCACTCGGAGAGAGGCAAGGCGATATGTCCCAAAAAGTATCACAGTGGAAATGCACTTCGAGTCTTTGTAGCAAATTGTCACAGAAAGGTTGGACCAGTTTAGAACAAAAAGTTAAGAAGGTCTGGAGGCGACCCAAGGGAAAGGTAGGGATTAAGACACCCCACGCTAACCGTCACAAGGGAAGCCAGGCGGACACAGTATCTTGTAAGTGCAGAGACAGCTCCGGCGGGGGCAGTTGTTCCTGGTGGTGGATGCAAGTCGGGGCTTTGCCAAGAGATGAGATGGTCTCATCGTCGAAGGAAAGTTGAAGATCGTTGCACCACCAGGGAAGAGACCAGCCGCGGAGTGCTCTGTCACAAGGCACCACCTTTCGGTCACGGTACGGGCTAGTGGCTATCCGGTTGCCGGGGTGCTCAGCATGGGCAATTCGACCACTACGCCCTGGAAGTCAAGAAAAAGCAAAAGAACTGGTTGTTCCCACCAGTCAGGGGAAGAAGACTCTCCAGCCGGGAGATCTCCTCTGTCGTTGGGAAGTGGTGAGACGGTTCAGCAGGGCTCCACCGGAGGTGTCGTCGTTGCAGGTCGGCTCAGCTTTACCCTCGTCAGATTCTTAGGTCCTGTGGCGACTTCTGAAGATCCAGTCGCAAAAGCCCTGCTTTTATGCAGAAAACCCCCATTCATTCAGCCTGCTGTCAATCAAAACACGCTAAGTGGTGAGCGGGGTGGCTCACCACTTCGGCCAATCACACCAGAGTGCGACTTGAGTTGGCAAGGCAACTCAGTCCAGGGTGCCTAAACCCCCTCCCACACCCCCTGTGGTACCCAGACAGAATGGCACCACTTTGGAGGGCTTCTCTGCAGAAGCCCGCCAAAAGTGGAACAAAGGGCCATTTTAAAAACCGAGTTCTGGCAGAAAATACCAACCGGTAGATTTATTTAAGACAAATAAACCGGCGGTATGTTAGAGACTAACGGGAAAAAGTATTAGCCTCCAACAATGGGAAGAATCCCATAGAAGTATATTCGGGGTCGAATATAACAAGTAGTTTCCACTGCCACCAGCCAAAACTCGACGAGGGGGTACGGGACAGTGCCCCCTCGAACAACAGACCCAGGGGTAATCGAATTACCCCTACCAGTACGTCCACAATAGGATGGTTTTTACTAGTTCTGTTAGTAAATTTAGGTCTAGTAAAGCCAATGGTGACTTTACATGCCCGGGGAGACAGTAGTCAGTCCCAGGGTATGGAGTCTATGGTGGGGATCCTCTAGGACACCTCAGTGTTACGGCACGGAGGGTGCGGTGTAACACACATAGCAAAAACACATGAGACCCTATGGAGTAAAAGACCCCATAGCCCATAGAACACATTGACATTCAAAGGAATTAACCACATTCATGTCCAAGAGTGGGAGAAAAGAGTCTCACTCTTGGCAGGATGGAAAAAAAAAAACTCCAGAAATCCAGCAAAGCTGCTGGGGGACTCACTAGGTTAGGAAATTCAGCCTAAACAGAGAATTCTCCCTAACACTTGTCACTTCCAACACCCAGTGAATTTAATGGGCTTTGTTTCAGTTCATCTGTTTACCATCACTCTGTCTTATCTAAAGTTGTTTCACTAAATGTGAAAGGTTTTGTTAGTCCATAGCTCAGGCCCTCTCTGCAGCAATTAGGATAAAACACTGTTCGGCCCATGACCGCGACCCATCTCCACCTCACTAGTAAAGAACCAGGTACAACCGACCGTGGCCTTCAGCCATGGCGAGTGGCCATGTTCTTTGACCCTATCCATTGTATTTGTTGCACCAATCATGCTAAATGACCATGGCCAACAGGCCATGTCCTATGGCCATGGCCCATATCCCTCTTTCTAGTAGACGTGGGCAAGCCAAGAAATGTATAAGGAGAGTCAAGTCAGAGCTACGCTGGACGTTTGGCTTAGCCCTAAGAGCCAAAACACGAGACGAACCATTGGAGAAAAAAAATTAGTACATTAGGCATCCTAATATTTTTGAAATAACACAAGTGATATTATAAAACTTGACGCATTTATCATCCCCAGGATATATTATAAATAGAAAGTTGTTTTTTCTTTGTCTCCAAGCAACACTGAGCTAACATGTGTCTCAAGATCGAATCTCACATCATTATCATCATCCACTTGCACTGAAAAAGCATTCAAGTATTTTGCAGTTTTATAATTCTGCTGAAGGTTGTTTGTGGAAATTGTATTTATGTTAACACAATGTATGTCTTGGGCAGTGGGAGGGGTGCCCGTCGCCACTCTTCAATCATCCCAGGTTGCATACATTCATATCTATGAAATCATTCACTAACAAATCTCAAAGTGAGGCAAATCCAAAACTTCCCAGGGGTAGGCAATGGATTGAAGGAATATTTTGGGGGTCGGGGGGTGGGGGCTGTGGAGGTTGCAGGAAAAGAAAAGGGTAAGTGGAGAGTCATTTAATTAAAGATACATCAATGTTCATTGGACCCTTGACAAATGGGTAATTTAAGGACTGTAGTCAGAGGATCCTCATTTCAACTTCGATTGGTTGAGATATAGGCAGAAACCTGAGGTAGCCGAGGCATTGAAAACAAACATTGGCAATGCCAGTAGTTTTGGCGTTTAGTGTTTTTCTTTGCATTGTGCATTTTTAGGCACCAGAGTACAAGGAGGGGCATGCAAAGTTTTAAAGGAGGATGCATAAGAGGCACAGGTGTGCAAGAGAATGAGAAGGAAGGAGAATAGAGCAAGGGAGGAAATGAGTAAGAGCAATGATAGAAGTGTACCAAAAAATTAGGTGAACTGTGACTCTGGAAGGGGAAAGAGTAGGAAGGAAGATAGCTACGTACAACACATGTTTCAAAGGTTGTAGTTATGCTGGTGGACATCCGATTGAGTTGAAACAGATTTGAGATTATCTGTAACTGATATTCGTAGTAAAATGGAGAAGTGTGATTTAACTTCACAAAGAACAGTTCTGGAATGGTGAAGATGGTTACAAAAAGTAGTGGAGCTGTTAATAGTCAAACATAAAAGTAGTGCAATACTGTTCCCGGCCGTTCCCACTCACTTCATCCACTAATAAGAGAGGATGCCATCGATGATGAACAAGAGGTAATATGAGTGAGAGGGTGGGAAATAAAGCAAGTGGGAGAATCGGGTAGAGAGTGGGGGTAGGGTGGGGTAGAGAGAGAGAGTGGGGGTAGGGTTGGGGTAGAGAGAGAGTGGTGGCCTGGGGAGTGTAGAGAGAGTGGGTGGGGGTAGGGTGGGTGAGTGTAGAGAGAGTGGTGGTAGGTGGGTGGGGGTAGAGAGTGTGGTGGGAGGGTGGGTGGGTGTGGATAGAGAGAGTGGTGGTAGGGTGGGTGGGTGGGGGGTAGAGAGAGTGGTGGTAGGGTGGGTGGTGGTAGAGAAAATGGTGGTAGGGTAGGTGGGGTAGAGAGAGTGGGGGTAGGGTGGTTGGGAGTGGAGTCTGTGATGGTAGGTTGGGTGGGGGTAGAAGGATTATGAATCGATGATGAACAAGAGGTAATATGAGTGAGAAAGGTTGAGAGGGAGAGGGTAAGAAATAAAGCAAGTGGGAGATTCGGGTAGAGAGTGGGGGTAGGGTGGGGTATAGAGTGGGGTTAGGGTGGGGTTGTGGGGGTAGAGAGAGTGAGGTAGTGGAGGTAGGGTGTGGATAGTGAGAGAGTGGGGGTGGGGGTTGGGGTAGAGAGAGTGCAGGCCCGGGGAGTGTAGGGAGAGTGGGTGGGGGTAGGGTAGGTGGGTGTAGAGAGTGGTGGTAGGGGGCTGGGGTAGAGAGTGTAGTGGTAGGGAGGGTGGGTAGAGAGAGTGGTGGTAGGGTGGTTGGGGTAGAGAGAGTGGTGGTAGGGAGGGTGGGTGGTGGTAGAGAGAGTGGTGGTAGGGCAGGTAGGGGTAGAGAGAGTGGGGGTAGTGTGGTTGGGGGTGGATAGTGTGATGGTAGCATGGGTGGGGGTAGAAGGAGTGGTGGTAGGGTTGGTGGGGGTACAAAGTTTGGTGATAGGGTGGGTGGGGCTAGAGAAAGTGGTAGTAGGGTGGGTGGGTGGTGGTCAAGAGAATGGTGGTAGGTTGGGGGTAGAGAGAGTGGTGGTAGGGTGGGTGGGGGTAGAGTGTGCTGGTAGGGTGGGTGGGGGTAGAGAGAGTGGTGGTAGGGTTGGTGGGGGTAGAGAGAGTGGTGGTAGGGTGGGTGGGGGTAAAGAAAATGGTGGTAGGGTGGGTGGGTGTAGAGGTAGTAGTGGTGGAAGGGTGGGTCAGTGGGGGTAGAGAGAGTGGTAGGGTGGGTGGGGTAGAGAGAGTGGTGGTAGGGCAGGTGAGGGTAGAGAGAGTGGGGGTAGGGTGGTTGGGGGTGGAGAGTGTGATGGTAGGGTGGGTGGGGGTAGAAGGAGTGGTGGTAAGGTGGGTGGGGGTAGAGAGTGTGGTGGTAGGGTGGGTGGGGTTAGAGAAAGTGGTGGTAGGGTGGGTGGGGGTAGAGAATGGTGGTAGGTTGGGGTAGAGAGAGTGGTGGTAGGGTTGGTGGGGGTAGAGAGTCGTGGTAGGGTGGGTGGGGTAGAGAGAGTGGTGTAGGGTGGGTGGGGGTAAAGAAAATGGTGGTATGGTGGGTGGGTGTAGAGGTAGTAGTGGTGGTAGGGTGGGTTGTGGGGGTAGAGAGAGTGGTAGGGTGGGTGGGGGTAGAGAAAGTGGTGGTAGGTTTGGTGGGGGTAGAGAGATTGGTGGGGGTGGGGTAGAGAAACTGGTGGTAGGTTTAGTGGGGGTAGAGAGATTGGTGGTAGGGTGGGGGTAGAGAGAGTAGTGGTAGGTTGGAGGTAGAGAGAGTGGTGGTAGAGTGGGTGGGGGTAGAGAGAGATTGGGTAGAGTGGGTGGGGTGGACAGTGTGATAGTAGGGTGGGTGGGGGTAGAAGGGGTGGTGGTAGGGTGGGTGGGGGTAGAGAGAGATTGGGTAGGGTGGGTGGGGGTGGACAGTGTGATAGTAGGGTGGGTGGGGGTAGAAGGGGTGGTGGTAGGGTGGGTGGGGTTAGAGAAAGTGGTAGTAGGGTGGGTGGGGGTAAAGAAAATGGTGGGAGGTTGGGTGGGGGTAGAGGGAGTGGTGGTATGGTTGGTCAGTGGGGGTAGAGAGAGTGGTGGTAGCGTGGGTGGGGGTAGAGAAAGTGGTAGTAGAGTGGGTGGGGGTAGAGAGAGTGGTGGTAGGGTGGGGGTAGAGAGAGTGGTGGTAGGGTGGGTGGGGGTAGAGAGAGTGGGGATTGTTAGGGAGAGTTCTCAAAATGTGCTAATGTCCCTTAAATTTTGAGATCCCCAGCAACTTTGCTGGATTTCTAGGATTTTATTTTTTACCTGTGAAGAATGTGAGCCTTTTTTTCCCACTCTTCCATGTATTTTGATGTGTGTTTTACATATGTGTTCTTTGGTTATAGAGTTTTAACATAACTCCATAGGCATCATCTTTTTCTTTGTGCCACACCGCACCTTCAGTGCAGTGGCACAGGGATGTCTTTCAGACTTCCCAAGGTTTAAAAACCTTCTCTGGGACTGACTAGTGTCTCCCAGAGCATGTAAAGTTAAATTGACTTTACTAATCTCCTTAAATGTACTGACCCAGCACACACTATCTTACTAAAGAGTGCTGGAGGGGATGGCTAGCTTCCCCTATGTCAAAACACTCATGTAACAGTCAAATGTTACCTTTTCCTACTGTAAATGGCTGGTGGCAGTGGTTTAGATCAAACTACCATGGTTTTTCCCGACCACTAACAACGATAGCTAAAATTCAGGTAAGCGATGTTTTTCAATATGGCGCCCCAGACCTGTCTGTAAAAACAGACTGCGGTCATCTTATTTCGCCATTTCTTTTAAGAAAAGTCCTTCTTGTGTTTTTCTCTGCGCGCCAAACCAGGTTTGGTCCCTTTGTTCGTTGGCCATTGGCGGGTTTCAGTGCTGAAGCCCTCCTCTGGCGCCTGAGTGTCTGGGGTGGACAGGATTTGAGGGAGGTGCCCTAAACTCCCTGTGCTTAGTCTCCTAGGAGAGATGAATGCGCTCTGGTGTGATTGGCCGGCTGGCTGTCTGGCAATGACAGCCACCCTGCTGTGTGAGTGACAGCCAGGCTAGAATGAATGGGCGAAAACTGTTTAATAGCAGGTCTCTGGGACTTGGAAAGCAGAGTGGACCACTGGAACGAAAGAACCGAATACGAACTGAAGAAAGAGGACTGCTGCAACTCCTGGATGACCAGTGAAGCCCTGCTGCTGGTCCGAATTGCCTGAAACTCCGTCGACAGAGAAGCCCTTCAAGGTTAACTTCTTCCCTTGAGTTTGGTGGCAACAACCAACTCGCAAACCACCTGGACACCATCCCCATCCTGGTCAAATTTTCACAGAGTGCTGTTGAAAACCACATAGCCAAGGGGAAGGAAACCAGCTTGTGGACTTTAAGGCATTCACACCTTAAATCGACATCTTGCTAAGCTTTTGGCCTCATCCCTGGGCAATGGAGGAACCTACTGAGGTCCTCCTTCTTGCCCCCATGACAGGAACAACTGCCTCAGCTACAGCTTTTCTTCATTAACAAGGTACTGTGCAAACGTGGTCTGGAAATCTTTTCGGCCATCGCAAAAGTTTGTGGAACTTTCCTCAACTTCGAAGGCTTGTCCTTCCCTAATCATTTGTCACGCTTTTCACCTAGCCAACTTCTTCTAAACTCTGTGGCAAAGACTTAACTGTTATCTACCAGAACTGTGCTATCCTATACAAAGACTCTGAACCATTGACTTTGGCCCAGGCCTACGAATTGAATTGCTGGTTGTAGTTAACTGAAACCCTTTGCCCTGCTTATGAATGTATTTGGGCTGTCTGTTCTTATAACCTTGTCTTTTGTCGGTTCGTGCCCAAGAAAAAAACCTTGAGTCTTTAGGTTTTGGTTTATCTACATTAGCAGATGACAAAGAGGCTGATGGCTTTTTGCAATATAAGGAACCGACTTATACTCAAATGGAACAAATTGCACATTTAAGCTCCAAAACACTTGAAAATTCAGATCCAGCTTTGTCTTTAATCTCTAGCCTTCTCAACAACGGCCAGGATTGGTCGTGGTTGCAGCCAGCGCTCAAAACTCTGGAGACCCTTAGGCAGGGTCCAGGACGCTCCTAACATTATTAACATTGATGTCATTTCTTGGAATTCGTGTGGGGGCTTACACTTGAATGCATTTCTGACTAAAGGTTAGATCTATACTCGGCCCCGCATTTATTTATTCCAAGAAACTATGATGCCTAGTGAAATCTATATGGAAGGTTTTTATACTTTTTCATCATTAGCCTCTAGGGGGATAGCAGGGCGGCCTAGTGGTGGTTTGACTATTGCTGTTGATAAAAATCTGGGGTTTCAGGGTAGTGTGATCTTTACGAGTGAGTGGCTCTTGGGCATTGCCTTATCTTCTGGGAATGGAGTAGATCCAATCCTCTTGCTGAACCTATACTGGAATCCTCTAAGGGTGCCTCTCTACATAGTGGAGGAATCCCTGGGAGATATTCTGGGTGGATGGTTTGAGAAGGGGTTTGGTAACCGTATCATCATGAGAGGAGACTTTCACTCCTTGTGTGCAGAGGGTTCCATGTGGAATGAGAGAGGGTCTACCCCGAAAACGCATCACCCTAATCTTAGGAGAGGAATATGGTGGGATAAACTCCTGGAAATCTGGGATTTGGGACTCATAGATCACTCCTCGGACTGGAATTTACCCAAACACACTTGGAAAAGGGGAACTCATAGCTCTAGGATTGTTTTTTTTTAAATGTTTCTAATAGCTGAAAACAAGCGTGTGGCAAATTGACACTTATGGATGTAGATTTGGGTGATCATACTCCTCTACGTTTTTCATTGACATTAGCAGGTCCTGATCTTCATATAAGACCTGTGTTCATGGGCCTCAAGGTGGTGAATAATGGGAGAACGGTTACATGGAATGAGAAAACGGTCATGAAATTTAACGCCCTCATTCTAGAGAATCTGACCCTGGTCTCCCATCGATACTCAAGGGAGGAGATCCTCACGTTGGGGGGGTCTTACTACATCAATATCATGATGTCATGTGTCTATAAAATTAGTAAGGCGGGTGGCACTGCGATATGCAGACCTACAAGAAATGGTTGGGACTCCAGAATCCATAGATCCAAGCTTAACAAATGCAGGGATCTGAGGATCCTGAAGAACCAGCCTATCTCGTTTGTTGAACTGCAGTTTAGGAAAAAAAAAATTATCCTGAAATATCAAAACTTTGGTTAAGTCTTTGAAAATGGATCGATATCTTGTAACCCATCAACAAATGATGGAAAATCTATGTAAGGGTAGGGATGTAAAATTTTGGGCTACTGTTAATAATACCCTCACCCCTGTTAAAGATAGACTTGAATGTCCTATCCAAGCTGAGGCATGGTGTGCTTATTACAAGAAAAAAATTGAATTGCCTTCCAAATTTGCTATGGAACAGGACTTGGACTTAGGCCCTCCAGTTGTGGGTGAATGCTCTTGGGATCTTGGGGATATTATCTGGGCTATTAATAAACTCAAGTCGTCCAGAGCGCTGGGCCCTGACGGCATACCCCGTTTGTCATAGAGGCGGAGCCAGATATATGGGCTAAGTTGCTTAAACCTATATTTGATGATATTTTTGCAACTCATACTATCCCCAAATCCTGGGCCCAAAGTATTATAGTACCCATATTCAAAAAGGGCGATATTCTTAATCCTAACAAATACAGACCTATAGCCCTTCTGGACGCGGCTAGTAAGGTCTTTGGTATTTTGCTTCTAAGAGATCTTAACAAAGTGATAAGGAAAAATGCCTTCTTCAGTAAATTTCAGGTCAGGTTCAGAGAGGGCTTGGGTACTAATTTGAATGGGAACATCCTGGCCCACCTGAGAGATACAGTCCATCAATCTAACAGAGGAGCGATTTCTTTGCCATCTTTAGACCTTTCTAAGGCCTTTGATGGTGTTATTAGAACAAGACTTTGGACTAAAATGTTAGCTTTGAGTATTCCCCGAAGGATTATCCAACTCTTGGTTCTGTTCACGCCAACACACTTCAACCTATATGTGTGCGATGTGGAGGAGTTGTGGCAGGGCCCTTCCATTGCTCCGGTTAGGCCGGGGAGTTTGGCTATCGAGTGGATGGCCTTTGCTGACAATTTATTATTTTTGATCGTACCCCCCGTGGGCTCCGTAGAAAGATGGACATCTTTTATCAATATGCGATAGCTAATAATCTTTCACCTAATGCCTCCAAATCCCGGACCATTGTAGTAACAAATAAAAGATCTATTAAATCCTATAGTTGGAGGATGGGTGAAGACCGGGTGGAACAGGTCCAAGCTATCACATATTTAGGCTATAACTTTACTAATAGATCTAGCCTGAAGATGTGGAAATTGAGTCTGGAGGAGAAGGTGATTAAACTAAAAGTGCAAATGAAATTTTTGAAGGCCAGGGTATGTAAAATCTCATTGCTACCTTTAAGGAGATTTTATCTTGCAAAATGTTAGCCAGTCCTCCTGTATGGCCTTGATATTTGTACCAATGATATGAGCTTGAGCCTTAACGTTGTTCAGGGTAAAATGTGGAAAGAACTTCTTGGTCTACCGATGGCAATCCCCAATGTAATTATTCATCATGAGCTATGCCTCATATCACTTAAATCAAGATACCTTTGGAGGCAATTATCCTTGTTTAAGAAAATGAATGATCCACCTACTAACACTTTGTATGAAATCTTAAGTGAAGTTGTAAAATCTGCGTCAGTGGTATCTATTAGAAATTTTAGTTGCAAAATGATTTTGCTGCTAGGTACACTGGGCCTTTGTTTAGAGGATCTAGTCCAGCGTCCAGGGCTGGTTAAGAAACTTCTATTCAAGGCTGATTGAGTAGAGACGGTAAATGGGGTGGAATCTTATTCCACATATAAGGAGTATGCAAGTTTCTGTCATGCCAAGGAATGTGCCAACCTTTATCTACAAAGGTTCCCTTGTGACAGGGCGAGATCCATGTACATGCGATTTAGGCTGAATCAGATACCAACCTTAGAAAGGCCACGGTACTGGGGATACAATGATGTACCTAAACTTGAACAAATCGATTTCACATGTCGATTTTGTGGAGAAACCAGACTACTAGAGACACTTAAGCATCTTGTATTATTTTGTAAATATTTTGAGCCTAAACGCACGGTCCATCTGAAAGATAGATTTAACAAGGTTCTTGAAATGTCTATGCACCTGTTTTGGAGCCGTTGTATGTGGGGCATAAACATTTCATTAATTTTAGCTCTGAACTTATTATTGCAGGATATTACAGAGGAACTGGAAAAAAGAACTTAACAAGCAATGATTGCAAATTAAAAAATTAAGGGTTGTGATAGATTATGTAGGATAAATTGTCATTGGGGATTTAAGGATTTATTCATATGTAAGCTGTTGATTCTTTCTGTATTTGTATAATGTAGTTGTTTATAATGAATGGTATATTTTATTCTGTATTATGTTGTATAAGGTTTCCTGTAAACTATTAATGCAACAATAAAAAAGAAAAAAATAACCTTGTCTTTTTTACCCGTTTAATAAGTATCTGAAGTGCCATTTTGCTCCCACTTCAGGGGAGCTTAACTTGTTCATTTACTTACCGGTTGTATTTTTGTGGTTTATTAGTGTGTGATATTGAGCTGCTTAAGCTAGTGGAATGTTTTCTAACTGATTTAGTAAATAAATGTATATTCTTTTACCAAGAAACCTTGAGTAAGTGTTTGTTTGAATCACTGTATTAGTTGGTCCTCTGTGTAACTTGTTCTACTGCTCACTTAAACTCTCGAGATAAGTCTGGCTGCTCAGCCATCACTATCACTTTAATGTGTAGTACAGGCTTTTACCAAAGGTGAAATTGTGCTTACACTTGTAGTCTTAATTGCATGTAGTGTTCCCAAAGGGTACTGCATGTGATTCTGCCTAACAGGGATAGGCAGGGTGGGGGTAGAGAGTGGTGGGGGTAGGGTGGCTGGGGGTAGAGACATTGGTGGTACAGTGGGTGAGGGTAGAGAGTGTGGTGGTACGGTGAGTGGTGGTAGAGAGGGTGGTTTTAGGGTGGGTGGGGTAGAGAGAGTGGTGGTGGGGTGGGAGGGGGTAGAGAGAGTAGTGATAGGGTGGGTGGGTGTCGGTAGAGAGAGTGGTGATAGGGTGGATGGGTGGGGGTAGAGAGAGTGGTGATAGGGTGGGTGGGTGATTGGGAGAAGAGAGAGTGGTGATAGGGTGGGTGGGCGGGGGTAGAGAGATTGGTGATAGGGTGGGTGGGTGTCGGTAGAGAGAGTGGTGATAGGGTGGGTGGGTGGGGGTAGAGAAAGTGGTGATAGGGTGGGTGGGTGGGGGTAGAGAGAGTGGTGATAGGGTGGGTGGGTGGGGGTAGAGACAGTGGTGATAGGGTGGGTGGGTGGGGGTAGAGACAGTGGTGATAGGGTGGGGTAGTGAGAGTAGTGGTAGAGTGGGCGGATGGGGTAGAGAGAGTGGTGGTAGGGTGGATGGGTTAGAGAAAGTGGAAGTAGGGTGGGTGGGGTTAGAGAAAGTGGTAGTAGGGTGGGTGGGGGTAGAGGGAGTGGTGGTACGGTGGGTCAGTGGGGGTAGCGGTGGGTGGGGGTAAAGAGATCGGTGGTAGGGTGGGGGTAGAGAGAGTGGTGGTAGGGTGGGTGGGGGTAGATAGAGTGGGGGTAGGGTGGGTGGGGGTAGAGAAAATGATGGTAGGGTGGGTGGGGGTAGAGAGAGGTGGTAGGGTGGGTGGGGGTGGAGAGTGTGATGGTAGGGTGGGTGGGGTTAGAAGGAGTGGTGATAGGGTGGGTGGGGGTAGAGAGTGTGGTGGTAGGGTGGTTGGGGTAGAGAGAGTGTGGTAGGGTGGTTGGATGGCTGGGGGTAAACAAAGTAGTGGTAGGATGGGATGGGTGTGTGGGTGTAGAGGGCGTTTGAAGGTAATCCAGGTAGACAACCTCCTCACCCCTCCGGCAAGACTGAAGCAATCCCACAGATGGTCTGCGGCAGAGAGGGCGTTCGCACTGTGTAATGTGGCAGCCTGGCTGTGATAGCAGCAAGGGAAAGGGCCCAGGAATGTGCATGAGAAGCAGCTCAGGAAAGACAGCACAGTCACGATAAAACGAGCACAATGCAGATCTCCATAAACTTTATGCGCACGCTGGGGATGCCGGCAGCAGAGCCAGGCTGCAAATGGCTGCAGCTTTGGCTCGAACCGAGATCACTCCGCCTTAAACATAGTGCACAGGTGTTTAAGGCAAAAAAAAGTATTGGTGCATACAAATAAGAAAAGAAACACGGCATATTGTAAAGTGCACTCATTTTTGCTCCCACTTCGAAGCTGCACAGCTTCCACAACAACAGTAGCAGGTCGCCAGAAGTCAGTGAGATGATGGGCGAAATGGTGCTTATGCAATTTAATAGCCAAGCGTCGGCAAGCTGCCATGGTAACGCTATACACTGTTCCCTAACTCCCCTTTCTGCTTTTTTTTTTTTTACATTTTTACATTGTTTTAGCGATTAAGTGGCTTACGCCACCAAAGCGCCAAAACCAAAAAGGAGCGCACATTAGGCACCTTGGTATTTAATAAATAACAAAAGTGGCACAATACTGTGTGCTGTAATTACCATCACAATCCTGTACAAAAAAAATGCTACATTTTTTTAATCCAGAGAGTACAAAAAAGAGTATTATTCAATTACAGAGCACTGTACAGCAGTTACACAGGCTGGAAAGGACCCGGATAATAGAACAATATCACTTTCTATGCAGCATTTCATGTCAGACTCATTATAGTTCTAAGTACTGTAATAATCAGTGTTCTTAATCACCAATTTAATGGTACACCTTTCATCAACCTCAACAGAATAACGGGCTGAATAACCCTGCAGTGCTTAACCCACTGAGCTTTCTTAGCAGCCTTACACGTACAATAATAATTCACTGCATGCAGTTTGGCACTTCTAAACTGAAGTGTTTTTCACTAAGGGATGGTGGGTGGAGGATATTTTGCACCCTTTTCAGCTTCCCAATTTTCTGCAGGGCTGCTGAGATTTCCTTTACCTCTCACTTTTCACGCATTGGTAAATTGGATATTATTAGAGCTGATGCACTGCAATAAAAGGCTGTTTGTGCTGGATGGAAAGGTGACGGTTCAGAGTACAGTCTAAAGGCATGTTTCCATTAGTCTGTTGCGATATTAATTAAGTATATTGAATGAGTGCTGCTAGAGTCTTTCCTGAAGAGTCTGAGTACTAGGTTCTCCTTCTTTAACTCTGCACCTATTGTCTATCATCATCCTTTCCTGGAGAGTCCCAGTGCTGGTTTCTCCTTCTTTAACTTTGCACCTATTGTCTATTGTCCTCCTTTCCTGGAGAGCCCCACTGCTGGTATCTCCTTCTTTCACTCTGCAATTATTGTCTATCAGCCTCCTTTCGAGCCCCAGTGCTGGTTTCTCCTTCTTTCCCTCTGCACCTATTGTCTATTGTCCTCCTTTCCTCTCGAGCCCCAGTGCCGGTTTCTCCTTCTTTCACTCTGCACCTATTGTCCTCCTTTCCTTTCGAGCCCCAGTGCTGGTTTCTCCTTCTTTCACTCTGCACCTATTGTCTATTGTCCTCCTTTCCTTTCGAGCCTCAGTGCTGGTTTCTCCTTCTTTCACTCTGCACCTATTGTCCTCCTTTCCTTTCGAGCCCCAGTGCTGGTTTCTCCTTCTTTCACTCTGCACCTATTGTCTATCGTCCTCCTTTACTGGGGAGTCCGCGTGCTGGGATCTTCTTCTTTCACTCTGCACCTATTGTCTATCGTCCTCCTTTATTGGGGAGTCCGAGTGCTGAGATCTTCTTCTTTCACTCTGCACCTATTGTCTATCGGCCTACTTTCGAGCCCCAGTGCTGGTTTCTCCTTCTTTCCCTCTGCACCTATTGTCTATTGTCCTCCTTTCCTTTCGAGCCTCAGTGCTGGTTTCTCCTTCTTTCACTCTGCACCTATTGTCCTCCTTTCCTTTCGAGCCCCAGTGCTGGTTTCTCCTTCTTTCACTCTGCACCTATTGTCTATTGTCCTCCTTTCCTTTCGAGCCTCAGTGCTGGTTTCTCCTTCTTTCCCTCTGCACCTATTGTCTATTGTCCTCCTTTCCTTTCGAGCCTCAGTGCTGGTTTCTCCTTCTTTCACTCTGCACCTATTGTCCTCCTTTCCTTTCGAGCCCCAGTGCTGGTTTCTCCTTCTTTCACTCTGCACCTATTGTCTATCGCCCTCCTTTACTGGGGAGTCTGAGTGCTGGGATCTTCTTCTTTCACTCTGCACCTATTGTCTATCGGCCCACTTTCCTGGAGAGTCTGAGTGCTGGGTGTTAGGCAGAATCATATGCAGTACCCTTTGGGAAATCTACATGCAATTAGGACTACAAGTGTAAGCACAATTTCACCTTTGGTACAAGCCTGTGCTACACAATAAAGTGGTAGCGATGGCTGAGCAGATAGACTTATATCAAGAGTTTAAGTGAGCAGTAGAACAAGTTACACAAAGGACCAACCAATACAGTGATTCAAATATAGACTTACTCAAGGTTTCTTGGTAAATGAATATACATGTATTAGCAGTTCAATATCACATACTAATACACCACAAAAATCCAACCGGTAAGTAACTGAACAAGTTTAGCTAAAAAATGAAGTAGAAGCAAAATGGCACTTCAGATACTTAATAAAGTAGAGAAAAGGCAAGGTTTTAAGAATAGAGAGCCCACATACATTCATAGGCAGGGTAAAGGGTTTCAGTTAGATACTACCAGCAATTCTTCTCAATAGGCCTGGGTCAAAGTCAATGGTTCAGAGTCTTTTGTATAGGATAGCACAATTCTGGTATATAACGGTTAAGTATTTGCCACTGATTTTCAAAGGATTTGGCTAGGTGAAGAATTTGACGAATGTTTAGGGAAGGACAAGCCTTGGTAGTTGAGGAAAGTTTCACGCACTTTCTCGATGGCCGAAAAGATTTCCGGACCGCGTTTGCACAGTACCTTGTCAATGAAGAAAGCTATAGCTGAGGCAGTTCCTGGCAGTTCGAACAGATCTCGCTGTTCCTGAGCTTCAGTCGTGGGGACAAGAAGGAGGACGTCGGGAGGTTCCTGTACTGCCCAGGAAGAGGCCAAAAGCTGTAGGAAGATGTTGGTTTAAGGTGTGAGTGCCTTCAAGTCCACGAGCTGGTTTCCTTCCCTCTGGCTATCTGGTTTTCAACAGCACTCTGATGAAAATTCGACCAGAATAGGATGGTGTCCAGGTGGCTTGCGAGTTGGTTGTTCCCACCAAACTCAAGGGAAGAATTTAACCTTGAAAGGCTTCTCTGTCGTCAGAGTTTCAGGCAATTCGTACCTACAGCAGGGCTTCACCGGTCGTCCAAGAGTTGCAGCAGTCCTCTTCCTTCCTCTCGTCTTCGGTTCTTTCGTTCCAGTGGTCGAATCTGCTTTCCGAGTCCCAGAGACCTGCTTTTAAACAGTTTTCCTCCATTCATTCCAGCCTGGCTATCACTCACACAGCAGGGTGGCTGTCCAATCACACCAGAGTGCATTCAGGTCTACTAGGGGACTAAGCACAGGGAGTTTCGGGCACCTCCCTCACATCCTGTCCACCCCAGACACTTAGGCACCAGAGGAGGGCTTCAGCACTGAAGCCTGCCAAAGGCCAACGAACAAAGGAACCAAACCTGGTTTGGCGCGCAAAGACAATCACAAGAAGGACCTTTCCTAAATGAAATGGCAAAAAAGATGACTAGAGTCTGTTTTTACAGATAGGTCTTGGGCGCCATATTGAAAAACATGGCTGACCCTATTTTTAGCTACCGTTGTTAGCGGTCGGGAAAAATCACAGTAGTTGATCTAAACCACAGCCACCAGCCATTTAAAGTAGGAAAGAGTAACATTTTACTGTTAAATTAGTGTTTTGACTTAGGGGAAGCTAAGCAACCCCTCCAGCACTCTATAGGAAGATAGTGCGTGCTGGGTCAGTAAATTTAAAAAGCCAATTTAACTTTACATGCTCTGAGAGATGGTAGTCAGTCCCAGAGAATGTATTTAAACCTTTGCGTAGTCTGAAAAGACACCCCTGTGCCACTGCACTGAAGGTGCTGTCTGACACACAGAAAAAGATGATGCCACTGGAGTTGTTTTTAAAACTCCATAACCAAAGAACACAAAAGTAAAACACACACAAAATACACGGAAGAGTGGGGAAAAAAAGGCTCACACACTTCCCAGGTAATAAATCAAATCCTAGAAATCCAGCAAAGTTGCGGGGGTCTCAAAAGGTCAGGGAAATTAGCACATTTGGAGAATTTTCCCTAACACTGGGGTCTTCTTCTTTCACTCTACACCTATTGTCTATTGTCCTCCTTTCCTGGAGAGCCCCAGTGCTGGTTTCTCCTTCTTTCACTCTGCACCTATTGTCTATCGGCCTCCTTTCCTGGAGAGTCCAAGTGCTGGGGTCTTCTTCTTTCACTCTGCACCTATTGTCTATCGTCCTCCTTTCCTGGAGAGCCACGTTGCTGGTTTCTCCTTCTTTCACTCTGCAATTATTGTCTATTGTCCTCCTTTCGAGACCCAATGCTGGTTTCTCCTTCTTTCACTCAGCACCTATTGTCTATCGTCCTTCTTTACTGGGGAGTCCGAGTGCTGGGGTCTTCTTCTTTCACTCTGCACCTATTGTCTATAGGCCTCTTTTCCTGGACAGTCTGAATGCTGGGGTCTTTTCTTTCACTCTGCACCTATTGTCTATCGTCCTCCTTTCCTGGAGACCCCCAGTGATGGTTTCTCCTTCTTTCACTCTGCACCTATTGTCTTCCTTTCCTGGAGGGCCCCAGTGCTGGTTTCTCCTTCTTTCACTCTATGCCTATTGTCTATTGTCCTCCTTTCCTGGAGAGCCCCAGTGCTGGTTTCTCCTTCTTTCACTCTGCACCTATTGTCTATCGTCCTCCTTTCCTCAAGAGTCCGAGTACTGGGGTCTTCTTCTTTCACTCTGCACCTATTGTCTATCGCCCTCCTTTCCTGGAGAGCCCCAGTGCTGGTTTCTCCTTCTTTCACTCTGCACCTATTGTCTATTGTCCCTCCTTTGTCTTAACGACGATAAGACCGAGCTCTTACTACTAGGATCAAGCCTCCGCCTTAACAAATTAGATCAAATCTACAAGTCTTTCACCATAGACGGCAATGGGATCAAGGTTTGCAAAGACACGAAAACCTTAGGCGTCTATCTCGACTCCACGCTTTCCTTGAACAGACAAACAAATGCAGTAAGGGCTGCCTCAGCTTACACCTGTAAGCTCATCACCGCCTGTAGACCATTTCTAAACACCATCAACTGCATCACCCTCGCTAGAACACTCATTATGGCCAAAATCGACTATTGTACTGCTCTCTACCTAGGGACTAGTTAATCCAACCTCAATAAATTACAAACTGTACAAAATAATGCCATAAGGTCAGCCTTAAACATCCCGAGACGATCTCATATCTCCACCGTCAGATCTGACTTACGATGGCTCCCGGTAAAACAAAGAATTGCCTTGAAAACACTAGCCTTAACCCACAAATGTCTGAATAACAACTCCCCACCCTACCACTACGCTCGCCTTACAGTTCACTCCTCCACTCGACCTACTAGATCAGCACAAACTCATAGCCTCTTCTTGTCCATATTCAAGCTCCAAAAGGCGGGTGGCGTATGTTTCCCTGTCCTTGCCTCCAAACTGTGGAACACGTTGCCTACCCCTATTAGAACTGAACCGTCGTTCCAAACCTTCAAAAACAACACTAAAACCTGGCTGCTCTCACATGATTTATGAATCCCCTCACTCTGGCCTTGCTTCTTGTTTAATACTGATTCTGTGTATACACACTCTTATTGCACTTGTATTTCAATTTGCCAATGTTACTTCTCTGTACATTTTCTGTATATTTGTGTAAAGATATTGCGTATGTACTGATTATTGTAACCTGTTGTCAAGATTATGCGCCTGGTTGCCCCTGGGCCTGATTTGCGCTTTATAAATAAACTAAACTTCAAAATTCAAACTTTCCTGGAGGGCCCAAGTGCTGGTTTCTCCTTTTTTCACTCTGCACCTATTGTCTATCGTCCTCCTTTACTGGGGAGTTTGAGTGCTGGGGTATTCTTCTTTCACTCTGCACCTATTGTCTATCATCCTCCTTTACTGGGAAGTCCGAGTTCTGGGGTCTTCTTCTTTCACTCTGCACCTATTGTCTATCGGCCTCCTTTCCTGGAGGGTCCGAGTGCTGGGGTCTTCTTCTTTGACTGTGCACCTATTGTCTATCATCCTCCTTTCCGGGAGAGCCGAGTGCTGGTTTCTCCTTCTTTGACTCTGCACTTATTGTCTGTCATCCTCCTTTCCTGGAGAGTCCAAGTGCTGGTGTCTCTTTCTTTCACTATGCAGCTATTGTCTATCGTCCTCCAGAATTTGATTCTCCGTTGTTTGTAAAAACCTATTTGGTTGTTAGTTCGGATTGCGTCATCTTTTATCTCAAGTATGCACGTTTTACTTTTACATCAATGTGTAGTCGGATCCAAGCATACAAAGGGTCATACTTTAGATCTTATATATGCCCCATACTCGGGACATGGGATCTATGTGATCACTGCGACCACATATAATTGCGACGGTCCCCCCACATATATACATGGTGTAAAGGGGGTGTTTAAAAGGAAAAAAAGTCAGGTATTTCGGCCTTCGCAATTGTGAGGGCGACATTTTGGGCCATTGCCGGTACATGTGTTTCCTGTAACTTGGTCTGATCATTTTCTGATCCCGTTTGAAGATCTTCTACCACTGCCTTGTCCCCCCCTTCAAATTAAATTGTTACAGAGAAACTGGAAGTCTGCTGACTTTTCTACTCTGGCTCAGCAGGTTGTTTCTAAATATACCCTTTCTTTAGAAATGCCCTCACCACTCCCTTTGACCCTGCTTGTTACATCCTTTATATAAATTGCTGATAATTTGGTGCCACAGAAACTTGTGCGTAAACCCTCTCGCCCTTCAGCCCAATGGTTCACGCCTGATCTTTTTATCCTTCAATCTATATTACGTCAATTTGAGCGTAAATCGCTCCTACATTGTGATCCTAGGTCCAAAGCTGTCTTTAAAAAACCAGCAATTTGCTTATCATCTAGCTATAAAAGCTGGTAAACGTTCCTATTATGCAGAAACGATTCTGTCGGACGTAAAAACTCCAAAGATGCTATTTCAGATGGTGAGAGATCTAATTTCCCTGAGACTCCCACCATCTGTTCCTGCTTCTCAGACTTTGTGTGACAATTTATCAAAATGTTTTATTCTTGAAACTTAGACTATTAGGTACCATATTGCTTGTACTTCTTGCTTGGCAGTTACCTTGGTCCCCTCTCCTCTGCCTTTACAGAGGTGTCAGGATTTCCTACTTTTAACTCATTCCAGCTTACCGACCACTTGGCAGTTACACAAACTACTTTACGACCTAACTCTGCCTCGTCTCTGGACCCCACTGTCTTGTCTCTAAAAAATAATATGTCATATTGACAAGATTTTCTCTGAGGCTATTAATTCTTCTTTTCTATCTGACCGGATTCCGGAATCACTGAAACATGTGTTGCTGATTCTGCTTCTAAAGCAACCTCACTTGATGCTTTGATTTTTTCAAATTATCAGCCCATCTCCCTTTTCTTATGAAGCTATTGGAGGCCTTGGTTACACCTCAGTTAAGGTATTTTTTGGAAGCCTCAAATATTTTAGATCTTTTTCAATTAGGATTCTGTCGGGTACAGAGTCAGTTCTGGTATCTTTGATTGATGACCAAACTATCACCCGGGACCAGGGTGGTGCGTCTAGTTTAATTTTGTAGGATCTCTCCCCTGCTTTCAATACCATCAGCCATGACAGCCTCATGGCCAGGATGTGTGAAGCTGCCATTTCAGGCCCTGTACTTGATTGGTTTTTGTCCTTTTCTTTTGGAATGTTCCCAATCTGTTTCTCCAAATCATCCCTAGTTCCTATTACCTGTGGTGTTCCACAGGATTCAGCACTTTCCCGGTTGCTTTTCCCAATTTAACAGGGATAAGACTGAGGTGCTGGTGGAGGGCCACAGAGAGATCCTACAAAATTAAACTAGCCACACCACCCTGGTCCCGGATGATAGTGCAGTCAAGATCTAAAATATGCAAGGCTTCCAAAAAATACGTTAACTCGGGTGTAGCCAAGGCCTCCAATAGATTTATAAGAAAAGAGAGATGGGCTAATAATCTCAAAAATTTACCATCTTCTTGTTCCTCTCTCTGGACTTCTGATTTTTGGCTGGCAACACTGGGCTTGATCCTAGTTCCAGTTCAGCAAGTAAACAATCTCAGCAACAAGATCTCAGTGTCACTTTCACCTGATGCTCAGATCAGTGCCACCTATAGCTCAGGCTTTTTTAAGTTGAAGCAGCTGAAGAAAGCAATTCATTATATTCCTACTAGATTTCATGCTCCTGTCATTGCTGCCAGCATTAATGGCAGCCTTGAATATTGCAACTCTACTTCGCTGGCTCAGCCTTCCTGCCGCTTCATCGCCTGCAAGTGCTGCAAAAGGCAGCAGTTTATTTAATTACAGGTTTACCCTGTGGTGAACCTGTTTCTTCAGCCCATTGGGGCCTTCATTAGCTTTCTGTTGTCCATCGACTCTACTATGGTAAAGGTTGCCTATCTTTGCAGGAGAAGGTTTGGCCTTTTATCCTGCATGCACGTTAGGTTCTGCATCTTTAGCCCTTCTTACTGTTCCGCAGTATTGTTTAGAGCGTTGTGGTAGTCATGCCTTTTCTGTGGCTTTGGGGTTCACTTCCAGCCCCTCTCCGGACTATCCAGACTTTGATTTTTTTAAGACCAGCCTTAAAACATATTTGTTTCCTTTCTTCATCTTGCTGGTCTAATCCTCTTAGTGCCATGGTGCCTTTGGTGAAAGTTTGCGCCGTATGAAAGTGGAATGGAAGATTGGGAAAGATTTGTTAAGAAATGAAAAAGTTGTTAAAAAGCAAAGAAATGTTGCTTTCGACCTACTGCCATTCATTTTCCCATAGAGAAAAAGTCCCAATTTCTGTGCAGCGTTGGGCAAAAACTGCGGGACTGAATAACTTGGGCACAAAGCATTAATTACTTTCAGAGGCAGGGCAAATAGTTTCAGTTCACTACAAGAGGCAGTTCAATTCAATAGGCCTGGGCCAAAGTCAATGGTTCAGTGTTTTGGATAAGAAAGCACAGTTCTGGTAGTAAACAGTTAAGTCTTTGCCAATGTTTTTAGAAGTAGTTTGCCAGAAAAAGAGTTATATGTCAGATTAGGAGCGAACAAGACTCCAAAGTTGGGAAAGTTTCACAAACTTTCACCGCGGCAGAAAGGATTTCCACACTGCGTTTGCACAGTACCTTATGGATGAAGAAAAGCTGTAGCTGAGGCAGTTGTTCCTGGCAGTTCCTGCAGATATCGCTGTTCCTGAGCTTCAGTCGTGGGGACCTTGAAGGGTCTTCTCTGTCGACAGAGTTTCAGGCAATTCGGACCTGCAGCAGGGCTTCACCAGGCAAGCCAACGGTCCAGGAGTTGCAGCAGTCTTCTTCCTTCAGCTCGTCTTCGGTTCTTTCATTTCAGTGGTCGACTCTGCCTTCCAAGTGTCAGAGACCTGCTTTTAAACAGTTTTCTCCCATCCATTCCAGCCTAGCTGTCACTCACCCAGCAGGGTGGCTGTCCTTGCCAGACAGTCAGCCAGTGAATCACGCCAGAGTGCATTCAGGTGTCCTAGGAGACTAAGCACAGGGAGTTTCGGGCAACTCCCTCACATCCTGTCCACTCCAGACACTTAGGTGCCAGAGGAGGGCTTCAGCACTGAAGCCCGCCAAAGGCCAACGTACAAAGGGATCAAACCTGGTTTGGCTCGCAGAGGCAAACACTAGAAGGACCTTTCCTAAAAGAAACGGCAAAAAATATGACCGGAGTCAGTAGGGGCACCAGGCAGGGATGTCCCTGGTCCCCAGTGCTCTACATATTAGCCCTGGAACCACTTGCAATATACTTGAGACAGCAGTATGACACCATAGGCATTGAGGTAAAAGGGGAGAGACATCTGATGTCCCTATACGCTGATGACATGTTGCTGTACCTCTGATACCCAGAAGAAAATCTCCAGTACATTTTGGAAGTGATGGAGAGATTTGCTGGGTTGTCTGGCATAGCGGTGAACCCCCAGAAGTCCAGCATGTTCCCACTGGGGAGGTACATAGGGATCCCGGCGGAGTGATTGTCTGTATTGCAAGTACCATGGGCGGTTAGTACATTTCGGTATCTAGGGATCAATATATGCCATAATGTGGAAGAGGAACATAGGTGCAACACAGAAGTAGCCATTACAAAAATTGAGAAGTGCATGCAATTCTGGGCCAGGTTACCCTTAGCAATGATGGGTTGGGGAGCTATGCTAAAGATGGTGGTTCTGCCAAGGGTTTTACACTATTTTGGGAATATACCGTACCTGATCCCTAAGAAGTTCTTCACCAAACTGAATAGCATGTGTAGGGATTTTTTGTGGCATGGCACGCGGAATAGAGTGGCGTTATGGAAGTTACAGAATTTCCATGACAAAGGTGGGATAAAACTGACCAATTATGAGGGGTATTATGTGGCAAGCCAATTGCAATATGTTGCTAAATGGCTTTCTGATGAGGAAACCTCGGAATCTAGGCTGTTTGGGCGAGATTGTGCACCATTTTACTTGAAAGAAATGATGTGGATACCCAGGGCGGAAATGATGGGGCGCCCTAAGATGCTGCTATTAGGGTGGAAGATATGGCGCAGTGCATGCCAGATGATGGAGAACCCGTCCCCATGCTCTCCACAGGTGCCGCTGGTTGTATTGACGGGAGCAGATGTGCAGCTAAGAATGACAATCAGGAACCGCTGGGAACCGGTTGGGGTGTCAACAATGGGAGACATCTGGCGGGAGGGCTCTAGTATTACTTTCAAGGAGCTGCAAAAAGTAACGGGGTTGCACGAGGGTCAGTACATTACATAATATAGAATGGTGCAGCGAATTAAGAGGACTTGGCCTGAAACAGCGCTGGAGGAGGAACCAGATGCCACCATAGATATGATATATGACATAGCAGAAGGGGGTCATGAGACTTCCAGAATATATGAAATGTTGATGTCTAAAGTGGGGAAGGAAGTCACGCAGTTGAGGAAGGATTGGGAAATGGAAGTTGGTGCCCCGATGGAGGATGGGATGTGGGAACGGGTGCAGGGGTATCATAAGAAGGTGTCCAGAAAAGCGAGACTGAAACAGATACAGCTGTACATAACACACAGGGCATACATGACACCTTGGAAGATATCTAGGTTTGACAACGCAGGACGGCAAGCATGCCCCAAATGCGATGAGGAGAACGCGGGCATGGTTCATATGTTCTGGTCATGCCCGGTCATAGAACGTTTTTGGAGTGCAGTAAAAGAGAAACTGGAGAAAAAAGGGGTTAAGATCGTAGTGGACACAGTGTGGGCTTGTTTGTTGGGGGGGTTCCCAAGATCACGGAAGCTAAAGCATGTGAGTAAACTGAAGGACCTGGCTTATGTGCTTGCAAAAAGGAGAATAGCCATGGGTTGGAAGACCTGCCATATGCCAAATGTGGAGGTGTGGTGGAGAGGCTTACAAAAATGGGCGGAGGCAGAAGCCATGGTGTGGCAAGAGGCGAGGAACGTAGGGGGGGAGGAGGAGACGGAGTCCCTGATGGCCTGGAAACTAATGATAACTGAGCTGTTTGGGTCAATTGTAGTCCCGGCAGATGCTATAGAAGGGGAGACGGTACCACAAGATGCAGAAACAGAAGGTTAAAAGAAATAGACTTGTAATGGGGGGAGGGAAAGGGAAGCAGCGACTAGAAATCATGGATGTATAATGAAGCGGTTGATGATTGCACTGCTTGTTTGGTTTGTATTGTTTTGTTGTGTGAAAAAATAATTTAAAAAAAAGAAAGATGCCAGAGTTTGTTTTTACAGAGGGGTCTTGGGCGCCATATTGAAAAACATGGCTGACCCAATTTTTAGATACCAGTGTTCGCGGTCGGGAAAAATCATGATCATTTGTTCTAAAACCACCGCCACCAGCCATTTCAAGAGAAAAGGGTAATATTTGTCTGTTACATGAGTGTTTAGACATAGGGGATGCTAGGCAACCCCTCCAGCACTATATAGGAAGAGAGTTTGTGCTGGGTCTATGAATTAGCACAGTCAATTTAACTTTACATGCACTGGGAGACAGTAGTCAGTCCAGAGAAGGTATTTAAACCTTGGGAAGTCTGAAAGACATCCCTGTGCCACTGCACTGAAGGTGCTGTGTGACACACAAGAAAAAGATGATGCCTCTGGAGTTTGCCTAATAACTCCATATCCAAAGAACACAAAAGTAAAACCTGCATCAAAATACATGAAAGAGTGGGAAAAAAGGCTCACCAGGTAAAAATTAAAGTCCTAGAAATCCAGCAAAGTTGCTGGGGTTCTCAAAAGGCAAGAGAAATTAGCACATTTCTGAGAATTCTCCCTAACAGTGGGATCACCCACTATACAGTCTCTTGCTTCATGGGCACGCGGGCCATGACATTCATACAGGTGGTGATCAAACGGCAGACCATAAAGCAGCTGGCACGGACACCAGTTGATCACTTCTTGGTTCTGCTGCTGCACTGCCGCACGTGCACACAGAGGCCCCTTTTATTAACTGCTGTCATGACGAGGTCATGACTCATGTTCTTAAATGGGCAACACATTTATGTTAAAGGGGCCACACCACACTCCTCCTTTTTTATAACCAAAGAACAATAACAACACTATTAGCCATGTACCTGAGCCCAACAACATTGGTGCATTCCCGTACGCCCACCAACAACATTAACCATGTAACTAAGCAGAACATTTGGTGCATTCCAGTCCGCACATCCATTATGTTATTGGATGCAGGTGGCCCATTCAGCAGCTGGCGATCCTAGATTCCAGGATCAAACTATTTGTCCCAGGGGATTATGTTACAGTCCTCCTACACTTGCTGGAAATGCCCATGGGCACTTCCTTGGGGGCAGGACAGGAAAAACACATACTCGTCCTCACCTTCACAAATAGGGTTCCGCCAGCTGGGCCACGGCTTCCCGTTGCTTGTCTAGTGTCTTCCTTTGAGGCAGTTGTAAAGACTGAAGGGGGTTATCTGTACTCCTGCCCTCTATATGGCAGAGTAGAAGTACAGAGCTCCCCAGCCAAG
The DNA here is from genome assembly GCF_040938575.1 of Ambystoma mexicanum. Lineage (NCBI taxonomy): Eukaryota > Metazoa > Chordata > Amphibia > Caudata > Ambystomatidae > Ambystoma > Ambystoma mexicanum. The sequence goes on along the minus strand of NC_090935.1, from coordinate 805,070,742 downwards.
ATTCTCTATTGTTGATAGCAATGGATGAGCAATCAAAGCTCTCAGGAGGTGATGAGGGCTGGTTCTTAAGTACAGTGTAGACCCCAAGCCCATACAAAGGATTGTCCACACACTATGTTAGTGATAATACAGTTTATATAAATAAGGTTCAGTTATATACACATACAATAACACACGTTGTGCTCTTGCAATTCTATAATGATAAATGTACAATTTCTATGTGGTACCACAATTCTTCTTTGACTCCTTTAAAATGCACCATCTGCTACGGTTTCAAATGGCATACAAATCAATAGCACCAGGTATTGACATAGGGCCTCATTACGAGGTGGGCAGTAAGGGATTACCAGCACCGGTAAGTGCACCGGTAATCCCTTACTGCTGTACTATGAGTTCCCTTTGCGGGTCCTTCCTTAATGCCTGGTTTTACCAGGCGTTAAGGACGGGACCCGCAAAGGGATACCGAGGTCAATAACGGTACCGCAATTTGCGGTACCGTTATTGCCTTCTTCCCATTGAGCCCTATGGGGGCTCAAATGGGAATGGGGAATGGCTCTGGTAAATGGGAAATTACCGGTCCCGCCGACCTCGAAATGAACCGGTAATTGCTCCATCCACCAGACCGGAGTCGGTATGATTTTGGAGGCAGCCATGGCGCTAATAGCACCATGACTGCCTCCAACCTCGTAATGAGGCCCATAGACTTGGCAGGAAAACAAGTTGGCTAAACAATTGTCAGACTACTGGGCCCCTACCACTAGGCACAGTTCTGTGTGAAGATCCCCCCACCTGGGCAGCCTGTAAGATATACTGACAAGCCCAGTCCATGTATTGTTTATCAGAGTCTTATTTCCTTCTACAAATGTTCTACTAGCCCAATGTACCTGGTTCAGCAGAGATTGAGATCGGGTTGTTGACGGATCCTTCTTGAGTGAACTCCCTTTAAGGCAGGAGCCACGGTTGGTCGAGATCCCTCGAAGAAAAGGTGAACAATGTCATCACGGCTGCAGCTCCGGTCCTTGCGGTGCTCGACGGCAATGATCGGTCGTGGACATCCTGCGAAGATGAGGCATGCGGTGCACCTCGACGACGATAATTTGTTGTTGCAAAAGAGTGAATGAAGAATGTAGGCCCGGCAAGGGTGTCGGGTCGTCGGCATTTGGCGTCAGCGATCGGGACTCAAACACGGCTGGATTTCGGCTCTTCATCGGCGTCTTTGAAGACTTCGGGTGGTGGGAAACCCACCGGCAGATTCTCCTCGGTTCGTCAGCGACCCTGAATTGCTCCGGCGACACAAAGCGATCGACGGTGATCGACTTCAATGTCTGGATCTTCGCTTCAAATTCCTCAGCGGTCTCCGTTTCCGGTCAGCAGCCTTTCCGGAACTGACTTCCAGGAAGCCTTGGTGAAGGTTAGCTGGTGCACGATGTTCCCTCGTAGCTCAGGAAGAAGTATCTTAGCCAGGTCCTCTCTTGGATCAGTTCTTGGAGACACGACAGCTTTCGGATTGCGTCGAAGGAAAGCAGCAGCAAAACCTTCTTCTTCTAGCTCGGCTTCAAGGTAAGCATCAAGTTTCGACTTCAGCTTCTCAACGATTTCCATCAGTGGGAGGTCCCCAGATATACTGTTTGGTCTCTCATTCACTCTGATGGATCACACTCAGGCAACCAATCAATCAGAAGGGCATTCAGGCAGGCAGGCAGCCAATCAGGCACACAGTTCATTCAGGCCCTTCTTCTCCATCCAGCCACTCACAACAAGAAATGTGGATTGTGACAAGTACCCAGCTATTCAGCACTGCATACTGCATTTATACCAGTTTTGGGCAGGGCTGTCTCATTCATTGTGTCACATCCTAGAAACCAGACATCCATAACATGAAGTGTATATTGGTCACACACTCCATTCAACCAGGTCCCACCCCACAGGAGTACCCAAAACATACAGTCATTGGGAAGGCTCCAGCCAGTGTGGCCTGGACTTCCTCACAATACCATATATGGAACTTCCACCCAACAGTCAGTCAGTGGAAGGGACAGAGTCAGGGCTTCCCATGACTTTGGGAAAACAAGGTAATAGGCAATAGAAAGCAAGAGACTTCAGGGGCCATCTTGTCTCCTATCAGGAATCAACTCATTCCAATAGCAGGGTCTGGGTATCCCAAAATGGAGGATACTCAGAGCAACTGTCAAATTCAGCATGGGGCTGCGACCAGCCCATACCCTGCTCTATGAGCCACACACAGGTGCCCTAAAAACAGACACTAGGGGTACATGGTTTTATCCCCATCCATGGGTGCCATAAAGGTATCCCAAGGGTCTGTGCACCAAACCATAAAGAGGAAGAGCTGCACTGCCAGGAGTCCCACATGGACTCCTGTGCAGAAAATAACTCTGAACACACATGATAAAAGGAGTATAGGACAAGGACATGGAGGCCCTGTCCCTCCAATGCATTTCCAGCATCACAGCAGTCCCTACTGCTGGTGCGATTGGGCCAGCTGGCAATGGGGCTGGGCAGACCCTTGCGAAATGGTCTTCTTTCTCGCATGTGTGGCCTTTGGCCAGGCCCTCATGTGCGTGTAGGAGGCCCCATCCACTCTGTCAGCATTGCATTGTGCCTGTCTCCTCCTATGGCCACTCCCCTTTTGTCGCCGGCTTACTACCGTGTCACTTACCAACGGTGCACACCTCCTCTAGTTTCATCTGCTGCCTGGACATGTACAGGGTGAATGCTCGTAGCTCTGGTAGCTCCTGGGACTGTCCCAATGACAGGATCCTTTCCAAGGTGAAACCAGGCTCCCTGTGGACCTTCTTCCTCAATTTGACTGCACTGCCGCTATATATTATTTGGGCCCTAATCTCGTTGTCCTCAAAGTTGCCCAATGTGCAGGAAAGCATGATGTGCCAAAGCCTGCAATTAAATGAGTCTAAGCTCTCTCCTTCCTCCTGTCTTGCAGATCTCTTCCTGAACTGTTCGTTGTCACGGTTGATCACAGACATGAGGTATTCATTAGCGCTGCAATGGCAATTGGTCCCTGGACCGTAGTGTATTGAAAAACGTTTTTTACAGCGGGCCCACTAAATATAGCAAGGTTGCCCATTTCACCCTCTCATTAATTTCCACCGCCTCAAAGTCAAGTTTGAGATTTTCTACCCATGCAGTCCATTGGGGTCCCAAAACTGGCAGGTGCTCCCACCACATCAAAACCACACAGTGGCGCTAGCTGTCCGTGTTGATGCTATGCCCCACAAGCCGCCTGGGCGCCATCTCCGTCATCACTCGTGGAGTATGTTAGACGGTCGTGCGGCCAGCTCCTACGGGTTTGCCACTGTGAACCAGATTGTGTTGGCAAGAGGGTGCACAAGCACTCACTGGGAGCCCAAACCCTCCGGTATCCTCACTGCCACCCGCCATGGCAAAACGCAATCTCTCACTCTTCTCCAGCAGGCTACAGGAACTTTGTGCTCCCCAAGTGTGTCCAAACTGCGCCTGACACACCCCAGACACCTATACATGCAGCACCCAGAGTACACAAAGAAAAAAATCAATCCAGTCCCTTTCTGTAGAAGACCCTGACTACGTGTTCTGCAAACATTTCACTGCTCCTTCTTCCTTCACATTTTCCCCGTCTGCACCTTCTGTCCACAAAGAGCCACACCAAACCCAATAATAGTGTTCCATGGACACAGTATACTCTTCTGGCTTAAGAAACCCACTCTTTCCTTGAGGTGGCAGAGCTGGTGCAGTATACTGGCAGAGTGCAGGGCATCTTTGGAAAAGACCGTGCAGATGGCACTGCGACCTTTCCGTCAAATAATGCTTTTTTCTTCCACTCGCCGCCGACGGGCCCGGGATCTGCAGCAGGGGGCCATTTCCAATGTATGCGTTGCTCCAACACTCGGAGTACAGCAGAAACGCACCTCCACCACGGGATACTGTGACTGCTATATATACCAATATTGCCACTGATGACCTTGTTCTGTAAGAACGTTCCTGCTGTTCTGTCTTCTATATGCCAGGATGGCCACTGTAAACCATTTGCATACTGGCTGGGCACAAAATGTGCCAGCATGCTATTGTACACATATGTTCATGCTGCCTGTTACATTATTTGGTTGTACACTGTGATCTTGGCCAGTTTACATGGACTCTTGACACTGGCAGATCAGAAAGAGAGGGGTGTTGGGTTCACTTAATGGCACAGAGGGAGACGCAGGATAGCTTTGCTGTTGTTCAGTTTGGAAGTGCCCACGCACCTGTGCCCAGAGAAGAGTCTCATGTCCATAGTGGTTGGGCCTGTGATATATGAGTTGGTTGGAGTGGTATCTCATTATGATGTCTGTTGGCAGGGGTGCTCAGCTGCCACATGTAAGTGGCTTAGCTGGTATGTGTATTCTGTGTTCGTGCATATACTCTTTATGGGGTAGTGTGGGGAGGAGCAGTCAATGGAGAACTTGATGGGCCTTATGGCCAATCGTCCAGTGTGACCATGCTGACGTCCTGATTGTGGTGCACCTCCTAGGGGAGGGTAACTGTGTGAAGAAGTTCTAGAGCACACTACAATGGGCTGGTGTACACTGAAGTTGCTCATTATTCATGTGACACAAGCAGGCCCGTTTCTTGGCCCGGGCGAGGCGGGCTGCTGCCCGGGGCGCAATTGCCCCGGCCCCTGCCCCTGGCTGGAGGGGTTCACATGTCTGGGTTTGTGGCGGCGATTGCCGTGGGCAGAGAGTTCAGCAGCGCCCTAGCAGGTGCTGGCGCTGCCTCTTCTGACTGTAATGTCACGTAGTACAGAAGTACTACCTGACATTACGGAAGTCAGAGCAGGCTCCCAGCCCACCCCCTCCCTTGACTTTCACGCCACTTGGGGTGGGGGCATAAAAAGGCGCCTTTCCTGATGGCTGCCCACCTTTCTTGCTGGCTGTATCCTGTGCTCGAGACGGCTGCTGTCCTTTCTGCGTTCCTGGGTTCCCGGTGTTGGACCTTCCAAATCGAACACTTCACTGCTTTCCTTGCAGCGTTCCTGGCAGAAACATTTCTATGCAGCTTGCACTTGTTTGTGTGCACGTTGCACCGCTTCATCAGAAAGAAGGTAGGTGCCATGTTTATTTTATTATGCTTTGTTCTTCTAAGTCCTTGACCCCTTTGTTTGTGTTTTCCCTGCCGGAGCCCCATGATTGCTCTCGTGTGCGTGTACTGAGTGTGTGTTTGTGTCAGTGTGAAAGTATGAGAGTGTGTGTTTTCACTGGTCCCCTTTTCCCACTGTTTGCCTCCAATGTGTCCCCGTGTCCCAATGTGTGCCCCCACTGGTCCTCTGCCCCACTGGTCCCCTTTTCACACTGTGTGCCCCCACTGGTCCCTGTGTCTCAATGTGTGCCCCCACTGGTCCCTGTGTCTCAATGTGTGCCCCCACTGGTCCCTGGATCTCTATGTGTGCCTCCACTGGTCCCTGTGTCTCAATGTGTGCCCCCACTGATCCCCGTGTCCTAATGTGTGCCCCCTCTTGCCCCCATGTCCTAATGTGTGCCCCCACTGGTCCCTGTGTCCCACTGTGTCCCAATGTGTGCCCCCACTGGTCCCCATGTCCCAATGTGTGCCCCCACTGGTCCCTGTGTCCCAATGTATGCCCCCACTGGTCCTTGTGTCCCAATGTGTGCCCCACTGGTCCCCGTGTCCCACTGTTGTGACTCTTGGTCTTACAAATCTTCTCAGATGATAGAACATGGTAGGCATATCCAACTGTCCTGTTGTAGAGGTTAGTTATATTCGCAATCTCATTGTTGTGACTCGTCTCATGGCACACTGGAGGCCTTGAGTAACACCTGGAGATGGAGCTTTTCCTGCGGCCTGTCTTCTAAGAGAGCCCCAGAGCTTCTGGTCCTTTCCGTTCTAGCCTCCTAACTTTGACGAGGCCAGAACCGTACTGCTGATCTCTTGCTCCAGATTGGTGAAGACTTTTCATTTTCGATACATTTTTGATTACCACACACTACCGCCTAGAAACCTTTGTTTGTAGGAGCGGTAAAAAACAGGGCCCAGGTATGGACAGAGCCCCCACCCTAACTATCCCTCTTTATGCAAAACCAGCAATAATTTAGAAATCTTTCTTTGTATTTCTCGGGCGTGGGGACATGCATCTTAATGCCCAGTGGACATGTACTTACTCCTGACAAGGTTAACTCTGAATATTCTCCTCCAAGGCCTTATTAAGCAGCACACACATGTAAACACAAAAAGCGAAGCTTAGAACACTGCAGAGAGGCGTGAGCGACACACCAGTCAGGCCTGGACATGTTCCCTGACATGCAGCAGATGAGGAAAGCCAGGCTTAAAGAAGAGAACGTTTCATCACATCCAAACATGGGGTCTGATGAGAGCTTTATATGGACAAACTGTTATATGCATAGTGAGAGTATGTACTTTACGAATGTGCGTCTATGCACACATGTAGCAAGAGCCAGCCACATGGGTGAAATAGGTTTTTTTCATCCGTGGTTGTTTATTATGAAACCCTTAAGGAGTTCTGGTGAAATGATTATGAACCGAGAGGGCAATAGGTGAGATTTAAAGCAGGTGAAATGTGCTATACACTTATAATGTTTGTGGATTCGGTGATATTTGCAAGTCACTCACTCAGCCTTGGCCCTAGTGATTTATAATGTCAAGTGAGACGTACTCCTTGATGGCGTGTTGGACCACAGGTGACGGTTAAAAGCAGTCCTTTGCCATCTCCATGGACTGCAGATTTCGAAACCATTTTAATCATGAGTAGTGCCTAATGTTGGAGCATTTGGTAATTGGGAGGCACTGGAAGATAAAGTGTTATACCTGGGATTGCACAGTTCGGGTAGGCGGGCAGTCATAACTCAGTTCTACAAGATCATCAGTGGACAGCTTAACCATTAGACCCCCAAAGTAGGGAAGAGGAGGAGAAGGTGTGCACGTTGGTTGGTCATGGCCAAAGGGCTGTGGCTCATTCCCTGTGTCCCACTGTTGCAACACACCCCGCACGAGCAGCTGTTGCACTGGAACACTTTCCTTTCCCAGGTGCAAAGCACTGCCACAATTCCCCAGATACACAACAGAACATGTTCACGCTGCTCATCAAGCAAGTTGGCAAAAGTCAAGCCAACCAAGTTGCTTGGCAATCGATGCATATTTAAACTGAAAACCCTTTTTAAAAAACGAAAGAAAGAATATTCAAACATGGCTATCAGCTCTTGCAATGCTTTCAATTGAGTGTGAACTTGTTGAAAACATTGGTTATGCAGCAGCAATAAATGCTTTCGCAGCAGCAAAGTCGAGGAGAGTGCCCTTAACATAGACTAAAAATAGACACAAAACTTTAAAAGTAGTATATACTGTTTGTGTAGTCTGCTTCGTCCAAGGAGTTACTTCAAAGTTATTGACTCATGATGTAATAAAACCGATTTCATTTGTTTAGCAGTGTTATATTGAGTTTGGGAGTGGCGCGCGGTGGGAGTGGGGCGCGGTGGGAGTGGTGCGCGGGCTGAGAGGGGCGCATTCCTAGTGTTTTGCCCTGGACACCAAATGGGCTAGAAACTGCCCTGGACACAAGCTATATGATGTGTGTGTCTGTATCAAAACTCACTTGGGGCAGCCTTATACTGCAACAACTTACTAAAAAGTGTCTATTAGGGCCTTGCTTTATTGGGGAAAAGTTACATTTACCAAACTCAGATGAAAAACATGTATTTCTCTAAATGTCAACGTGCTTGTACAAATTCAGTTACACAAAGTGTGACATTGCAATATTGGCTTTCAGAAATATTGAGATCCAGATAACCTCCATACCTCAGAGGCCGTAGGCCGAAAATGCTTCAGTGCACATCCACACTTTAAATCAATAAGAGAGCCAGAATGCATGCATGCCTGGCATCAGGGCATTTCAAACTTTCTAAGAAAAATAAAGCTTAATAGTTCAATAAGGGATTCTGCATCCCTGACTTTCCTGCACTTTGTCTTTCTTTGTTCTGACATGCAGAGGCCAATAAGCTTGTTTTATGATCATTCTGCAACTACTCCCCCACCCCATCTATAACCCCCCCATCCACCGGCAAACAATGCTTTGTAGGGCTGGTGGTAGGTGCATTTTCTCTAAGGGAAGCATCAGTGTTCACAAACTAAAGGACTGGCCAAAGCCAGACCTCTCCAAGTTGTTCTATAATCATAGACATCTGTTATCCTATTTTAGAACTTTGGGGTGGCACGGCGAATATGGAAAAACTTAATGAAGTTCAAGATTGGGTTCAAGTTATACAAAACCCAGACAATCGCCCATTGGATTTTTTATTAGGAAACGTATTCTCCATATATTTAAAAAGTATGCACCCCGCCCAAGTTCTTTCCATACGAGGCGCTGAATTCACTCTTCCCAGTCAGTATATTATACAAAGATTATGAATTATGTGGAGCACATAACTGCACCAACTGTAAGTATGTGGGCCCCAAAAACCATTTAGTATTTTTATAGTGCCGTTTTGCATATAAAAACCTTTAACTGCACCAGCTCACTGCATCTGTTATCATGTGCAGAGCGTGTTTCTCAGCTGCAGTCACTGGAGCGCCCATGCACAATTCTGAAATGGGAGCCCACCCAGCACAGCACATCTGCCGGCCCTGAATGCATGGGATGTAAGGGCAAGTAGCGCGCTTGAAGTGAGCCTCGGGGTTGATGTGAGCCTGCCTTCAGAGATCCGTCGGAGCCCCAAAAACAATCCTCAGTAGTTTGCCCTGTCAGAATTAAATCAATACGCTATACAGCATCCAACAGGGAACTTGTGCAAGACCTCCCAAAGTACATGAATTCCTTTCCTGGTCCTGAAGCACACGGGGAAGTGCATAGTCATATGATGATCAGATCGTAGCTTTGCCAGGCCTTTTTACTCTAACCACTGGAGAGGTCGCGCTTATCTCCATCCACTTACTGCAAGCACCGTAATGCAGGTGGCGGGGGAGGGGGGTGGGGCATCGGTACCTTGGGTGGGATGGGGGTGGGGGGGGGGGGTTCCTTTGCCCCTCCCCTAACTCTCCCACTGACGCCACTGTTAACCACATCACTTTTATCGTCCACATCATCATCATCGCCGTTCACATCCCCAGCAACAAGCACATCAATAGCAGCTCCCATACCAGCATCTCCACCCAGATCAAGATAGTGTACTTAAGTATCACACACAAAGAGCTTCATGTGTGACTTGCCGCGCTAAAGTCTAGCTCTCGAACTCATGGTGTCCAGCACATGGGAGTGACAATGGAAATAGATTCGTAGAATTGGGCGTACATTGGAGTCCAGCCGCCTGCACCACGAATGAACCATGGCCCATGCCATGCAGGAGTAACTCGTATAGTCTGATAGGTCTTTGCATTGTTGGCCTTGTAGCGCTGCATTTACAATAGGAAAAGCAAACATACAAGTAGCATGATACTAATAAGCATTGCCAAAGCCAAGAGGGTGGGCTTTGCTTTGGGCAGACATATTCCCCCCTTCATATCTGTTTAACTCACAATTTTGATACATTACAACTTTCTAAAAATAAATTCCAATAAAACGTATAAGTTGTTATTGCGAGCCTTCGTCTTTCCTATGCGAAAGCAAAAAAGAAAGAAAACGGCTAAAAAAAGGGCCAATAACACATGTATTTGTCGACAGTTTGTTCTCATACATGTGTCCAGCGCGACGCACATGAGAAATAATTGCAGGTCTGGATGCGCTGCCACCATGACACGTCAGAGCTTTGCACGTAGGGAATTGGTGCATACTGGTGCAATCGTCCAACAGGGTGAGATAGTGGAATGAGAAACTTGAGAGAGGAGACTTTGTAGAGAATCAGAACAATGAGAATGACGAATATAGTGTTTCCGAAATAAGAGTCATAGGAGGGTGGCAACTTCAGAGATTGGCCTTTGGAGGTGCCGTCAACAACCAGGGAGGATAGCTCAGCGGCAACATACTGGAAGCAAGATGACACAAAGCAACCCTGGTTCGATCCCCGGGTCCGTGCTTAGAAACCCCTGGGTGTTTAAGCGCGTTATAAATACGCAACTAAGACAAATACAATTACGCAATTAAAAAACAGGCAATTCCTATAACAGCGCCTCGATGCCCGCGGGCTGTGTGAGCGCTATAAAAATGCAAAACAAAATAAGGGTGTGGCTGACTATACCCACTACCGAGCTCACTGGTCGTCCCATGTCAAGGCTGCTTTCCTTCCTTGGCGTTCTAGGAGTCGTAGTCCTGCATTTATAGTGAGGACACCAGAATGATAAGCCATCGAATCAAAGCAAAGGACTGGGCGGGCTGCAGTTGGCTAGCATGGGGCAACGCGGGAGCTCTCTGGGTGAAGAAACTTCTCACCTTTTGTGAGATTAACTGCCATTGACTGAGTTAGTCAAAAGACATCTGAAGTGGGACTACAGAACCTTGTCACTGGTGCAAGTGCAAATGTCCCTAGTGCACAAAACATATTCTTTCAATGCATGTTTGCCCTAGTCCTAATCCTTTGTCCTGGTGCACACATAAAGAATGTGTTTTGCACTAAGGAAATGTTTGCCCTTGTGCTAATTGTGCTTGCGCCGGTACAGTTTCTAATAATCCCAGCCCTGGTGCTTTTTTTGGCTCTCAGAAAATCAAAGACAATGGCAGACTCTTGCAGACTCTCCCGTGCAGCTTCAACACAAAACAAGCCTCAATCAATCTACTCTCTCCTGGTTGTTTTTGTTGCACTGTTAGGTGGAAGCCTGGGACAAGCTCCCTGTGACGCCCATTACCCCCACGTCCTCTTTGGCGCATCCCAGGACTTCCTCTATGAATTGGGCGAGTCCGATTTTTGGGTATTGGGTATGCTTCATAGAGTCGGTACAGTGACGAGGAAGAGTAGGACTAGGCATGATGAAGATTACCGCGAAGTAATCAGAACATTTAGTGAGGAACCCCGACGCTTCTTGGCATGCACAGAGGGCAACCGGGCAATGTCTTGCATTGCAATTTCGTGGGCCATTTAGCGCACATTAAACGTTCTAAACTCAAGTGCACAGGTTATTGATGTCCACATTAGGCTGGCAGTAATTACCCTGAATCGCCTTTCGTAAACTTTGCTTACCGGTTCCAGGCCCAAGATGTTATAATTACATTTCCCGCTCTTTGCTCCCATGTGCATACTTCTGAGTGTATCTGTAGTACATTATCTTCTAATGCACTGTGGCCTCGTCTCCTGTGCAGGTCTTTCTCCAATACTTGGCAACCGCCCGGCACACAGACAGCGCCATCCAGTTTAGAACCGGGGTTGAGTGTGTCTCACCAGGTTTCAAGTGTTCACCTGTGGCCACTTTTTTTATTCGACGCCGGTAACCCCGGAAAAAAATTATGTGATTTGGCTGAGGCAAGAGTACAGTCTCTCCAATCATTCAGGAGACAGACGTTTTCTACAACAAGCACACCAGGAAATCATAAATGCTTTCCAAATCACACAAGCAGAATAGAAGAAGCAAAGGGAAGGAAAACAGCCTATACGAGATAAAAAAAAATATCAGTACATCTGATTTTAAAGAGCTTCTTAAAGGCCACAGTTATACCGCAGAAAAGCAGTTCGCATTTTCCCTTCCCCGAGTAGCAACAGGAAAAAAAAACAGAGGGCGCACAGCATGCAGGTGAATAGCGCCATCTAGCGGCAAGTATTAAAATAAACTGATGAAACGTGAAGGTGTATTTCAGCTTAAAAATAAGGAAAACAGTTAAAATAGTAGCAAGCTGTAAAACTGAAAATGTATGAGCCTAACCTGTCAAAGGTTAATGGCTTCTCCGCCCTGACACAATCATATATACACTTAACTTTTCACCTGGTGCTGCTTGAGAATCCCAAGCAACCCTTGAGTCGAGGACACAGACCAAGGAGGGTGGCAGGAGTCAAATCAGCATTGCGAGCAGAAAGAATAGTCTTCATAGAGATGGAGTTTATTGGTAAGTAACCAGAGCATGTGTTGCTCATCTTCTTCGGAACAGTCCTGACATCATAAGAACATGCGGAGCAGTTATTTATTTATTTAATCTAATTTATTTATAGTGCACATGGACAAGGCCTGGAGGCATGATAGCGCAGACAGACAACACAAAACAGAAACAGGGGGGCAAGGGGCACTTAAATGTTAGTCAGGGGCATCAGATGAAAAGAACCGTTTTAATATTGCGTCTGAATGTCCCGAAACTTATGCATGCTCTTAGGTAAGGGGGCAACTCATTCCATTGTCTATGCGCTGTGTGTGGGAAAGATCTATGGGCCACCAGAGAAAGTTTTCTTCTAGTAATGGACAGCAAGCAAGAGTTGTTTGAATTGAGATCTCTCCTTGTGGGTAGCCATTCAAGTCTATCAACCAAGTAACTTGTGCCTGTCCCATAGAAGCATTTGTGTGCAATGCAGAGGGTCCGATAAGTCATGCACCTTTCCACAGGGACCCAATGCAAAGCTCTTCTGGCTTTTGTGATGTGGTCCGATCTTTTGAGACCTTCTACCACCCTCACAGAGTTATTCTGGACAACCTTTAGATGGGCTAGCTCCCCCTTACAAGTTCCCTGGAGGAAGCTAGCACAATAGTCAATACGAGAGCCAGACCACAATAAGAAAACATTCCAAACTGGCTGCACAATGTGGGCCAGTCTAGACACATAGTATGCTTTACTCTTAATAATGCCAAATAAAAATGCCATAGCAGAGTAAGAAATAGCTACACTGGCTCCACAAAAATGCCATTCTAGCCACATAATAACACTTATCGCACTTACTTTACCATAGATGCCCAGAAATATATGCCATGTGACCGTAAGAAAAGGCTCGACTGGCCTAAATGGCAATCTAGCCATTCAATAGCACTTATCATGCTTACTTTACTATATATGCCCAGTAAAAAATGTCCTGCCACAGTAATAAACGTCTAGACTGGCTGCCCCCCAAATGCCAATCTAGCCAGATGCCTGCTTTATCTGAGATTCTTAGTATAATGTGTCTAAAGCTCAGTAAGGAAAGGCTAGAGTGGCTGCATCAAAATGCCCGCCTAGCCACGTAATAACACATATCCTGCTTACGTCATTATAGATGCAGAGTAAAAAAAAAATTGCCACAGTAATAAATGATTAGACTGTCTGCACCAAAATGTCAGTCTAGCCACATAACAACACTTATCATGCTTGCTTTCTCATAGATGTCCAGAATAAATTGGCATGCCACAGTAGGAAAAGGACTGCACTGGATGTGGCAGTATAGCCACATCATAAGACATATCATGCTTACTTCATTATAGCTGCCTAGTAAAAAGATGTCATGCCACAATTATAATAAAAGAGACTGGCTGCATTAAAATATCATTCTAGTCACATAATAACACATATCATGGTTGCTTTATCGTGGATGCCCATTCAAAATTGCATTTGTTATGAACCAAACCCACCACCATCTATAATTTCTTTTTGAAGTCCAAGAGGCCACACCACAAGACATGTGGCAGCGAACCCCTGCACTGCGGAAACTGTGGGAGACCCTGATACCACACTGGAGGAACTATGGAAATCAAAACAAGCTCTATAAGGCAAGGACACAGCCAACTGAAAGACATAGGTCAAGCAGAAATTCATAACAACAAATGCCTCAGAACACTTTAATAAAAACATAAAGTCTCTTATTTTCCCAGTACCAGGAGCATAAAGAAAGTGTGCACAAACCATGCTTAAATGTGTTATTCATGTTTTTATGCACTGTATGATATTGGCCCAAATGCCCATTTGGTGTGGACAAATCCTCTGAAAATATGTGTGTATAACCACCTGAGTAAATCAATTAAACTGTGGTGAAATTGAATGTATTACATGAGCGATTTCTCCACTCCCAAATGCACAGCCATGCAGCTGGCTTGCAGTGCTGGTAGAGGTTAGTGGCTGGGTGGTTATAGTAGGTGGTGGAAGGATGAATGGTCGAGCATCAGTCTCTTCCCTTGTGTCTTGGCCAGGTTCTTCCTCGCCTTTTTCTTCCTCATCGTCCTCTTCTTCATGATTGTCGTCATATCTCCTGTGTGTGAGAACAAAACGTTAGTTGGCACCTACATGACACAAGTGGAGTATGTAAGACATGTACTCTACTTATATCAGCATCACTTCTTTCTACATTGTTCATGTTCCACTTGGCAGTAGGTTGTGGGGGGGGATGTGATCCACAGAAATGGTAACATTATCGTGTGAACGTTAGGACTCATTGCCTGTACTGACTATGGACATTAAAGTGCTGTAAGAAACATCTCCCTTGAAAACAGAAAGACTGCACATGCAACGGGTGCATTGCATACACAGGAGTGTAAATGGTAGGACACTGAAGTCCTTACTTTCTAATGTGCCATGACATCATCTTGTGGTACCCATACCTGTGGGTCACATTGCTTCAGCAGATAACCTACACATGTGTCTATGAGATCCTGTATATCAACGTCGCCCTTATGTTTTTATGGTCTTGGCCACATCCTCAAATAGATTTTGTCTCAGCACTGTTGTGTTGCTGACATGATTGACTCCATCTAGTTGGGTGGTGTGATGTCATGCCATAGATGGGCTTGCATTTCAAAAAGCAGACCCTCCAGCATGGCCCCATTTCTATCTCCGAATGTGATTTTATGTTGTTTCACAATTAAGTAACTGAATGTTGTCAAGAAGTCAGAATGTTGCAAAATTGTGCATGTTAAATGGCAGCTTCTGACTCTTGCTTGCCATCTACTATGAGTTGTACTCCAGCTCATAGCATGCAATTTGGGATAATTCGTCAGTGTTTGGACCTGGCAGTAATGGTGACGTTTTCTCCCCTCCCATGTGTCTCCGCAGGCATGCCAACAGAGAGTTGATAGGCCACTGTATCCTTTTCCTCTGTCCCCCGGCCCCCCTCGAGCACTGGTGCATTAATTAGACTGGGCATTAGGTGGAGGCGGTCTACAGTGCTTGCTATGTGCATGTTCAGGGGAAGACGCTAATGAAGGGATGCATGGTATAGACTCCAGAAATATATTGAAAATAATATTTTACACGATCGTCAGTCAGGATTTCGTCCTGGACATGGTACAGAGTCAGTTTTGTGCGATCTTCAGTCACGGATGTTTGACATCATCGACAGAGGCAGGGTGGTCATTTTTATGTTGTTGGGTCTTTCATCAGCATTCGATCTCTTGGACCACAAGATTTTGCTGAATACATTAAGCGAAAATCCCGGGTTCTCTGCCAGCGATGTACCATGGACTTCATCATTCTTGCCAAACAGGTTATCTAAAATCTGCTGGGGAGGTTAAATCTCAGAGGCGGAGGTGCTGACTTGTGGCGTTTCCCAGGGTGCCTTTTTGTCACCATCTCTTTTCAATGTTTATGAAGCCACTCTTTGACCTATTGTGCGAACATAATCTTTAATTTGCCAACTTTGCGGTCGAAACGCAGCTATTGATTGAACTGTCTGACAATTTAATTACCAATAAAGATAAGATCAATACCACTTACAGCCTTATTAAATCTTGGATGGGTTGCAACTGGATGCGTTTAAATGGCACTAAGACAGAGCTGATGTTGGTGGCTTCTGCACAGAAATGAGTGAGGATAAAACAGAATCACAACCAGTTTGGTATTGATGGCTGTACCATCAATACTCTTTGGAAGGTCAAGACCCTGGGGGTAAAATCAGACTATTCCCTGACTATGGATTGTCACACTAGTGCACTGGGAGCTCCTTATGCTTTCACTTAAGATTGCTCCGGCAGATTCGTCCTTATTTGTCTGGAAAGAACTGTGCCACAATTGCTAGAGAAGTTGTCCTCACTAAATGTGAATATTGTAATAGCTTGTTAGTTGGAACCTCTGCCAAAAACATTAAAAAACTGCAAGCTGCGAAAGATTACGCCATTTGAACCATTTTCTGCATTAATCACATGCAAGATATTTCTGATCATAGGAAGGCCTGGCATTGACATCCGGTGAAGGCAATAGCTGCATTTAAAGTGCTCTCTATGGTTTACAAATGCTTGAATGCTGAGGTTCCTAGGTATTTGGCCGAATCTCATAAACCGACTCGTTCCCTCTGGTCCAAATCTCAAGCTCTGCTCTCTTGTCCCAGAGTTTGCTGAGCAAAGGTGCAAGTGGGAATCCTTCTATTCCATGGGTCCTAATCTTTGGAATTACCTGCCATTTGGATATTCGGCAAACATCCAGCTCCTTAGAGTTTAGGAGGCTGTTTGAAAGGTATTAATAGTATACAAATCTGACTCAGTGTCTGATTTGGCCTCCTCTGCTGTCCCTTGGACTGATTTGCCTTGATTTCTGTTGTTGTTTGTTTTATGTGTGGTGGTGACTTGATGCCGTGATGCCTGCGGGCTCCGGCGCTTGATAAGTAAGTAAATACAAAAATAAATTCCATGAATTCAATACATGCACATCCTGCCTTTGCACATCACTGTTCATATTCAACTGTGCATGCAAGCACATTTTTGAATTGGTGCAGGGTCTACCATGAGTACATATTCTGTAATGCTCCTGGGGAGTACATTTGGCTCTTACATGCAGCAGACCACCCTCCTGGTGCATGGTGATGCCAGCCACTACACTGTGTTGCTGGAGGCGTACTCATAGTCATGCTTCCTGGTAAAGTACATTTATGTGTTGACGCCATGTTGCTGAGAAAACTACAGAAGGATTTTCTCAGTGGGCTCAGTTCCTTACAGTGATTCTCCAGATGCTTGCATTTCAAAAGGAAAAAGGACAAATGTCCTGATGATATGATGTGGCATTTATAACGTGCCTGTACACAAGTGTTTCCAGGCACGACAAGACAAGGAAGGGGAAACAAAAAGGAGGACAAAACAATGATCTTACTAGGCCTTGTGCCAGTTAGATCGCGCAAAAGCAGGAAAGGGGGAGGGGAGAAGTGCGGTGGGTAGAGGGAGGATGGAGAAGTATGGTACAGAGGAGAAAACATCATAAGTGCAGCCAGTGGGTGGCAAGTGCAGGAACTCATAAGTTCAGCCAGTTGGTGGCAATACGTGCAAGGGAGGGGACTGTAGGGTTACAGATACAGACTACAAGTGCAGGGGAGCCAGGGGCGAGTGCGGGATTGCAGCTGGGTAGGCAGGGACCTGGGCCCAAATTCAGAAGATGACCAGGTGACCAGTGCATGGATGAATTAGCCAGCTGGTCAGCAGGAGAGAGGAAGAGAGAAGGCAGAAGCAAAGAGAATGGTCTTGAGTTGCTTCTGGAAGTGGAGATTGTTCTGCTCAAGTTTCAGAGAGGCAGGGAGGCTGTACCAGAGGGAGGCCCCAGCTGAAGAAAGAGATCTTCCCCCAACTCTTTGCTTGGAGAAGTGAGTGAGCGGCCAGAGAGTGAGGGGAAAGGAGGGAGCTGGTGTTCCGATGAGGGGGATCCCAGTCTTAGTGACATTAAGGCAGAGATCATTGGTGGCCTGGATTGCAGAAAAACAGTCTGGAATGAGAAAAGGAGTAGAGGTGGCTGAGGGGAGCCTGAATGACAGCTGAGTGTCATCCGCATAGCACTGGAATTCGGAACTGAGGGTGGCTATGCGATGGGCAAGAGCTGCCAGGTATTGGTTGAACAGCCAGGGAGCTAGATTAGATCTATGGGGAACACCACAGGTAGAATTAGAGATAGAGGAGAGGAAGCACCCAAGTTGGACATGGGAGGGTCGATCAGTGAGAAAGGAGGACAGCATTGCCAGGGCCTGATCAGTGACTCCCAAGGTATCATGGAGCCTGTTGAGCAGGATGGCATGGTTGACCGCATCGAAAGCAGAGGACAGATTGAGGAGAATGAGGACAGAAGGAAGGTTAGAATCGAGGTTTGAGAGCAGGTCTTCACAGGTGTTCAGGAGAGCAGTTTCCGTGCTTCTGGAGGCTATGAAGACAGACTGATGGTCATGAAGACAACCAATAGATTCAGTGTGAGGGTTACGCTGGGAGATAGCCAGCTTTTCCAGGAGTTTTCCCTGTAAAGGAGTAATGGAGATCGGGCAGTAGTTGGCCGGACAGGAGGGAAGGGGGTGCACAAGGGAGTGCTTCAGAGGGGAGGGGAAGGTTCCAGTGGCAAAAGAGTGATTGCAGAAATCGGCCAAGGTTGGAGTGAGGGTGTCAATGTGGCCCATGATGGCTTTGGAAGAACCTGTTTTGACAAGACTTTCAAAGATCGGAATTGTCTAGAGACATCATCAGGGGTGAACAGAAAAAGGAGGAGAAGGGAGGAGGAGCGGTGGTCGCAGGACGGCCAGGAGAGGAGGAGGAGGATGGAGAGGAGGAGAGGGTGGACAGAATGTCCTGAGTTTTAGTGATGAAACGAGAAGCCAGTGCCGTGCAGAGGGCCTGGGAGGGACAGGAGAAGTAGAGACTGCAGCAGGATTGGCCATTTCCCTGCAGATTTAAAAGAGTTCAGCCGAGTTATTAGATGCTTCATAGAGGCGGGCTTGGATGTGCGCTCTCTTCTTGGCAAGGACAGAGTCTGTTTTGCCTTTGGAGAAGGCAGCAGGCCAGTTTGTCAGAGGGTGTACCTCTTGCCCTCCACTTCCTCTCAGCCACCCTACACTTCTGTTTAAGGGTGACAAGGTCTGATTCATACCAAGAGTAGCACTTGGATTTGGGTTTTCAGGCCATCCTCACGACAGGGGCAAGTACACCAAGAGTGTCAGAGATAGAGCAGTGAATGTTAGAGAGGGCTGTGTCAGGGTGTGCGTCAGCCAAAGGTGCAGAGGGAGGAGCGAAAGTGGTGGCGAAAGTCTCAACTGACACACGCTTCATGGGTCGGATGACCGAGAAGATGAATGGCAGAGCTGGAGTAGGTTTGGCCTGAGGGGTAGAGAGAGGGAGATGAAAGAAAAGGAGAGAAAAGGAGAAAAGTGATCACTCTAGGAGAGAGGAGTGGTGAGAAGGTTAGAGAGGGGGAGGTCTGAGGAGATCAGAACATCCAAGATGGGTCCTGCAGAGTGAGTCGATCCAGAGGGGTGAAGAGAGAGAGAGAGAGAGAGAGAGAGAGAGAAAGAGAGGGGGCAGAGAGGGACAGAGAGAAAGAGTGAACCAAAGGTTTCTTCAGTCCTTCTGCACATTTGTGCAGCAGAGAAATGATCTTTCCCACTCATAAATGTGACAATTCATATGACTGATGTTTGGCATGTATGCATGCAGTATTATTTCCTTTCACTCTAGTCTTCACGCCTCCTTTTCCCTCAAAACTGTTGAAGCCAATAATGTGCAGTATATGCACCTCCCACAGCCACGGCACCAGCGTATGGCGGTGGTGCAACATGTCCTGTGGCGAGGCACCTCTTTTTGGGTCCTGCCAGCACTTCTGTATCTGATCACCCTGCATGGGGTGGGTCCCCAGTAAACAGAAAGGCAGGAGTTCCTGTCGTCCAGATTCAGGGAACATTAACAGCTTTTTCTGAAAACGTGAAATCTGGAACAATGGATCAGCAATAAATTCAACTGTTGACTCAAACAAAATTAATTAAAGAAAATATATTTCATAAAAATGTCATCAGGGATACAAACAATGACACAATATAATTACTCATCCAAGAATTAAATTCATTCAAAGCATACAACACACCCAGTCAAGCCAAGTACATTAATGAACCATAGACTCAATAAAACTGTGTACAAAAACAATTACATCATGGAGGGAAAGTTGTGAGAAGCACAACACAAAAGACAAAATAAAACTGCTTTTGGAATTATATAATTTGATATGCATCTATGAGGAAACTGAACAGCCCAAGTTTGCTGGCATTAACTTCCTGCTACTCCAAAAAAACACACTAGCCGGTTTTTACATCGAAAGATTGTTTCTAAAACGTCTTCATCAGGGGAATTGGTAGATATTCTGGACCATCTAATTCACATACGCCAGTCAAACATGGCAACAGGCACCTATATAGCATTAGCAAACCTTCAAGAGATGGTATCAAACACTGCACCACTGGAGGCCATCCACGTAAGAACTGCACCAAGGGACACACTCAGTGGCCCCACCACTCCGGGTCCCAATGGAGTTGGTGTTGTTAGATCAACCGTGGTTGCAAGCAAGCAGCTGCAATGATGGAAAACACCTCAACACGTGTGGCAATCAGTACACTAGACACGATCATGCCCCGCCTATTTCATTTAATTTATCCATCAGGACTCGTAGTGCCTCTGGTCTCTTGGCGTACTAGGAGTGCAGGAGCCATCCGGATGGTAAAGAAATCCATCCGTGCATGTGCGCTTGACGGGCCTGGTGGTTACTCCAGCATTAAGCTTAGATAGGAGATCACTGGATGCTGTAGTCCTATGAGGCACATCTCCTCCTTCATGACGTCATCCACCAGGACCTTCAGCTAATCATTAAAGAACTGTGGGCATCGTCTTCTTGACTTGAAGAAGGAGTCAATACGATCAAACACAGCAAGGGCCGCAGTCTCTGGCCATGGGAGCAGGGAATTGGCAGAGACTCAGTGGATACCCAGACACGTTTGGGGCAGCAGGTGCCAGATGGATGGTGATGCTATCAGCAGGGTGGGCACAGGAGTAAGAGGGGCAGGAGGGTGGGAACAACAGGAAGCGAGAGGCAATATCAGTCAAAAGGACGGAACAACAATCAGGGAGAGGTCGGAGAGAGTTGTACAACAGTCAAAGAGGGGCAGCAGGGGAACTCGGTATGGGGGAACCAGCAAACAATGATGGGGCAAATAGGGTAGGGAGTCAGAAGCAGTCAGAGGGGGGGGA
The DNA here is from genome assembly GCF_040938575.1 of Ambystoma mexicanum. Classification (NCBI taxonomy): domain Eukaryota; kingdom Metazoa; phylum Chordata; class Amphibia; order Caudata; family Ambystomatidae; genus Ambystoma; species Ambystoma mexicanum. The sequence goes on along the minus strand of NC_090935.1, from coordinate 805,049,952 downwards.
CAGCGATGCAGCAGCAGTCCGAGGGTGCTTCAGGCAAGTACTTGTTGTAACCCTATCTTAAGGAAGGCATACAACTAGGCTCTAAATCATATGGACCATTTCTGTTTCCACATCCGCGCCGTATGAGGTAACATTACACAGGTTTGATGCTATTACCTTGGGTAATACCTCCAAACTGTCAATGACATCATACATTCCTAAGATCTCATGGACCCTAAAGAACCATTTGGGCCAAAGGTGAGCAATCAACAGCAGAGCACATATTTCACAACCACTGTTAGGATTCAGAGGTTACCCAAAATGATTACTCAAACAAAAAGGGAACATGGCACAATAAGAGAGATCAATTCAATTGAGAAACTTAGAAGGGAACCAAGATAGCTCTGTGACAACACTGAGCAAACAGGTTTGAATCCCACACCTGCGCTTGGAGAAAAAAAACAAGAAAAAAAACAAGCATGTTATGTTATGTTATGTTATTTTGCACTTATATAGCGCCTTATATACCATTGGTATGGTCTGAAGGTGCTGGTAGGTCGAACGCCCTTGGGAACCGAAGTTCAGATCAGTAGAGAGAGTAGAGAGAGTCAAAGGTGCATGAGAGCACCGGGTATGTGTGCAGCTCGTGCGGTATTCGTGTAATAGCTGCTTCTTAGCGGTAGGTGTGGTGGTTGAGAGATCAGGAGAATGTGTTAGTTCTGGTGGGTTTTATCCAGAATGGCTGTGGCTGCGTTAGGCCTAAGGAGAACGCTTGGCTGGGGGGTGTGAAACCAGCAGTGTTTACTTAGAATGATGTGCAGTGAGCGGTGGATGTTGGTATGAGAACAGTTATACCGAATGGTGTCATAGTATCTCTGTGTTCTAGTTGAGTGGTGATGTAAAGAAGAGAGTAAGCATGGTGATGTGATATGATGGGTTATATGCTCTTTAAACGCTCTCTGCATTCTAAGCCATGCTATATATGTCATGCAATTCTACGTGCTCCAGTCCGTCCAGTACGTTATTTATGTTATAAATAACCTGCCCTTCCACAATGAAACTAGCGCCTAGATACCTATGAGTTATGTGCACTGTAAATAAATGCAAAATAAAAATGTTTTTTAAAAAGAAGATTGGTACATTATACAACTTACTCAAGGTACAGCAAACAAATACAGTCACTGATTAAGAAAAAATGGCATCTTTTGGAGCTATGCCTGCTTGACCAAGAGACTCCATTATTTGTGTCTGAAAGATGACCAAATCAAAAGTGATACAATTACGGGATATATTGGTGCATTCACGCAAGAGAAAGGAAACTGTAAACTCCTCCTCCAGCAAGTTGGAGTTTGCACCCTATAGTTGTGCATTTTCCATGTGGCAAGTGCACATCATGTGCCTTGACTAATAAGACAGGTATTCTCAGTTGTCAAGAATTGTATGAAATGTTCTAACCACACACATTACCTCATCAAACATTGCATTTACAGTATTCTGTGTCTGTGCAGAAAAGTGTACATAGGTAAAAGAATGAGACCAATAACCAATGTGGGATGTATTGACCCACTTTTGCACAGCTATGCTGCATCACTCTGTTATGATGGTGCCAGAAACAGCAAAATAGCCGCAAAACCCTTGTGCGAAACAAAACCCCTGAAAATTGCACTTTTTTCCATGCGCAAAAAGATGGCTGCCCAATCTACCACGCATGTTGTTGGTGGTGGAACAGAGCTCACTAATGAAATGTGTCACTGGGCCCCACAACAATTGAAAGTGGCGTGCTCAAGGAAAAAGCAGTGTTTTGCTACATGAAACTCCAATCTTGCTTTAAATCACCTTTTCTGTGCTGCTGAAACCTCAGAATGCTGGTACAGAACACCTTTCAAATATTCAAAATTCTCGCTGGGTGCTACAATTCACTTAGTTATGAAATCATTGTGAACTTACAAGGTCCTGAAAGGCTGAAAGCATAAAGAGATTTCCACAGCAAAAGTGGCCTGCCTGTGGATCTGTCAAAAATCTCTGTGCAGCAGAGGGCTGCTGTGATGACAGCTGTCAGGGGCCTGCCTGATTAAACTTTAACATGTATAAACTGAAAATCAAATGTTTGCAATCCAAGAGGCCTGTACTGATAGTAACCCATATTGTAATTGTTTTGATCCCATGGTTTAAAATCGTGAAGGAGAATTCTAGCTGTTATTTGATAACAAGTTTGTTTTGTGCTAAGGAAAAGGCCACAGAATTTAACAATTAAATTAAACCTGGCTGAAGCTGCAGAACTTGAATGACAGGTTTTTCTCACAGAAGGAAGGTCTTTCCCCCAGCAGGAAATCACACAGACGTGTTAATTACAGGGTAGGAAGGAACCTGGTCTACAGAGGCAAAAGGAACAATGACAAACTGCAGAGCAGGAAATTCGAAGTGTGAAGACAGTCGTAAAAGGCCTCTGCAAGGAACAAACTTGGGGGATGGCTCCTGGGCTTCCAGGGAGAGACCAAGGGGTGGAGCCAAACAACCATTTGTTGCTTAACAAGGACAAAGAACACATTTTAAAAAGACTGATAACTTTCTATTTAAAATTGTGAAAAATATAAAAATAACTGAGTGTTAGTGTAATTTCTGGCTGCATGGATGAAGAGGCGCCAGAACTATGTGACATGTTCTGGACAGCAATGGCAAGAAATGTGATTGTACGCAAATGTATTTCCGCTAGAATTGTGAAACTTTATACACTTATTCCCATGTTAAACATGCACAGTTGTAGAAATTTGCTTAAAAATTGGACATTTGTGTAGCTAGTGAAAAGGGCAAAAGGCGGAGACAAGATCCCACAGCTACGGGGTTTTGAGGAGTAGCTGCTATGTAAGATATGTAATCTGTATATGTGATTTTTATAGATGTTGCACATGTGGAAATATGTATTTTGCCAAAAGTAGATTTTAGGGGTGGATTCTCAGCCTCATAAAATCACACCATAAAGATGACACTCTGTTTCTCTCCTCCTATCAAGGCAGACAGTAGACTCTAATCCAATCACTGTTTAAAGGGGCAAGCTTAGGCTAAACCGGCCCACACACCCCCTTTATGAGGTCATGTCATAGCATAAATAGAGACAGCTCACCACTCATAAGAACAGACAGATTCACTCACTATCCTGATGCTGGCGGAGCACCCTACTGCTGAACTCTACATCTTCCTTGTTCCAGACTCCAGAAACTTGGAAAAAGCAAAGTCCCATTGCACAGCTGAACCATTTTCAGCTAGGCCTCAAATTCCAGAACAGAACCCCACAAGGGGAAGCAACATAATACAGCCGGGCTGTGCTGTTACTGCTTTCCTGCAGTGAAATATCCTCAGAACCAGGAAGTGCTGAGCCAGTCCAGACCTGTGCCGTGCTGTGACCAGAGTGCCTTGCTGACCCAGTCCAGTCCTGTGCCGTGCTTTGACCAGAATGCCTTGCAGATCCTGCCAATCCGATGTGCCAAGCTGTCTTTCCTAAACTAGATCCAATTCCCTGACCAGAATTGATGGTCCCATTTAAAAACTTATCCAGTGAGTATAAATAAGAAGAATTGTGTCACTAGCATATGTACTTTGCATAGTCTTATCCATATTTTAGACCCATCATATCTTGTATTCAGAACCTGTATTGTTAGGAGTGTCTTGGCATTGTCTGAAACCTCTCTCTAAACCATCCTATCTTTCTTCCAGAACTAGTATTGTTAAAACTATCTCTGCACTGATACTTTTCTCATCTGAAGAAGGCGAGTTTCCTTAGCAGGCAGTCACCCTGATCAAGTGACTGTGTTCCTGTGTGGTATTCGCTTTGTTCATAGTCATCCTCTAGTGTAAGCAACCCATTTGTCAATTTGAAAAGTGCATTCCTATTTTCCCTTCTTGCGCCTATCTCAGAAAATCGACCTCTACTAAAACGTCTGTAACTTCCTCAGTTTTTGTGATAGAAACAAAATGTGCTTGTAGCTAACATCCATATCTATCCAACGCACTTAAAACCGCATTCCAAATCAATTCGATTCTCCCTTTATTGCGAATATCGCGAAGTGAAAAGTTTGCAGCAAATGTTCATTTTAGGAAATTTGTACACATGTAAAACAGCTTTTAATTAATAATAAATGTTTTCTTTGGATTAAATCATTGATTGTGTTTGTGTGCAACTATCCAAAGCGGCTCCCATAAGAATTTATAACAATTTCAGCAATTTTGACCATATATGGTGTTTTTGCCCAGTCCATTCTAAAGATAACTTGAACGCCATTTTGACAGCTTGACAGTCAATTCTGTTTTTCTCTTGTGTTGCTGGGGGAAAGTGGGATTGATATTCTGTCTGATTTCTGCCATTCCTGAAAACCTGTTCTCTCCTCCTATCTCTTTACATTACCTATTGGGGGTTGAGGGGTGTGCAGGGGAACCTCTAACCACAGTGCTATCTGATCTTTACCCACAAAAAAGTAATATTTTCTGTGCTGATTTGTTTTGCTCACTACTTACTCCTTGTGTATTAAAGAGATTATTCAGTGTTACATCACCCCATTGGTGATTGTTGTGTACCTCTTAAAACATATTGTGATTAATTTTTAAATACATAAATAAATATTTACCTTTGCAAACCAGCCTGATTCCTGGTTCAGTGGGACCGGGGGGGTTATAGGAGAAGGGCGTGATATGAGTGGTATATCGTTCAGAATAATGAACTTTTAGACAAAAATAAATAAGGATTTCAGTTGTGCACTACATGCTAGGCATTGACTTGGGTGTGTGCCGGATTGAAATCACTTACATCTTGGGGGCTCGTCACGAGATCCTGAATTAGACATACCACTTGTGACAGTCTAACACAGTGTGCTAACTGACGGGGTACATAAACCTTGTTGGGCTACCATACTGTGCTACACTGTAAACACACCCTTCAATAGAAATACTCAAAGGAGTTAGGCCTGTTTTGCAAAAGTAAAGTAACCCTGAGATAAGTCAGAAGGAATTTAATATTTCCGGAATGGCAACCCTAGTGGAAATCAATATTGCAAGTGAATACTTACTGCACAAATTGTTTGTCAGGGGTGAATGGGTAGAGCAGGATGAGAAAGTCTGGCTGCAGGAAATCAAACAACAAGTCACTGCCACAGAATTAGATACATGGCAGGACCAGGGTCCATTACATCAGGCACTTAGTGAAGTGTATATGGCCCCAAAAGTAAAAGAAGAGCAATGTAAAATTGCCAAAATAGCAGCTTACCTGTACCTCCACATTGGAGTAATACAGGAAAAATATGCCGATAACCTAGATCTGGTAAAGAGACAAGTACAATCCCTAGAGAAAACCCGAACTGATCTGCACTCTGCAGAGCAAAGGCTACAAAAGAGCCAAGAATCAGAGAGAGAAACCAGACAGTACCTGACAAAATTAAAGGAAGATCTGGATCTCCTGCAGCAAGAGAAGGTAGAGCAAGATACCAAAATACTGACACTGCAAAAAGAGTGTCAAGAAAGGTTGGATTCTCTACAACAGAGCCAACAAAAGCTGGAGCAGCAATTAAATTATAATAGAGCCTGTGCAGGGCAGATAATTGCCCTAGAAAGTTAGATTGATGAACTAAAGGAGGAAAACAATAAATTAATAGTGAAGGATCGCCACACTCAAACAGATTTTGATGAGGCGCACCAGAAATTATATGCCATTAGGAAAGAAAGGGATGACCTGGCTGAGCAGAGGGGAACTCTATGTCAAGAGAGGGACGCCCTAGGCCAGGAAGTCAGCCATTTAAAAACCAAGCTAGAAGAAAATCACCTGGCCCTTCAGGGACTGGGTGAACTCAAAATGGACTATGAAAAGCTGTTAGTGCATACCAGGAGGGTGGAAGATGCTCTGGCAAAGAATAATCAGGCCAGTAAGGACCAAACTCAGGAGGTGAGTCTCCTGCAGCAGAAATTGGCCCAATACTCCCAAATGCAGGCAGGAAGCACAGAGAGACAATGAGGCTCTCTGTTAAAAGAATGACAGGCTCCATAGACAGATAGCTATGCAGGAACAACTCATAGAGGCCACTACAGCCTTAATAGAGGAAAAAAGGGGTCAGATCTTGGCAGGTTATCAGGGAGTAGGGGCTGAAAGAGATGAGGTCAGATGGGAGAGGGAAACCCCTGAGCATAACCTCAGGAACCCTGGCATCAGGGACTTTAATCCCTTCAATTCCATGGACTCTGCCACCCCATGTCCATTGGCTCATATGAACCAAGGGCCACGGGGATGGTAGACTTCAACCCAATGGGAAATATGGGACTAATAGGTCAGCGCCTCCCAGAAATGGATGGGCGGGCATCTATGTACAGGTTCCCAAGTGCTAGGACCATCTTCTCTGATCAGGGAGACTCCAGTGAGGGGAGAATCAGAGAACTGGATCCTCAGAAATATCACATACCTAGGGATCAGTCAGTGGAATTTGGTGGGGAATTCCATGAGACTAGGCCCACTAAGAGCATACTAAAAACCTCTTCCCAGCTAGGAGAGTGGGGGGGGGGGGTACTCAACCAATCCTGGGAGCAAGGAAGAGTCAGAAGACTCTTCTGAGTGCCAGAGGTCCCAAGAGGCTAGGCCCCCACATTCTGCCAGCCATTCCCAAGCTGACAGAATCCGGGAGAGTCTAGAAGATCAGACAGCCACCTCTGGTAGCAGTGCCTCTGAGTCAGAGGATGAGTGGACCAGGGTGACCAGAACTAAAAAGGCTAACAAATTTAAGAGAGCTTTACTCAAGGACCCCCTGAAGCAAATAAAAGCTATTAGGAGTGTCATCACGCCCTCCCACAAAAATGCCAAATATTCGGTTTGGGAGCACCTTGAATTATTTGAGCAGATGATGGAGACCTTCCACCTGAAGGACAGCCAAAGCTGTATTCAGTATGTAAAGTGGACATTTTCACCTGAGTACTCCAGCTTCTTTGCGGGGCTGGAGAATCAGAACCATTCCAGACGGTCTACCTATAGAGCGGCCATTCTGAAAATTTTTCTATTCATAGAAACCCTCAAGAGGCCCGCAAGGCAGCCTACAACCTACAATGTGGGGAAGACCAGGCCCCACAGGAATGTGTCCAGTAATTGAAACGCGCCTTTGCGCAGAACACTAGAAGGGTGAGCACCGACAGTAAGGAATTTGTGAACTAGTGAGGGACTTTCATGAGAAAAGATCACTAGACTGGGTCATTGAACAAGCAACGTGCATCTATGAAGTGCAGAAGCCACTAGAAAGTAAAAATATTAGCAAAAACGCCAAACCAACCAACACCCCTGCTGCTGCTAAGGTGCCGGAGGTGATGGTTGTCCTCATTTTAGATCTGGAGATGGGGGGCCTAAAAACCTTCCCGTGCAGAATCCAACCAACCCCAGACCCAGAAGGCCCTCGGGCCAATCCCAAACAGGGAGTCAGGGAGGTAACCCCACAAATGGGACCCCTAACTCCCCTGACTACATCAGCCCACGCTACAAGGGCAACAGACCAATCCTGGGCTATGTGTGGACTCGCCCAGCCCAAGGGGCGGGGGAATCCAACTAGACAGCTAGAAACCCAGGAAACGTCCCTCCTCACTTTCCCCAGGAGGGCAGTAATCCCTCAAATGCTGGACCAAATTTCTTTCCCCCGTACTCGCCAAACCTCAACCCCCAAAACAACCCTTCTTTATTTCCCCACTTTCCTGAGCCCAGACAGCCCAATCCAGGAGAGGGGAGGCCAAGGTTGGAGGGGTACCCAAACTATCCTAACCAGGGGTATTATGCAAGAAGGGATAGTTACCATTCCCGGGATCAACCCAGGGTAGACAAAAGGACCCTGTACCAGCCAGAACAGGTGTCCCAACTGGAGTGCCAGGTCCAGAACATGGCACAGGATCTGGGTCACATGCTGAGGGCTCAACAGAACCCTCAGACGAGCATGGCGGCCCAGAACCCGTCAAATCCAGGGTCTGGTGCTCTAGAACAATGACGGGGGAAGAACCCCGACAACCCACCGGTTCCCAGGGTGGAGGCACAAGGGGAAGGGGAGTGTAAAGCCTTAGAGGAAGCTCCCTTCCCCACTTGTAGAAAGCCCCTGGAAACCCAGGAACCAGAACCAAAATCTCCTGCCCCCGAAAGTCTGCAACCCAAGGAACAGAGGGTGGGTAGGAGAGATAAAGAGCATAAAAAGGCCCATTTTGTGGAGGAGGTGCAAATCTTCCAGTTTGAAGGAGAGGGGTCCTCAGAGGATCCTGGGAAAATAATCTTCTCCTTCAGGGATGGAGGAACTCCTCCCAAAGAAAAATGGGTCCCAAAGGATCCCAATCCAGACTGGGTAGATGTGGGGACTGAGTTAAAACCGCCCATCATCAAACCCCAGAATGACCAGCACGAGAATCCCCTTGTTCAAACCCATTCGGGTGACTGACTCCAAAAAGGGGGTGGGGCAACCCAGAATCAGAACCAGGGGAGTCCAAAACTTCCCCGATATCTAGCTGTCACCTTTTTCTTGCAGGTTCCCAAGTTCCCAAACAAAGCCTAGCCCAAATCACCTCTCTTTCAGTATTCAAAGCAAAGAAATTAACCCACCAATTAGCCAAAAATGTGCTGTGCATTATCTGTGCCCCCTTGAGGAAAAGGAGAGAAGATTTTATGCCCCGGTCCAAATACAGAGGCAATGTACAATGTACAGTGTCAACCTAGCTGATGCCTGTGTGACTCTGGAGCAGAAGCAACAGTTGAAACAAGTTTTCTTGGATTTTCAAGATCTCTTTGCGGTGGACTCATATGACTGTGGTCGCACCGACATCCACACAACAACAATTCCCACGGACCCTGGCATGACCCCAGTGTTTGTGAAGCAATATCGCTTGCCTCTCGCATCCATGGAGTCCCTTACTGAAATAATTAAGAACCTTGACTCCCGGGGGATAATCCGTCCAGTACACAGCACCTTCCATAATCCGGTCCTGGGAATATTGAAGCCAAACGGCCAGTGGAGACTCTGCGCCGACCTTAGGGAGCTCAACAAACGGGTCCATATTTCTTGATGGCCTCTTCCCTACATTGACCAAGGTCTGGCCCAGATGCAGGGATCACAGGTATTCACTGGAATAGACCTGACCAATGGATACTGGACTGTGCATGTCAGTAGGGAGGACCAACACAAGCTGGCTTTTACCTTTGGGGGCCAGCAGTACACATGGACCAGGACTCCCTTCGGATACCTCAACATCCCGCAATGAATTCAACATTTTCCTACACAAGGCCATGCCTGACCTGGGTACGAGGGGTAACCTGGTTTATGTAGATGATGTCCTCATGAAAAGTTCATCTGTGGAGGAACACATTGCGAGATCCGTTACGTTCTGACACAGTTGATGGCCGCCGGAGCAAAGCTTTCCTTTCAGAAAGCACAGTGGTGTAGAACCTGTGTTAATTTCTTGGGGCATGAGATTATTCCTCAGGGTCTCTGTCCCCAGGAAAAGAAAGTGGAAGCACTTCAGAAATTGAAGGACCCCACAACTCTGCGGAACTAAGGAGCCTCCTTGGACTGATTAATTACAGTAGAAAGTTCATTGAGGGCTACGCAGAGATCACTAGACCCCTGATTCATCTGTTGAAGGGGGGTCAAGTGGGAATGGGGTCCAGAACAATCCGAGGCAGTAAGACAGCTCAAAAGAAGCCTCTCACAAGCGCCTTGCCTAGCTTACCCTGTCAGAAACAAGGAGTTTTTCTTGGAGACAGGGTTCTCTAATACATGCTTGACTGCAGTATTATATCAAACACATGACAAGGTCAATAAAGTAATCTCCTATGCGAGTAAAACTTTATCCTCTGTGGAGGAAAAATTCAACGATTGTGAGAAGGCACTCCTGGCAACGGTGTGGGCATTGAAGAATTACCGCCCGTTTATCCAGGGGGAACACATCATAGTGAAGACTCTACACCAGCCTCTGCAATATCTCCAAAGTGACAGAATCCGGGCCGGAAATGTGAGTAATTCCCGGATTACTTCCTGGATTCTGTCAATGCAAGGCTTTCCTGTGGAGGTCAGATATGGCCAAAACAAGAAGAGTCCCCTCACGCAAGGTCTGGCTGGCTTGCATGATTGTGCCAGAGAAAACTGTCTCGAGGACGAAAGTCTAAAAATCAAGGACAACATGGAGGCATACCTTAATTCCCCACACAAAGTCTTTGAAGAAGACAAATGTGAGGGAATGCCAGCTGTCTATGTGGATGGATGCTCTTACCATGTTGACAACAATGGGGAGAAAGTGCTTGTGGCCGGCGTAGGGAATGCATGGGTGAATGAGTCCCCAGAACCATCTGCTGGGTACAAGATTGGTCCCCGAAGTAGTCAGGTGGCAGAGTTGATGGCTGTGCATCAAGCCATCCTCACTGCTTTCCAACATCAACTCCACGAACTGGTCATAATCACAGATTCGGATTATGTACATAACGGGTTCGTGGAGCACCTGGTTAATTGGAAAACCAGAAGCATGTTTTGTGCTAATAACAAACCCTTAAAACATGGGAAGTTAATCCAAAATATTGATGATCTGGTCACCTCGAATGGGATGACCATCTACTGGAAAAAGATCAAGGGTCATTCCAAAGTAGAGGGACCAAACAAAACTGGAAATGACTTAGCTGATCAGCTGGCCAAAACCGGGGCCATCCAAGGGGATCTAATAGAAATTGAGTCCCTTTTGGGGGAAATCCAGGTCACTGCTATCACTAGGTCCCAGACAAATGCTCACAATGATCTTTCAACGGCACAATGGAGTAAGGAGAACCCAGATGCTGATTTGATTACGGCTCAGAAGGGGGATCCAATAATTGGTAAGTTTTACCAACGCATTGAGGACACTGAGAACTTTCCCCTGACGGATACCGATTACATTGGGAAAGAGGACCTTAGAGTGTTGATGAAATGTCCAAAAATGTGTAATCCAAGACGGTTTGTTGATAAGGAAATCCCAAGCTGGCCATGATCAGTGGGTGGTTCCTACCTCATTCAGAAGCCTGATGTTAAGTCATGCCCATGATGCGGCCACAGCCGGTCATAGGGGGTTTCATACAACACTTGAGATCTTAAGAGAGGTTGCATACTGGCCACACATGGGGCTGCACCTCGACCAATACTTGAAGGGGTGTCTTGTGTGTGCACAATTTCAGCCAACATCCCTCACACACCGTGCGCCTCTCCAAAAGAGGGGGGTGACACTGCCATGGTCAGATTTGCAAGTCGACTTCATAGGCCCCATGATTCGCTCCTCTAGGGGAAATAAGTACATGTTGACTGTGACATGCTTATTTACTAAATGGGTGGAATGTCTCCCGGCCCCAAACTGCAAGGCAGAAACAGCAGCTGCCCTGATGATCAACCACATCTTTTTGCGTTTTGGACTACCCCAAAGGATTGAGTCAGACAGAGGTAGCCATTTCACCAGCGAAGTAATGACTAAGATGTGGGAGATAAGGGTGTTAAAAGGAAGCTACACATTGCTTACCGGTCAGCCTCTTCTGGTGCAGTAGAATGTTACAACAAAACCATTGTGAGCATCTTGAAAAAGTTTGTGGCAGATTCTGGGCCAAGTTGGGATATTCGCTTACCTCTTGTCCTAATGGCCATCAGATCTACCCCTTCATCTGAAACTAAAATGTCACTGTTTGAGTTGATGACTGGACGCAGGATGGTGCTTCCCCAGCATTTTCTTTACAGGACCCAAGAGCAGGCATTGATCAATGCCTCCACAACTCATGAGTATGTTGAGAATTTAAGGAAACACCTTCAACATGCTTTTGCCTATGCTCAGCAAAATCTAGAAAGATCAGCCGATAGCATGAAGACCCACTATGACCTGAAGACCACCAGAAAGGAATACAATGTAGGAGACCGGGTCTATCTATTTTTTTTTAATATTTTTTTTATATCAAACCGTTGTTTGTTAGTTCGATCAACAAACTTTTACAACTTTTATACATTAATCATTTCTTCATGTAATACAATTTAAAAATGTATCTGAATGCAGTTTTTCTTTCTGCATAGCTATATTATTAGATGCTAAGTACAATTTAACATAAATTTATATAAAACAATTCATAGTTCAATCAGTCATGCCTTGTTCACCATAGGGCCGTTGTTTGACATCTTTTCTACGTGCATTTTTTTTTCCAGAATAAAAGTACTGTAGTATACTGTTGATGCAGTTTAAATTTAGCCCTTCTATCGGCTAGCATAGTTATAGGCGCGCCTCTTGTTGCACACGTAACAGCAGGAAACATCACTTGCTAATCCCAATCATCTATAATTACATCAACAGGCCAACAGCATTTGCAAACCAAAAAGTAGTATACATTGAGTTTTAGTTCCACCAACAACTACTTAACAACTTGCATCTTATTAAACATATTTTCAAGCTCAAAATTAATGATTGTTAAGAGTCTACAAAAGGATAATATGAAACTCGTTCTAGTTCCCCACATACAGGTTAGCCAAAGCCATTCCCTGGTTGCCTCAGAAAGTATTCCTTCTGTTGCGATTGTTAATCTACGTGTAGTCTCAAAGTGTGGACAAAATATAACTAGATGTTTCAGCGTTTCCTTGATAGCGGCATCTTTACAAAATCTACAACTCAAATCCCCATCTGCTTTCAGGAGAGGGTGCCAGCTACCAATTCCTTCTAAAGTCAGAGATTGGTTCATTTTGAAACGATAATATATTTCTCTGGCCTTACCACAGGGAAACTGAATTACATATTGTTAGGAAAGATTTCATAATTGTAGGTAATTTTCCTTCCATGTGGCAACCCCTAAACTTTTTGCTGTTGTTTTTCACCTTGTTCTTGACTTTGCCAGAGAAGTGCATCCTTCTGCCGCACTCCTCTGGGCTTTCGCTCCTTTCTTACGGGGAAACTGACATGCCCTTAAGACAGTCAGTACCGGGGAACGCTGTTTCCCGTAGTTTCTTTTATCGTGTTGCGGCTTTAGTGCAACATGACACAAGAGGGCACTGTAAGCTAAGTTACAGCTCTCTTGGGTCTCTAGGCTTCTACAGGCCCTAGATACTCTTTTAGGATGGTATTTGATCGGTGCAAGTCATTCAGGGACTCGAATGGTGGCAGCGATCGTTTTGTTTATTTTGAGCTCCTTTTGGCGTTCTGAGCACGTTTTTCGCACTGAACCCAAAATGGTGGCCTGGCTCCCAAAATGGCCAGACCACGAGGCTCCTTTGTCTTGTCCACTGACCGTCTTGCTCCCTTCACCTTCCCCAGGTCTAGCGACCCGGGGCCTTCCTTATTTGGGCATGTACTTTCCCGCGAAACGTGGTTGCTTTCGCGGGCTTCTACATGTCGTTTGTGTGCCTCCAGGGTGTGGGCTGGGATGTCTGGTCCCAATACACATCCTGGGTGCCAGAGAGTCTAGGGTGGTGTGAATGCCTGGGACCACCGTGGTCCGTGATTGGTCCACGTATGGTATGTGTGTTGATGAGCGGATCTCCCATTGGCTCCCCTCCGTTTTGGCGCGAAGGGAACCGTGGATAAGAGGGAGCTGGAAACACCACTACCAGGTCGATCTCCTGAGTTCTCACGAACGAAGGAATACAGGAGCCAAGTATCCTGCAACCACGAGGCTGGACCGAGGAATCGCTGGTGACCCGCTGAAGGAATCCTCCTTTGCACTGCTGTCGTCCTGTGAAACCCTTTCCTCCTTGGATCGAACCAGAAGGCCTGTACTGGTGCTTCGACCTTTGGAATAGCAGGAACAGCTATTCCCGGTGACTTCATCAACTCCTGCCAAGTAAGCCTTCGGAAGTGTCTCTGGGCCATCCAGTTGACTGACCAGCTTACAAGGGAGTCCTGCTCTGTAACCGCCGCCAGGTTGTGTTGTATTTCGAGTCCTTGTCACTCTCCCACGCTTCGTACGCTTGGCGTCCCCAGGTCTGAAGGGAGGAGTGTACATTTGGCTTGAATACACACGGCCGCTCCGTTGTCCTGCTGCGGCAACAAACTGTGCTGGTTTCGTCGATTGGGACGTCTTTTTGCTCTACACGACTACGAGGCGTTCCCTGCTCTTCTGAACCTGCCAGCTGCTGAAACTAACGTGGAGAAGCCTGGGTCTGCTTGCTTCGGGGACCGGTGAGTAGTTTAGCTAGGATCTGGTCGCCCTCCTGCAGTATCCCATTGCTTTTCCCTGCTGTGTAAAAACAGCACCCTTTTGGCCGTACTCGCGCTCTGCTTCTGCCCGCTGTGGAGGCTGCGCTTGAGTTGCGGAACCTGTTCTCCTTCTGCTGTGCACTAACCCGAACTGCCTGACTTCCTCCAAAGAGCTTCTCCTTTTGCCCGTTGGCACCGGCATGGCAGGTACTTTGAGCACAAGGCTCCACTCTTCGCAGGGCTCGGACTTCCATCTAGTTAGGTGCCTCTGAAGGCGAACTGAGTCTAAAGCGTTATCGCACTGCCTGTTTTCCTTTCCTTTCAGGTGGACTACATATTTCGTGCTTTAAACGCTTGCGACTGTGTATTTGTATATATATTGTGTTGATATGGTATGTGTTGGCTTAGTATTGTGATATTGTGATTTTCTCGCTACGGTCATTGTTTTAAAGGCCTTAAAATAAATGTGTATCTATTTTTGATATAACAACTGTTTGGAGTAGTTTGTAAGCGCTCTTGCTTTGTGTGCTCATTGCGGGCTTTCAGTCACCCTCACCCCTCTTGAGACCTAGTCTTGATCGCCGCGATCGCTACCTTGATTGGTCTGGCTTGTCCAGAGGTTACCCTGTTCCAAGTAATTAGGTTGGCCTTCTGAACTTCTGCGCCACCAGGACAGAGTTCAGAAATCCGTCTTAACAAATTGGTGTACAGCGGTGGGATACGACTGAAGGTATCCAGTGTTGCGCTCGAACTAAGGCATTTCAGGTTATTCCAAACAGTACACGTAGTGAATTGTTGTAATATAACTTTAAAAAGGCCATAGTCCTATCAAACAGTATGGAAACAAATACCTTGTTAACTTTAAATGCTTCAAAATCAGAAACATTGAAGAAGATGTGTGCGGAGAGAGGTGTTTCCTCTCAAGGCACTAAATTGGAAATGATCCAGAGAATCGTGGCGTGGCAGGAAGCGCAGCTTGACGCTATAACTTCCGAGGACAGTGCAGAAGGTGGTGGGGCTGCTCTCACTGGCAGAACCGACGGTTCTGCCGCTGCACTGATCCATCGCGACCACGAGGACAGGGAGGACGAGATGTCTAATGTTTCCTCTGCCAGTGTTGATGGGGAGGCTATGCTTGAATTCAAGAAGCAAGAGCTGCGGTTTAGGCAGCAGGAGCTTGAATTCAGCATAGCCAAACTAAAAATCGAACAGGCAGAAAAACAGAAAGACAGGGATCACCAGTTGGAACTGGCCAAGCTTCAGGTTGCAAATGGATCCAAGGGTCCTGGACATGGGTCTGGGGCTTCCTCTCATCCACGGTTTCCGAAAGATCTGCTCAGTGTGTATGAAGAAAGGAATGACATTATGGACTGGCTGAATGCGTTTGAGTATGCATGCGAGGTTCAAAAAGTTGACAGTGCTGATAAGATTGCGTGGTTGCTCAGTAGACTGCCCCATTCTGGCTGTAGTGCCATTATGGAAATGTCGAAGGCTGAGCGGGCTGATTTCGCAATGTTAAAGCAAACTCTCATTTTAAAGTTTGGGAAGACTCCGGCCCAATATTTAAAGCGTTTTCGAGAGTATAAGAAAAAGGAAGGTGGTACTTGGGTATCTTATGTCGCTGAATCTTTGAAAAACTTAACTGGCTGGGTCGAAGGTTATAAGGTTTCTACCTTCGAAGGCATGATAAATCTTGTCATGCTGGAACATATTTTTGTTTCTTCTTCCCCGGAGCTTAAGCAGCATTTGGCCGATTCGAAGGAGATAGATCCTAAGAAGCTGGCCATTGCAGCAGACTTATGGGTGTCACATCGAGTGTCCCATAAGGACAAAATTCATCCTGGTAAGCAGGAGGAAGGGAAAAAGTCCAAAGATATGGAGGGTGGGGAATCTGCTAAATCTTCTTCCCATAAGGGCCACAAAAAGAAAAACAAGGGTAAGACACAAGAGAACTCACAGGGCAGTGGAGGTCCGCCTCCGAAACAGAACTCTGGTTACAATAAGCCTCCCTACGTAAACAGACCCAATGGGGCTTGTTTTTCTTGTGGAGCAACTGACCATGTGAAGGGGGATCCCCGTTGTAAGGTTAGACCTTTGGGGGTCCACTCCGCTAATCTGGCCTTCTCCTCCTACGAGGAAGAAGAGATTACAGGAGCATCCTTCTCCTCAGACTCATTTCCCAGCGGGATAGAGGCTGAGGTAGTTTTAGTGTCCCTGGGTTCCTGGGAGCCTAAAGTCGCAGAGGCTTATGCTAGGATTCCGGATAATACCAAGCACTACTTTAAAGACAGTGTGCTGATCAATGGAGTGGATACTCCAGCTCTTAGGGATAGTGGGTGCAGTCGAACTGTAGTGGATTCTACCTTGGTAGACTCAGAGGAAGTTGCCAGAGCTACTCTGATGCCCACTAAGTTGGCTGACGGCCCCCTCCGTATGTTTCCAGTAATACCTGTAAATCTTACTTTAAATGGTACAGCAGTCAGGATTCCAGTGAGCATTCAGAGAAACGTCCCGGGAAAGGTCTTGTTGGGTAATGATCTCAGAGCTTTAGGGCTCGTAGGAGACACTGCCGAAAGACCCTACACACGGTCTCAAGCACGGGCAGCATTGGCCAAGTCCAATACACCGCCCCAGCCGAAGGGGAAACCCAAGGCGAAAGGAGTCTACAAGTCAAAACGAGGGAAAGAGAATATTCCCCCGAGCTCGCCTACCACTGCGGTGGAGGAAGTTGGTCAATCGCCCGGGCCTGACGAGGAGGTGGCGATGCCTGAAGTATTCGACCCCAACGATCATCCTGAACTAAAAGACTTGTTAGTTGAAGGAGGTCCTGATAGGGACGAATTCAGTAAAGGCCAACGTGAGTGCCCATCTCTGGAAGGCCTAAGGAGACAGGCCTGCTCCCAGATTGAGGGTGAACCTCCTGGGATGCATAGGATTTACCAGGAAGGTGGACTCCTGTATAGTGAGCCCACAGAGTCTACAGAAGGAGACCATAGGAGGTTGGTGGTTCCCCTTGCTGTTAGGCCCTTCCTCCTGCAGTTGGCGCATGTCGTTCCCCTTGCTGGTCACCTTGGTATGAGGAGGACCAAGCAAAGGTTATCCATGCACTTCTACTGGCCCAAGATGGGGGAGCAAGTAGAAAGTCACTGCAGGAGTTGTGCCGCCTGCCAGTTGTCTGGTAAGGTTGGCGCGACAATCCAAGCTCCGTTGGTACCGCTCCCAGTTGTGGGGGTACCATTTGAAAGGGTAGGGATCGACATGGTTGGTCCCCTTGACCCGCAAACATCCTCAGGCAATAGGTTTATCCTGGTGCTGGTCGACCATGCAACCAGGTATCCTGAGGCCATCCCATTGAAAACTGTAACTGCCAAGTCAGTTGCAGAAGCTTTACTCGGCAGATTTACTAGGGTTGGCTTCCCTAAAGAAGTTGTGTCGGATCATGGCAGCAACTTTATGTCGAAGTATAGGCAGGCTATGTGGAAAGAATGTGGGGTCACCTACAGGTTCTCTTCTGCATACCGCCCCCAGACCGATGGTCTGGGGGGGCGTTTCAACAGGACGTTAACGAGCATGATTGGGGCTCTGGAGGAGCCTCAGAGAAGAGAATGGGATCTTCTTGTTTCATGCTTACTGTTTGCCTACCGAGAGGTACCACAGGAGGGTGTTGGCTTCAGCCCCTTCGAACTTCTGTTCGGTCATCCCGTACGGGGACCCTTAGCCATCGTCAAAGAGGGATGGGAGATGCCCACTCCCCCTGTTACTACCAATGTAGTTGATTATGTGCTAGGGCTCAGAAAACGGATGGTACTTCTGGTGGGCTTGGCTAGTGATAAATTGAAGGCAGGGCAAGCGCTGGTGAAACATCGGTACGACCAGAAAGCTTCCCTCATCAACTTTACACTTGGTCAGCAAGTCCTGATCATGAATCTCATAAGGCCTCGAGCTTTACAGGACAAATGGTCAGGCCCTTGCCCAGTGGTGGAGCCCCTGGGTGAGGTTAACTATTCAGTGGACCTTGGAAGGCCTGGACAGGCTCCAAAAGTGTTTCACGTGAATAGGCTGAAGGCTTTCGTCCCAAGCGGCGAAATCGCAGCACTGCTATTGGCTTCAGACGTTGAGGAAGAGGAGTCTGAACCTCTCCCCGACCTGTTCAAAAGCAGTCCTTCAGAAAGCTCTTTTGAGGGTGTCCGAGTGGCCCGTCACCAAAATGGACAAGGCTCAGTGGTTTACCTTGGACATGAAGTAGGTGGAGGGAGGAGACAGCCTCTACTCAGTCAGGTACAAGCAGTACAAGACTGGCCTACCCCCACTACGCAAACCCAAGTGAGAGCCTTTTTAGGACTCACGGGGTTTTACCGCACTTTTGTGGCAGACTATGGTACCATAGCTGCTCCTCTGACTGCCCTCACAACTCCGAAGAAACCCAAGAAGGTAACTTGGACCGACGAGTGTGAGAAGGCCTTCAATGGCTTAAAAGACTCCTTGTGCCAGGCCCCTGTCCTTAGGGCCCCGGATTATCAAAGACCTTTTATCGTGCAGACGGATGCCTCTGACACTGGGATAGGAGCTGTACTATCACAAGTAGATGAGAAGGGTAAGGAACACCCTATCGGTTTTATTAGTCGCCAGCTTAAGGACAGAGAGCTCAGATGGTCCACGGTAGAGAAAGAATGTTTCTCTGTTGTGTGGGCCCTAAGGAAGCTGAGGCCCTACCTCTATGGGACCCACTTCACTGTGCAAACTGACCATAAGCCGTTAAAGTGGCTAATGAACATGAAGGGGGAGAATCCAAAGTTGCTTAAGTGGTCCATAAGTCTACAAGGCTTCGACTTCACCATTGAGCATAGGCCAGGTGTCCAACATAGCAATGCTGATGGGTTGTCCAGAATGTTTAACCAACCTGAACAAGAGACTCATCCAGGGGTGGATTAGTTCCCCCTGTCCATAGTCTGGGAGGGGCGAGTGTTAGGAAAGATTTCATAATTGTAGGTAATTTTCCTTCCATGTGGCAACCCCTAAACTTTTTGCTGTTGTTTTTCACCTTGTTCTTGACTTTGCCAGAGAAGTGCAGCCTTCTGCCGCACTCCTCTGGGCTTTCGCTCCTTTCTTACGGGGAAACTGACATGCCCTTAAGACAGTCAGTACCGGGGAACGCTGTTTCCCGTAGTTTCTTTTATCGTGTTGCGGCTTTAGTGCAACATGACACAAGAGGGCACTGTAAGCTAAGTTACAGCTCTCTTGGGTCTCTAGGCTTCTACAGGCCCTAGATACTCTTTTAGGATGGTATTTGATCGGTGCAAGTCATTCAGGGACTCGAATGGTGGCAGCGATCGTTTTGTTTATTTTGAGCTCCTTTTGGCGTTCTGAGCACGTTTTTCGCACTGAACCCAAAATGGTGGCCTGGCTCCCAAAATGGCCAGACCACGAGGCTCCTTTGTCTTGTCCACTGACCGTCTTGCTCCCTTCACCTTCCCCAGGTCGAGCGACCCGGGGCCTTCCTTATTTGGGCATGTACTTTCCCGCGAAATGTGGTTGCTTTCGCAGGCTTCTACATGTCGTTTGTGTGCCTCCAGGGTGTGGGCTGGGATGTCTGGTCCCAATACACATCCTGGGTGCCAGAGAGTCTAGGGTGGTGTGAATGCCTGGGACCACCGTGGTCCGTGATTGGTCCACTTATGGTATGTGTGTTGATGAGCGGATCTCCCATTGGCTCCCCTCCGTTTTGGCACGAAGGGAACCGTGGATAAGAGGGAGCTGGAAACACCACTACCAGGTCGATCTCCTGAGTTCTCACGAACGAAGGAATACAGGAGCCAAGTATCCTGCAACCACGAGGCTGGACCGAGGAATCGCTGGTGACCCGCTGAAGGAATCCTCCTTTACACTGCTGTCGTCCTGTGAAACCCTTTCCTCCTTGGATCGAACCAGAAGGCCTGTACTGGTGCTTCGACCTTTGGAATAGCAGGAACAGCTATTCCCGGCGACTTCATCAACTCCTGCCAAGTAAGCCTTCGGAAGTGTCTCTGGGCCATCCAGTTGACTGACCAGCTTACAAGGGAGTCCTGCTCTGTAACCGCCGCCAGGTTGTGTTGTATTTCGAGTCCTTGTCACTCTCCCACGCTTCGTACGCTTGGCGTCCCCAGGTCTGAAGGGAGGAGTGTACATTTGGCTTGAATACACACGGCCGCTCCGTTGTCCTGCTGCGGCAACAAACTGTGCTGGTTTCGTCGATTGGGACGTCTTTTTGCTCTACACGACTACGAGGCGTTCCCTGCTCTTCTGAACCTGCCAGCTGCTGAAACTAACGTGGAGAAGCCTGGGTCTGCTTGCTTCGGGGACCGGTGAGTAGTTTAGCTAGGATCTGGTCGCCCTCCTGCAGTATCCCATTGCTTTTCCCTGCTGTGTAAAAACAGCACCCTTTTGGCCGTACTCGCGCTCTGCTTCTGCCCGCTGTGGAGGCTGCGCTTGAGTTGCGGAACCTGTTCTCCTTCTGCTGTGCACTAACCCGAACTGCCTGACTTCCTCCGAAGAGCTTCTCCTTTTGCCCGTTGGCACCGGCGTGGCAGGTACTTTGAGCACAAGGCTCCACTCTTCGCAGGGCTCGGACTTCCATCTAGTTAGGTGCCTCTGAAGGCGAACTGAGTCTAAAGCGTTATCGCACTGCCTGTTTTCCTTTCCTTTCAGGTGGACTACATATTTCGTGCTTTAAACGCTTGCGACTGTGTATTTGTATATATATTGTGTTGATATGGTATGTGTTGGCTTAGTATTGTGATATTGTGATTTTCTCGCTACGGTCATTGTTTTAAAGGCCTTAAAATAAATGTGTATCTATTTTTGATATAACAACTGTTTGGAGTAGTTTGTAAGCGCTCTTGCTTTGTGTGCTCATTGCGGGCTTTCAGTCACCCTCACCCCTCTTGAGACCTAGTCTTGACCGCCGCGATCGCTACCTTGATTGGTCTGGCTTGTCCAGAGGTTACCCTGTTCCAAGTAATTAGGTTGGCCTTCTGAACTTCTGCGCCACCAGGACAGAGTTCAGAAATCCGTCTTAACACATATGGTTTGTGGGGACGTCTTGGGGAGCAGAAGAGGGCTGCTTCCTTGTAACCTTTAAATTCAGCTATTCGATTTAATGTTATGCACCAGTCATGCTCAATAATACGCAATTTTACATGATTTGGTCTGTGTTCTAAGTCTGCTGGTTCAAGAGCAATTTCGTTCAAAAGATTAAACATTTGGAGGTAGTAGATCGTGATGGAGGATCGTTCAGGGGCGACCATTAGTTGACCTAGATCTTCGTACAGAGAATTATCTGGAGGATATAGCATTCTGGCAAAGTTAGAGATTAAGCGCCAGTTCCTACGTGCGGACAATGCTGTTAGACCAAGTTCTTGTCTTATTATCACATTAGGAATGGATTGGGCCAACCGCAATGCACCCTTCTATAATCGTCCTTGTAGTTGGTCTAAATAGGTGTTTAAATTCGCAAGACACATGTCCAGTGCGAAGAGGAGCACAGATTCCACTTTCAAGATGTAGAATTCTAATAGGGGGAGCAGTGAGAATTTACCGAATTTTACATAGACCATCCTCATTTGAGTGGCAAGGGGGGCCGCTTTCTTTTGTAGTATCTCCTTCCACATTGTCAAGGAATTGGAATCATAAATTGTATATCCTAGATAGCGGATGGCAGGCACAATAGTTATAGGATAATTTTCAATTTTCCAATTGCGGGTGATGTTTTTTCTCTTAAAATTCCTAAATACAACAATGTGCGATTTTTCCACATTACATTTTAAGTTATGGGTCTGGCAATAGGAGGCACATAAATCTAATTTTATTTGGAGCCCTTTGAGCGTTCGATCAAAGATTACTATATCGTCGGCAAAGGCCAGCCATTGTATTTTTAGGTGGCCAAGCCTTGCTGGATAGGAAATCTCTTCATCCCAAATGTCATTAATAGCACATAAATAGAGATTAAATAGCGTGGCCGCTAAGTTGCATCCTTGCTTCACACCAACATCAATCCTTATCGGATGCGTTGTTGCACCTTCTTTGTTGACTCTTACCAAGTAGGTGGTGTTTGTGTGAAGCTTGGATATCAACTGTAGGATATACTCAGGTATATTCAAAGCGGCCATTTTTTTCCAAAGTAGTGCGCGTATGACACAATCAAATGCAGAGGTGAGATCTATTGAAGCCATATAGAGTGGGCCAGAGTTCCTTGATTTAGTTTTCGCTAGTAAATGCACCATTATGGTTGCATTAAGAGGGGTACCCATCCTTGCCCGAAAATCAATTTGATATCTGGATAAGATCTTAATTTGTTCAATGACTACTTGTAATTCTCGCAAAAGGAGGCTAGCAAACACTTTCCCAGCCGTATCAATTAACGCAATTGGTCGAAAATTGCTTGGCTCAGACCTCACTCCCTTTTTATATATCGGCACAATGATGGAATTTAGCCATGAGGGGGGGTTATCGGCACTTACTAGAATATTGTCGAAAAGTTTCTTAAATATCTGAGCCCACATGGTTGGATTCCGTTTGAGTACACACGGTGGAATTCCATCGGGGCCCGCTGCTTTCAAGTATTTTAATCTGATAATCGTGGTTTCTATGCATTCTATTTCCCATAGGGGGAAATATGGAGCAGCTAGTGTGGTCCATTTGTACTCGATTTTAGCAAATGCTGTGGGGAGGGCAAATTTATTTTCAATAAAAGACTTCCAGACTTGTGCAGAAATCATGGAAGACTGATCAGTGGTGAGTGTAATAGTTCCCGCCCTCAACAATGCACATGTTGATCGTCTATCCCTATGACATAGTGTACCAAACATTTTCTGATTTGCCAGGTTGTGAATAAAATGCTTATGATCTCTGCATTTGTTCCGATAAGTATTCAGGACCCTTTTTTTTCCGCCAGTAGGACCTCCCATGTAGGAGGAGTTTTACGAATTTCACGAAGAGCCATATTCTTCGATCTTTTGGCTTCAAGAATAAATTTAGAATTTAGGGAGGTACAACCTACAGGCGGGTGTAAACTATTCGACTGCAACGAGTTTATTACTCCAGTTATTATTCTGGATAAACCATCAAGTTCTAGCTCTGGGGAAACCCTATGATGGTGCGAGTTATAGTAAAGTATTAAGCGTGCAGAGATCATATCATTTGCCTTATCACAAAGTCCGGTTGCCCATCGAATTGATAATCCAGGTCGATCCCCTTCTAGCAGACCTTGGTATGTATCCTTGACTAATAGTGCCACATCTATCTGTAGAGTTAGATGAATCATGTAGTGGTCACAATAGCCAGGATCAGAGATTTTGATGTTATTTGAGCACAACTGCAAGCCCCGAGATATGGCAAAGTAATCAATACAAGTAGAATGGCCACCTCTCCTCCAAGTAGAACACCCATTGGCAGTTTCAAAGGGGAGGATATCCAATTCCCAGGATTCCAAATACTCTTTCCATAAACGACCTCTGTGTGCCCCTTGCCTCGCAGCCCCACAATTCATGAGAGCAGTGTTTATTTCCATGCAATACGCATTGAAGTCCCCTACTATTATAATGTCTGAGGTAGGATGCACTGATAGAACTTCATCAAATAGGTTATCTAGCTCTTGAAAGGCAATTGTCATATTACAAATTGCAGGATTGTGATATAGACATATAATAAGAAATGGAGTTGATTGTTTCCCCTTGAGCATGATCAATACGGCCAATATTGTAATTGCATTATAAACATTTAACACCAGTGCATTTAGGTTGGTGTTTAAGCATATTGCTAAACCACCATACGGTCTACCACATGTGCCTCATTTCGCTTTTGTTTGTATGACATTGTATCCAGGTAGCAATAATTGGTGGTCACACATGGTTTCCTGGCATAACATAATATCACATTTCATACATTCATGTGGATTGTTAAACCACTGCTTTAAGTTGTTAAAACCACACGAATTCTAAGACAACAAGGATACGAAAGCAGTCCGGTTAGTGGGCAGTGTTATTCACAGCAGGGTTCAAAGTGTTGTGTAGGGCAGCTAACCATGACCAATCTTTACTGGTGTTAGATAGGCCTACCAATTGGGCAATGACTTCTGTATTCAACCCACTCTGTGCAGAACCAGAGGTTAAATTTGGCAGATGTTCAGGAGTATGCACTATAGGAGTTTCATTAAAGGAGATTGCATCGTCAATGGAGTCGAAAGGGTACAGCATCAGGCCAATATAACGGAGCTCTTCCATGTATTGCATTAAGAGATTGGTAATAATGGCCGATTGCACCTTGCATACCATGCAATTGTTCTGGATTGGTGGTAGGGTAATCCACTCAATATCAGTCGTGTGGAGAGTGCGAAGACCAGGAATACGACCAAAGGCCTGCAAAAGTGCAGACCGATTGAGTCGCTTTATGCCATTCTTAACTGAGATGATTTCCCATCCTATAATCGTGGTAGACTGGGGATTTCACCCATTGTTTCAAAGTCCTCCCCGGCATATAACGGATGTGAGTCTCTGTGCTTTTCGCCCACTCCCTTTGATTCTTGTGTAAGTGAAAGCTTATTGGCAGACCCGGTCTGGTGTCCCAAGACGCCAGGATGCTGACAGACATCATTTACTAGGATATCCCTAGAGGCTGTCTTCATGTCTGACTCCTTCTCATTTTTGGTGGATGCATTCTCTACGGTCTTTCCTATTTGAGTGATTTTATTATCAGCAGGTTTGAAAAAATTAGGTAGTTGGGTCTGTGACGATGAATGTACTTTCTCATCAGTGGGGGCCTGCCCTTTTTGAAGTGGGACTTTTTTACAGTTTTTAATGGCGGAAGTTTCCCTTGTGTCTATACCATCTTCAGTGATTTTTTCTATTTCTGAATCCGTTACTGATGGTGGTATGTTGGTAGTTGTCAACTTTTATTTTTTGGGGGGGTTTTGTCTGATTTTCCTTGGACAGCTAGTTCCTTTGTGGAGATTTGTGTCGCCTTTTTATGATCAGCTTTCCTTTTCAAGGCACGGAAAGTCTTTTTTCTTTCCTTGAAATAAAGGAGCGCTCCACTTGGGGGGGGGGTGGAGAATTTTCAACAACTTCAGGTGGATGGCTGTCAGGAGCAAATTCAATTTGGTCATTATTTTCAAATAATTTAGTTAGTACTGAGGGACTGTCTGGGTGGAATATCTGATCTCCCTCTGCAGAGTCCAAAGAATCTCCCGATTTCTCATCCCCAGGGCCAGATTGTAAGAAAAATAGCACCTGTTCAAGCTTTTCAGCATGTGAAGCAACTTCCAAACATAGTTGGGCATGCGTGAGAATATTGCAGGAGGTGGTAGATCTTGGAGCAATCACAGTTCGAGCAAATGATTGCGGGAATGCATACTCAATACAGGGAGCATTCGTGGTACTTGATTCATTCAAAGGAGTAACCAGACCATCTGTTTCCGTAGACACAGAGCTATTAAGAGGTGCGTCCATTTTCAATGGTCTTTGCTCTAATGGAGCCCGTCTCAGGTTGTCTGCAAATATGAAACCCTCCAATTTATTAATTTTTAATAGGATTTCTGTCAGCGCTGATTTGCAGTCCCTCAATTCATAGTGTGTGTACTCATGACCACGATCCAATAGATTGAGAATTCTTGTTAATACGAGGTAGGATGCTTCAAGAGATTGCATGTCCTCAGTGGGTTCTAAAATATCAAAACCCAGTGGGTGGTTTGGTAGATTTGTGGCAGGGGAGTGCAATGGGTCTGTGTCAAACTTTGTAGTGCCACTTGGTGCTTGAGTTGGAGAGGAAGGCCATGAGCTAGAAGTGGGGAGGTTGGAGGGTTGAGATTCATGCAAAGGAAGTGTTGGAGAGATGTTTATATCCTCCATATGTGCGACATCTTTGCAATGAATGTACACATCCGCTCTCTTGCAGTTAGTTGAAGTAACTGTGGTGGAAGGTCCAACCGAGAGCCGTACATGTTTTTCGAGTGCAGCAAGTACTACTGGGGCTAATATGGAGTTATCAGAGGGTGAGGAAGGTGTATCCTCGATGTGGTGTCCATGGCCAGGAGGTATGGTATCCATATGCATGCTAAGGAAGCTTTTGCAGGGTGGTTTAGGAGAGCTCTTACTAGACGTCGGGTCAACACTATGGGAGGGAGACCCCTTTGCTGCAGCTGCGTGTGACTGAGCACGCATGTAAGAAAATGCCACCTCATGCTTTATTAGGTCCTGGTCAGTTACCGGACCCCATTGTGCTGCCAAGACAGCGCCTTCACATGACATAGTAACATCGTTCCTCATGATTTCCTTTGAAGGAAGCATTTTTTTGTTTTTCCGTGTTTTTTTAGCGTTTGTGGGTTTAGAAGGAGACGATTTAAGGGGATGACCACTACGTAAACAAGAAACCATTTAGGCCTGGCGTGCTTCTCTCTGTTGCGAGCAAGCGTAAGGTCCCACCAAAGTACTACTCAAAACAAGAAGATCCCTAATTGGGAATTAGCCCAGGTGCCCGTGCTTCTCGCCTTAGCACCCAGCAACTCAGCGGCCACTTATAATCCACTTCAAATTTCGCCTATTTAGATTGTGTCAGTATTGTAGCAGCGACGCAATTCGCGGGTCTATCTATACAATTTCCAAAGGAACCAGGCCAAACAGCGGAAATGTCTGCCTACCTGGAAGGGACCTTTTGAAATTGTAGACAAGATCTCACCAGTCGCCTACATGATCCGCATCCCCAAAGGCAGCTTGGCGGAAGGGGAAGACAAGTGGGTCCATATTAATCAGCTAAAGTGTTGCCATCCCAGGCACACTCTGCAGAAACTGGAGGAGTCCACTGCAATCCCAGAGGGGGCCGCTCCAGATCAATAAATTTCCAACCCTAAAATATCCCACACATAGTCGATAAAATACAATGATAAGAATGCAAATGTCTCCTGATTTTAAAAAATGTATATGTTCACCCCACTACATTAATAGTGGTGGGGAAATGTCTACGAATATGTTTCTGGCGCTTTTTGCTCATCCTAGGAGAGATGAAACCATGGAGAATGCCCAAGTAGGACAACCCGGGGACCGGGAGCAAAGATCCGAGGGGTCCGGAGTACCACCCAATATTCCCATCAGGACCGGCGAGGAGAACCGATCGATCCACCCCTGATGGAGGAAAAGATACCGAACTTTGCCATCTGTGGAATCAGAAGAAGATGAGGCGAACATCCCAGTCTTGCGAGTTCCATTGATGGAAAGTCAACGCCATCGCAAGAGGGGGGCTTGTGGGATGTTTCAACCCACTCATCCAAGCCCTACAACAGTACAACATCGCTGGCACCAGAAATATCATAATGGCCGCCAGAAAACATGCTGCTCGCCAGAGATCATCCAAAAATGCACAGTAAAAAAAAATCTGAAAAATAGGCTGCCACGCACCTTTGCCTATATTAGTGAGCACAGGAGGTCACTGCCTAAAACCACCATTGGGCTACACACACATGAAACCATTTCAGAATAACAAAACTGATTGCTAAAAGCAACCCAGAGCTGTGGGGAATTCATTTTTTTGATGTCAAAAATTGCTAAAATGAGGGCTCACCAAAACCACTAAAAAGATCCCGTCTCCGTGTTGGGGGGTCAACATCATTCTCCCGCAAGAATCTACATGAATCTGAGGTCCACAGAAGTGCATCTATATTTGAATAAAGTATATTTTGAGGATTGCTTACTGGTAAAGCAGCTGTCAAAAATGGGTGCAATACCGGTGCTTGACACTGACCGGCGCTAGCGATCTAAATTCTGACAGGAGACCTGTATTTCTGAAGCTAAACAGGAACCTGAGTTAGCTGGGACTTCAAAAAGCTGGCTGTTCATGGCTGTTCATGGGAAGCCTTCACACCTAGCCTTCTCAGCAACAGCACAGGAAACCAGGAAACCACATGGTCCTGTTGATTACGAGGAAGGAGAATTTCCCTGCAGCCTGGAGAAACAAGACAAAGGATTTTTTCAGCTGAATAGGATATGCTGATTTGGGTGTGCCTGAACAACACTGCTCTGGGGGAAGGCAAGACATCTGATCTCTGAGTCAAGCCAAGTTTCTAGGGGCGGAGACAAAAGACTGTGGATTCAGAGAGTCCAGCAAATATATGTTTTATGAGAATACTGATAACTAGTTATACCAAGCGGACAAAAATGTACAATTTGGAGATTCTTAATATGAAAAATGCACTCACAATTTGAGACTAAGCTGGACACTGTGGGATGTTCTGAGGCCAAGCCCCGTAATTATTAATATTGTGGGTGCAGTGTTTATGCTAGAAACCTAAGAACTTCCAGTAATATGCTCAGAGAGGGTGTGTACCTCCGTGTAAGATTTGATGCAAAATTAATATTGCGAAACCCATCAAAAGCACAAAATGTTGTCATTTCTGAACCCAAGCTCATAGAAACACGTGACTTGAACCGAACTGTACCTTAAGCAATCTGTCATGCAATTTAGGTAACATTAACGAGTGGGGTATATTGTAAATATGTGTTTTATGAAAAAGAAGATATGCTGTACGGACACAAAGGGGAGTGTCCTTTCCTTGAGCCATAAAGATGATACCTGATGACTCATTCTGACTCACAACTCCGTTCTGCAGTCAGAGGACAGTAAATCCTTTAACCTAACAGGATTCTCAGAGGGTTGGGCATAGGAAGTCAGCCTCCACACCCCTTTGAGAATACATAAAAAGAGACTGCTGAGACCCAGATAGGGACACTCATTTTTCCACTACTCATCGATTCCGGCGCAGCACGCTGCCCGACCATATCCAGACAAAAACTCCAGACTCCTGAGGCTCCAGAACTTAGACTCCAGATAGACTCCAGAATCAAACTCTAGAACTAAACTCTAGAACCTTAAGCAGGGGCCAAACCCAAAAGCTGAACTCTTTTCAGGGGCCCGAGAATCCAGCAACCTAACCAAACTATTCAACAGCCGGGCGAGCTGTTTGATTCTGGCAAGAACCCTGTGCCAGAACCATATCCAGACCCAGAAAGCAGAGGTGTACGCAGAACCCGGCAGACCCAGACCAGACCGCTGTGCCATGCCAATAGCAGACCAGAGGCCCTGCTGTGAGCAGAACCAGTGCCATCTGTCATTCTGAAATCTTGACTTTATTTCTGAAAATCTACCGCCACAAAAACGTCCGTATCTTTTGAACCGTTTGTTCTAGAAGCAAGATTTAACTGTCATTTTAAAGCTAAGAACCTAAGCTTTCCAACAAATCTAACAACTCCTTATAGTTTTCCCGTATCGCAGTTTACGCATTCGGGAAAAGTGCAGCGAATTGCAAATGGGCTCAATTTCACCACTTGTAAAAATCGCTGCTTCTTGCTTTCCACTGCTGAATTTCGTTTTCAACCTGATAATCACTCCTGAATCATTGCTAGTGTCCACCTGAACTAATTCAAAGTAGCTATCACCTACCCTGAATCTCCTATAGGGAATTAAAATCATTTTTAGCATATTTTTCACTTCATTGCAATCACATTTAAAAGTATTTGGCCTGTGTTTTAAAATCATCCCTGTTTCTCTAAGCTTGCTGGGGGGAACAGGAACTGAACTGCTTCTGATTGTATTCCTGAAAACCTGTGTGCCCTCATTTCCATCTCTTCATATTGCAAAGGGGGGGAGTGAGTTGTCACAAGGGAAAAAGTGATCATATTATCTCTTGTTGAATCCATATCAAGTTTTATTTCTGTGCCTGCATTCTTTTCCATCTTGCATTTCCTTGAACCGTAAAAGTATTCTCTGCTACTTTATCCTTCCTATTCCTACTCCTTTCTGATTAATGAGTGCGCTATTGTAATATTACCCAATACTGATCACTGTTCATATTCATAAGTGTGCTATCAAATATTAATTTATTCATAAAAGTGTGATATATATATATTGTTTAATTTTTCCAATAAACCTTTTAATTTGCAAAACAAACCTACTTCTTGGCTCAGTGTGGTCAGGGAGATTCAAAGAGAAGGGCGTTATATAAGGGTTCATCATCCAGATTTAAAAACTTGACATAAAAATCTATACATAAGGGCTTCCATTGGACATCCCAGACTAGGCATTGACTTAGTTGGATTGCTTGATTGAAGTCACTTACACACGCTTGTAGAAATTTGCTTAAAATTGGACATTGTGTTCCTAGTGAATAGGGCAAAATTCTGTGAAAGGCGTAGACAAGATCCCACAGCTACGGGGTTTTGAGGAGTAGCTGCTATGTAAGATATGTAATCTGTATATGTGATTTTTATAGATGTTGCACATGTGGAAATATGTATTTATACCAAACGTAGATTTTAGGGGTGGATTCTCAGCCTCATAAAATCACACCATAAAGATTAAACTCTGTTTCTCTCCTCCTATCAAGGCAGAGAGTAGACTCTAACACAGTCACCATTCAAAGGGGCAATCTTAGGCTAAACCGTCCCACACACCCCCTTTACGAGGTCATTTCATTTCATAAATAGAGACAGCTCACCACTCATAAGGACAGACAGATTCACTCACTATCCTGATGCTGGCGGAGCACCCTGCTGCTGAACTCTACATCTTCCTTGCGCCAGACTGCAGAAAGTTGGAAAAAGCAAAATCCCATTGCATAGCTGAACCATTTTCAGCTAGGCCTCAAATTCCAGAACAGAACCCCACAAGCCTAAGGGGAAGCAACATAATACAGCCGGGCTGTGCCGTTACTGCTTACCGGCAGTGAAATATCCTCAGAACCAAGAAGTGCTGACCCAGTCCTGTCCTGTGCCGTACTGTGACCAGAACGCCTTGCAGATCCTGCCAATCCGATGTGCCAAGCTGTTTTTCCTAAACTAGATCCAATTCCCTGACGAGAATTGACGGTCCCATTTAAAAACTTATCCAGTGAGTATAAATAGGAAGAATTGTGTCACTAGCATATGTACTTTGCATAGTCTTATCCATATCTTAGACCCATCATATCCTGTATTCAGAACCTGTATTGTTGGAAGTGTCTTTGCATTGTCTGAAACCTCTCTCTAAACCATCCCATCTTTCCTCCAGAACTCGTATTGTTAAAACTATCTCTGCGCTGATCATTTTCTCATCTGAAGAAGGCGAGTTTCCTTAGCAGACAGTCACCCTGATCAAGTGACTGTGTTCCTGTGTGGTATTCGTTTTGTTCATAGTCATCCTCTAGTGTAAGCAACCCATTTGTCAATTTTAAAAGTGCATTCCTATTTTCCCTTCTTGCTCCTATCTCAGAAAAACGACCTCTACTAAAACGTCTGCAACTCCCTCAGTTTTTGTGATAGAAACAAAATGTCAACTTCTGCTTGTAGATAACATCCATATCTATCCATCACACCTAAAATGCGATTCTCCCATTATTGCAAATGTCACACAGTGAAAAGTTTGCCACAAATTTTCGTTTTGGGAAATTTGTACACGTGTAAAACAGCTTTTAATTGCTTCCGACTTGTTTTTTAAGATTTCAAATGATTTCTTTGGATTAAATCATTGCTTGTGTTTGTTTGCAACTATCCAAAGCAGCTCCCATAAGAATTTACAGCTTGACAGTCAATTCCGTTTTTCTCTTGTGTTCCTGGGGGAAGTGGGATTGATATTCTTTCTGATTTCTGCCATTCCTGAAAACCTGTTCTCTCCTCCTATCTCTTTACATTACCTATTGGGGGCTGAGGGATGTGCAGGGGGAGCCTCTAACCATAGTGCTATCTGATCTGAACTCACACAAAAGCAATATTTTCTGTGCTGATTTGTTTTGCTCACTACTTACTCCTTGTGTATTAAAGAGATTATTCAGTGTTACATCACCCCATTGGTGATTGTTTTGTACCTCTTAAGACACATTGGGCCTCATTACGACCCTGGCGGAGAGGGGTTTACGCCAGCGTAATGCATGGCGTACCTCTCCGCCAGATTAAGACTTTCCGTAGCGCCATGGTGATTTTTACGCCCGGATTTTCCGGGCGGAAAAATCCATGGCGCTACGGGACCTCTTGTTAATTACGCCACCGTAATCTACGGTGGCGTAATTAACGCCTTCCCCACTCCCATTATACCCTATGGGGCAAAAATGGGAATGGGGAAGGGTAAATGGGGATTGGGGACTAACCGCCCCGCCAAGGTCGGAATGGGGCGGTGAGTCCGCCAACCCCCATGGCGGAGTTGGCAGCTCTGCGCCATGGACCATGGTGCAAATTGCACCATGGTCCTCCGCCAGGGTCGTAATGAGGGCCATTGTGATTAATTTTTAAATACATAAATAAATATTTACCTTTGCAACACAGCCTGATTCCTGGTTCAGTGGGACCGGGGGGTTCCAGGAGAAGGGCATGATAGAGTGGTATATCGTTCAGAATAATTAACTTTTAGACAAAAGTAAATAAGGATTTCAGTTGTGCACTACATGCTAGGCGCTGACTTGGGTGTGTGCTGGATTGAAATCACTTAAACCAACCCAAGATAAAGAGTAGAAATAATCAAGCACCATTAAATGGGATGGTGGTCTGTCCTCAGTTACTGTAAACCTCTGTTAGAATGTGGGTCTGAATCAATAACAGATGCGGCGTGAATGGCAAAAGAGCAAAGAGACTTGGAAACAAGCACCCAATTGATAAATGACTACAAAGGATGGAGTTGCTTGTGAAAACCAGATAAAAGAGGATTTAATCAGTGTTCCTATTTCTCCTTTTCAAGGTTGATGTGAAGCAAGCTGAACATTATTTGTATATATTGCAACTAATTACACATTGTCATGTGTTTTTAACGAAATTACTTATTCAAAGAAAGCTTCTATTTTGATGATTGGTTACTCAATAGCAAACATAGGGCCTTCGAACAAGTTTGGAGGTGGGGTAAAAAGGCACTTGTGGTGTTTGTTTATTTTATTTTATTTATATGGCGCGCCTGACCCAGGGGTATCTGGGCGTTTGAGGTGAGGATAATGGTTACAAGATACATTCTATGCAGTTTATACATTATATACAGACAGATAATACATTCAAATATCAATGGAAAGGTATGGATAAAGAGATATACAGATAGGGGAAAGGGGGTACAGAATGGAGATATCAAGTGTAGGGTACGTAATGTTATTTTGTATTCAGTAACCATGGGATGACGTGGCTTCTGAATATTTGAAAGGATGGAATAGTTTTGATGTCCTGTGGAAGTGTGTTGCATAATTGTGAGGCTAGAACCGGGAAACTTGTTCGGCCAGCTCTTTTTAGGATGTACCTGAGCACCAGCAGGCAAGATGTGTTATTAGATCTGGTAATTCTGGCTGACGATTTCAGAGTAAATTTGTCCGTGAGATATGGCGGGGCTTGGTGGTTCAAAGCTTTGTAGGTAAGGCAGATCGTTTTTAAGTCAATGTTTTCTTGTATGGAGAGCCATTTGGTCCTGGTGCATAGTCTGTTTTCCTTTTTAGTGATTACAGCGCAGCGAGTGATGTGAGCAGGGTATCATGAGAGAGAGGGCATGCACTAGAAGGGAGCACGAGAAGAAGTGGGATCCAGAGTGGCTGCTCGGATCTCCAGCTGCAGTTACAACTGCGCCGTCGATGTCTTGTAGGTAATATATGTGTGTTATCTTCATAGATAAAGAAAGGAGCTGGAAAGCAGTACAGCGTGGTTGGTGTTATTTACATGGAGTCAGCTACCAACTTCAATTACCACAGTATTCATGGAGGACAATGGCAATGGAAGAAGCATGCAGAGCCGTCACTGAACCATGAAAGAGCAGGTATGGACATGCAAGGGGCACAGCCACCACCAGCATTCCTGAATAATCCAGGAGCTCAGCCCATATCATGGAGCAGGTGGATGAAGCTGTTAGATTTATAGAGAAGCACTAGCTGGAAGGGCGGGTATGCAGATGAGAGACATAAGGTCATGCTGCTGAACGATCTAGGGCTACAAGGGCACAGCATATTTGAGATCGCACCCATCATCCACAGTAATGGAGGACACTGCGCTGTATATTATGCAAGAAGCAAAATTGTGCATGCAAAAGAGGTTTGCCGATGTGCAAAATGGGCTGTGTGCAAAGGTTGACATTTTATCCCAGGAGGCAACCAGTATCAGAAACAACTAATGGCTTTGCAGTCACTCTTCAGGAACTGGTCATTCTTTGTGACTTTGGCACCTCCAGTGAAGACAGAATTAAGGACATGGTCCTAATCAATTGCAGGGATCACAAGATCCAAGGGAAAATGATCAGTGCAGAGAACCTCACATTAAATGAGGCACTCATGATTGCACAGGCTGCTGGGGCAACGGCGAAGAGGCGCAGATACTGATAAAAGAAAGACCATATGGAAGTAAAGGCAGTAACAAGAGAGAAGAGTCAGTGGCAGGGAAAAGGTCATTCATTCAACAGAATCACAAACTGTAAAGTCTGCAAAGAAAACTGAAGGTGAGTCACTGCATGAAGTCAGAGCATGATGAGAGGTTAGTGTGATCGTGTACTCTCCCAACAAGACTAAGATCCCCCTGTCCAATTAACTTGCGGTTCTAGCATTACAATCAAAGAAAGGCATTCCCAGGTCAAGTGCATGATCTCCTTGCGAAGATGCCAGCAGACTTCGGATCAGATCTCACATTCTACTGATTTACACCTTGAAAACCTGCATAGGGGAGGAGGAGCTATGCTTAACACCTTCAGATATCTGACCTGCAGTGCATGGAGGCAGCAACATCTCTTTCATGGGCTATTCCCAGGGCAACCGGAAATTCAGGGTAAGACATACCCAGGGTAAAGTATATGCCATGGGTGCAGGCAAACCGATCCTCGATTGGCATGATCAAAATAACCTTAAGATTTACTTGGATCAATGGAGGAAGTAAAAGGTGTATGTCCAGAGTTAAAAGTCATTGGAAGAC
Source organism: Ambystoma mexicanum (assembly GCF_040938575.1). Taxonomy (NCBI): domain Eukaryota; kingdom Metazoa; phylum Chordata; class Amphibia; order Caudata; family Ambystomatidae; genus Ambystoma; species Ambystoma mexicanum. The sequence continues at coordinate 805,014,904 of NC_090935.1, read as the reverse complement.
ATACTCTAAAGTCATAACGAGATATGTGACAAAAAACGGAGTTGCGTTAAACGCTATGCTCATCGCATCATGTTGTGAGAAGGTGCAGTACCCACAAAACATTGGGTGTACCAAGTCCCGATCATAGCTAGAAGGGAACTAAGGAAACTGTAGCAACAGAAGCAGTTGGAACCACCAGTTGGCTGAATCCCTCGGTTCTCACACAAAAAAGAAGACTGGCAAGCTGTGCACATGCATCGACCTATGCAGTCTCAACGAAAATCTCATAATGGACAAATATTCACTCCCCAACATTTCGGAGCTGCTGCACCTTCTGGACAATGCTGAACTATTCACTAAATTGAATATGTGCAATGCATATCATCAAGTTGCTTTACACAAAGAATCAAAAGATCTCACAGCCTTCATAATGCCAATGGGCGTCTACTGTTTAAACAGGATATCTTTTGGCCTTTCTTTGGCTGCTTTTATCTTTTATCATTTCATGTATACCATACTAAGCAAAGTGAACAGCGTGATTTTACCCTCAAGATGATGTGCTGGTCTACGGAACAGATATGGCAAAGCAGAACATAGCCCTAGATGCAGTGATGATTAAACTGAAGAATGCAGGATTAAGGCTATATCATAGGAAGTGTCATATCGGAGACAACAATGTTGAGTACTTGGGATGCACAATATCAAAAGATGGCACCAGGCCAAACGAAGACCTAGTTCTAGCAATCAGACAGGTGTCTGCCCCCAGAGGAAGAAAACAGCTCAAGTTGTTTATAGGACTAACCGAGTACTATTCTAAATTCATGGAGAACTTATTGAGAAAGACTGAACCTCTGAAAAGGCTGGTAAAGAATGGAATGCTCTTTTTCTGAACAACAAAGTGTTAGGAGTCCTTTGGTGTCATCAAGCATGAAATTGTGAATGCACCATGCCTCAAACCCTTCGACAACAAAAACGTGAAAACATGTGTCAAGTAGATGCTAGTACTTTTGGTATAGGAACTATGGGAACTCAGAAGAAAGGAGATTGAGAAGCATCCAAATCACTCACCAAGTCGAAGTGAAAATACTCGGTAATCGCAAAGGAGATGCTAGCATGTACATGGGCAGGTCAACATTTCAGATACTACCTGTGGGGCCAGAAGTTTTGTTTACTCATGGGTCATACGTCACTCATGAATTTGCTGCAACCAAGAGCACCCAAAACGTTCACATCGAGACTGGCCAGACTGGCAGTCAAGAGTTCTGAATGCACATTTGAGGTAGAGTATATCCCAGGGTGGATGAACAAACAGATGATTTTTTAAATGATAATTGCTTAATGGCATACATCCACACACATTCTCAGGGACGTCTGGGATGATACAATCAATAAGGAGACATAGATGCAACATGATGATAATGATTTTAGACATAGAACAGATTTCAATGTCACTGGGTCCTAAGAACAGGAACGTGCCACAATCTCTCCAGCCATCCCGCAAGGTAGCCAACCAGATAACAACTAAAGGGAAGTTAATCGTGAGGGATCAGAGGTTTATGTCAGCGAGAGTATTGATGAATGGCATCACCTAGAAGGCACATGGTGGACACTTAGGACACTTATGTGCAACATTGACAAAAAAGAATAAGGTTGGTATACTGGTGCCCAGCCATGGATGTAGACATAGAGTTTGGAGTGCGCAGATGTCATGCCTGTGTTACGCTCCCCTGGTCTCTGTGGAGGCGTTGGGGCACGGTTTCAGCCTTCCCTGAACTTTAATCACCCCCTTCAGGCCTCTCCCTCAGTAGAAAAGCTGTGAGCAGTGGTACGTGGTGATCCTGCTCCTGCGTAGAGATGAGTGTGTTAGTGTGCCAATCTGTGATTATTGTACCTCTTGTTAGGTAAGATTTCCACAGGGCTGTTAAATCTTCCTTTCCTGGCCTGGTTCAACCCCAGAACTTTTCGCTTTTCTAGTGGGATATTTTTCATTAATACCTCAGTGAGTGGGAGTCTTTTTCCACACTCACCTAATCTTTAACTCTTTCTATGGGAGTCATTTTTAAGACTCTCCATAGTGTCTTTTTAAAGTTATCATGTTTAACAACTTATTGGCAATAGTTGCCTGTTGTTGCTGGGTTGCCCTAGGGCTCCCCATTTAACTTTCTTGTGCTAACCTTGAGTGAACTACAGTTCCCAAGGGTAGAAAGGATCTTTGGATCCCTTTTACATTTTGTTAGGTGAAACTAGCACACCCCACCTAAGTGGAGTGCTGGGGAGATACAATATATCCCCTTTCACATAAAAACCGTAACAATTCTGTTACAGTGACAAGCTTACCTTTAATGGCTGGTGGCAGTGATACCTTTTACTAATTTGGTGCACCTCTACCGTGGGCTGTGATCATAGCTGCAGTAAAGGCACCTAAGGGTGCTCATTTTATCAAATCCAGGGTGGGAAATTCCTTTGTGTGATTTTTGTCTTCGGGCGGTAGTGCCCTGGACACCCCTCCCAGGCTCCAGTCAGTCTGTAAGCAGAGGAAGTGAGGGAGGAGTCCAAAAAAACTTCCCCATCCTTTGTCTTACACGTTGGGCTTCAGAAAAACTGTCCTAACACCTCTCAAACCCTTCACCCCAAAGTACGGTTTCTGTGAGCATACGCCGGCCCATAAAGCTCACCTGTGAATTATGGAAGATCAGCTCTCCGTCCTGCTACTTCTGGCAGGGGCGCGTCGAATGGGATCTAGTTCCTTCACTGATCCCTGATAAGGTTTAGTCCAGTCCAGCTGCGACTATGCTTCTCCTTATGATTGGTAAGTCTTTCTTGAGCTCTCGTGATGCTGTTTGTTCTGTTTAATGTCTTTATATGTTGCTCCTATTTATGCCTGCAATAATGTCTCTCTTCTGTTTTCTTCCCTTAGATGGAAATGCGGCCTCAATGCAGCTGTGAGACGCGAGACACGGCCGGATGGAAGATGGATGCTACCGCAATCTTCAACAGCAGGTAAGTGATGGTTTAAGGAAAAGCGCAAAGTATGGCAAAGCGCAAACTTATACTGACTGTTATGTCGATGTCTAACCTTGTCTTCTGTTTTTCCTTGCAGGCGCTGCTGTCGACGATGGAGGGTGTCGTGCTGCAGTACCAAGATGAAGATATCGGCGTTCGGGAAAGTGTAAAGATGAATACTTGGTTCGCCAAAGAGATGTACAGGTAAGAACAGCTTCTCCCAGTTGGTAAGTATGCTGGCAGGAAGCAGGATGTCCAGGAAGCAGGATCTTCAAAGGTAAGTCTGACCTTAGGTGACGGTTAGCATTACGCTGCTTGCAAGTGCAGAATAACGTGAAGCATCTGTCTTGAGGATCGGGGCAGCTTATATAGCTGAGATCGTGGGCACGCCCATTAGGGCTGGTTTACCAGCCACACCCTGCCACTCCTAGGGAGTGAGCACGTGCGAAGGCAATCCATTAGCAGCCACACCCAAGAATACACTTGGGGCTGCTTAATGGATGGAATGTTCAAGTTTAATGCATCCTGCTTAATGGATGGAATGTTCAAGGTTAATGCATCTGAAGTGCTATGTCCATAATAAATGCTTTTTGGTGTTAAATGGATGTTCTTGTTTACTTTTGTTCATGAGCCTGGCGCCAAAGGCGCCAGGACAGTGTCCACCCAGGTCTCCTGTGCATGCGACCCCTGCATGCCTGTACCTCTGACATCATGACCATGTCAGCCTGTGCAGTGAGCGACAAAAGATTACCATCCGTCAAGCATCATTTAGAACCATAAATATCCCTGAACAAACTTAGCGCAAACTGGGTCTAGACTTCATTGGAGTGTTGGGTTGCATGGGTGATGAATGCAGATATTGCATTGCTGCTCTGGATTCTATGTCCAAGTAGATTGAATTGAAATGTGTACAGGACATAACAATCAAATCTATAAGTGAGTTCATGGAAGAACTGTTCCAAAGTGGTTGTTGACAATGGCATACAACCCATGGCACCTGAAATGACTAGTTATTTGCAAAAGGGCAATATCAAGCAGTGTCTAGCAGCTTTCTATCACCCTCAAGCAAATGGACCAGTGGAGAGGGATATCTGTTTGTATCAAGGAAGGTTTTCAGTTAGCAGCAGCTTCAGGAATGGATGCCAGAAACACAGCACTGGGAGGAAGAGCCGCACATAGAGGCACACCCAACTCCACCGCAGGGCTCTCTCCCTTTGTGATTATGAGGAGTAGGAAGATGAAGACAGGCTGGTGTCCAATTATCTGTCTGAGATCAAAGACGGGCTGCATGAACTGTATCAGGACATTCAATATCGAGTAAGGAACAAACAAAACACTAGGAAACCAGGGTATGACAAGAGGAAATCAACTGCAGGTCCAGTAATGCAAGAAGGTGATTTGGTAAAAGTCAAAATGGGCAGCAGAAACAAAGATCACAAAGCATGTCTAAGTCTGAATAACCTACTCCTAAACTGAGTGAACCCTTGTAAAAATGTCACAATGAAGTTACAGAAAAAGTTCATCAGTATCAAGTTCATCCGAAGTCCAAAAACCTCTAGGCAGTTGGAAAAACAAACCCTGGTCTTATGTAATTACTTAAAAACCTTTTAATGATACATAAAACATTTCTGACCTGGTTCGTCAGACAATCGTTGTGATAGTTGTGACTCCATTAGTACATAGGAGTTTCTGATGTGAACTAAATACACAGGAGCTCATATTCCACTAATTTGTAATTTGATGTCGGGGAGCTGTTACGTGTTGACAGATACATAGGCGGCTCCCTGCCGTCGCATTTTGGTCATTTGCACAGCAGAGTGCATATGTGCAGGGCAAAAGGCAATGCAAATGTTTGTACAGCGCCTTTTGCCCTGCACTTTTGCACTCTACCGTGCATAGTTAGTAAACGCTGCCTGGCATGCTTGCACACCCGGCAGCATTTACTTTTATTTGTGAGCAACAATTGCCATGCTCGCATGGTGGATGGCTCTCACAATTACAATCAAGCGCATGGTAAGCAGTGTTCACATTTACAATTAAACCCCACCCGATATGTGAGTATTTCGGGCACAGTTTCATTGTAATTGTACACTTTGACTGCCATGTGAACATGGCAGGCAGCGTGTACAATGGATCCCTATGGGGCCCGCCTGCTTTATGATTCCTTTGTATGGTGGAGAGGAAAGGTGGTGGCTGAAACGCAAGTTGCGTTCTGTCCATCCTCTCCACCACACAAATGGGCCAAGGCTTTTAGGCCTTCCATTTCCACGTCGGCTCATTGGAACATGAGTTCCACTGTGTTTCTTGGTCTACACTTTAGTTATATTAGTGGTGCCCACTCTTTTCCCGAGTACAACAAAACAAACTCATAAGACTAGAAACGACAGGAATAGACTGTGGAGTAACTAAAGGCGGAAAGAGATGGAATGTGGAAAGAGTGGTCTTATAGAAAAGGACAAGCTAGAAAAAGGCAACGTGTAGGTGAAAAGGCAATGACAACACATGAGTCAGTATCCATGCAAGAAGATGAAGCGCTGAGGGGAGTGACAAGTCCACCAGAAGAGGAGGAACAACAAAGCGCCTCTGAAGCTTCTGCATTGGAGGTAGCAGAGGCAGAAGAACCTAAAAGAATTTCTGGGCAACCCAGAAGCAAGGGACTGCCAGCAAAGCTAAGTGACTGGGACGAGTACTATCATGCGCCTCTGTTTTCCATAGGTGCGGAGGTATCTGTGTGTCATGTTGTCTCTTTTCTTTTTTGGTGACTGCAGCGCAGTGAATGACGTGAGAAGGGTGTCGCTTGAGGAAGTGTGCGAAGAGGAAGGGAAGGGTCGAAGCGATCTGGAGTGGCAAAATCTTGCAAACAATGTCTGCATGTTATCTTTATAAATAAACAAAGCAGTTGGGAAGCAGTTCAGCGTGGTTGGTGTTATTTATTTGGAGTCAGCTACCTTCTCCAATTAACTCAACATTGCCTCTGTAGCTCCAGCACGCCCATATTGAATGACATCTCCCATATCTATATACATGTTTGGATACCGCGACTGAGGCACACCTGGGGAGGATCAATGAGCTGCTGTCGAGGCACAGCGCACCAATGAGGAGACCTGAGATGGTCGACCGGGCTGTGCAGACTACTAGCACCCGCCTTGTGTGCCACAACCTGCACGCAGGCCAACCATGCGTTACAGTACCACTCAGGCCGGAGGCAGCCAAGCTATTGGGAGGAGAACAGCTTGTCCTCCCTGGCATCCTACGTCATGCCACATGCCTAACAGCAAAGTGGGAGGCCCAGGAAGTGGCCCCCACTCTCACCTCAGACTCATTCCTCCCCTTCCACAGCCCCAGCTCCCCCTTCAACACATGCCACCGAATCCTGAACACCCCCCAGAGCACAGCACCATCACAAACACCCCAGCACATCCCCCACTGCCCTATGCACAGCATCACACACTTACACCCAATAAATGTATGTACCGCAAGAAATAAAAGTTATCCTCACTACCAACTTGTCTGTCATGACTTGCAAGATGCAGAGACATGGGCTGTCTATTTGTGGATGGAAGTTCTGATTGTGTTAGTGGAGGCCTGGGGCCAGACATATTTTAAACACAACACATCTATGCACGTCCATTGCACATACAACATTACCACACACATCTACCGGCACATAGGCAAAGGACCATGTACCCATAAGTTGTTCCAGCAATTGCCATGCGTCCATCCAAAACATCCCTGCATCGGTCCAGTGACATCAAATGCTGAGCAGTATTGCAGGCCAATCCCATGTGTAGCAACATCAGGATACTGAAGACCCACATGCCTCACACACATGGGCTGTACTAGATCAATCTCACATGCAGTAGTGGTGCAAAGTGTCCACATTCACCTCAAGCAACATTTTCACCTGCAAGCCAGCATGGCATACAGTCACATACCACTTGTGCCACATGCACCTGTTCCTGGTCCATGATGTGTGTGCAGACATGAAGCTGCAGGTCATGCCATGTATAATATGCACACATCCAACACATATAGCTGCAAAGTCACATATACATGTGTCATGCACACGTAGAGCCACAAGCTGTGCAGACCGGACACGTAGATATTCAACAGGCCAGGCTTCAGCAAACACCGTAACACCTAATAATACTCAAAGGAATTGTTAGGAATTTGAACATACAGCAGCCTGTAGTTGACACATAACCATTATGTAAACGACATTTGCAGTCAAAGCCAACACACTCAGCCAATGCTAACAGTCTGCCCCCTGGATGGATGCAATGGAAATCATGGCAGGCATGCACACCAGTGGACAACGGCTACTGCACAACACTCATCAAGGACAGATGATGCTTGATAGTAGGAGTCACAGGTACCCATGTCACATGCAGATACATGTGAGTCATAGCATGTGACACATATACACTGCATCACATTCCTGACTCTGATAATCAAGCTGACCCTGGCATGTGGACAGCTTGCCTAAGAAATAGTACGGTTCTGTCTGTTCAATGTGTAGAACATCAACCACTGGCTCCCAGTAGAGGCAGGAGGTACAGCAGGAAGACGGACATGCCAATGAATGGTTGCATGCCCTTGGGCATCTGCATGTGTGTGTTTGTCTATGCAACCATCCTTGAGAGTCAAGGCTCCCTGCATGCACCACACCCGGTACAAGTGTGAAGGCTGCAAATGCACACATCAAGGCGTGAATTGCCCACCAACACTTAGCGTATCTTCCAGCTCAGCCGAGCACCAGTGAGCGTGTCTTGCAACCATAAGCCCCCCACATCACATGAAGGGAGACTGTGCCAGTGCATGTTACCGACATCTGAAATGTGAAGCGCAACATCCTGTGAGGGGTCAGAAATTTAATCTAGATACAAGGTTGTCATATTCTTGTCAAAGATATTTATTAAATGAAAATGGGTTGGAAAAATGCCTCTCTGTCCATATGGTAAAGAGGAGTTCCCCTAACTATAAACCAAAACTAAGGAGTCTGTCTGCGTCAGGATGTCAATGACTGAAAATCTGTCCTTGTGTTCAAAACATCCTATCCTGACCCTCACACTACAAACAAAAACAATGAAAATGTGAAGGAAGTATCTTCAACTTGATAGAAAAGTAATCACAACGAAATAGCACAGTGCTATTTCATAGGTGTTGGATTTCTTTTGCTTCATTCAATAGACTGCTTGACACCTAAAGCCTGTAACAAGCAGTCTAATAAAACTAACAAAATGGTGCACCTTTGAAATAGCACAGTGCAATGTGACCCTGGTTTGTCAGGTTCAAATCCAACCTGAGCCATGCCGGTGCCAAGCCAGAGTCACATCGCACTGTGCTATTTCTGAGATGCTGTATTTCTTTTGTTTCATTCAATAGACTGCTTAACGCATAAAGCCATGTCAAGCAGTTTATTGAATGAAACTAAATAAATAAAAAAAAATTAAATAGCCCAGTGCAATGTGTGGCTGGCAGTGTTCGGGTTGGAATCCCCAGTGTAGGACAATGAAAAAAAAGAAAAAAGTAACAACTTTTTTGTTTACTGTCCCGTTCTGGAGACACTTCAGGTTACGCCCATCAATTAGGGCACACACCCCTAATTGAAGCCCCCTACCGCCTCAGTGTCTCACCCTACTGAATGCCTCTGAGGAGCAGAAGCTGAAAGTGGGCTTTTTTGGTAAGGTCAGCGATGGGAGGAGAGAAGGAGAGAGAGGAGTCGAAGATGACACCACAGTGTTTTGCCTCATGTGAGGGTAAAGGGGGCTGGCCCAAGGAGGGTGGCCAGAGAGTAGAAGGGAAGGATGGAAGCATGTCACTGATGAGAGCTTGTGCTTTTCAATAATAGGAGTTTGTGCATTTAACTAGATGGAATGTGTGCATTGTTGCATTTCACTGTGAAGAAGTTGTGTGTCTCAATGAACATAGTTTGTGTTTCCATCTAAGGGAGGTGCGTGCATTGAAAATAGCATGTGTACCACACTGAAAGGAGAAACGATGTCACACTGAAGGGAGAGTTTACTTCATACAGAGGATCATGTCTAACTTTATGAGAGGAGCTTGTGCACCTCAGTGATGGGATTGGTTATATCTCACAGAGGGTCTATACATCTCACTTGAAGAGGCTGTTGGGATGCAATTTCAACACCCAAACGTGAGAGAAAGTACAAATTATGGAAATCCCTATAGAATGGACTATGGGCCTGTTGGAATGTCAATGGCCTTAGTTACAGGTACACCTTTCCAACTCTATGCAAGCAGCAAGGCGGATAGGTGCATTTCTGAGAGCACTCCATGAAGAAATGTAGGGCAGCAACACATAGTAGAAATCACATTTGAGATGTATCACTTATGTGACGTAATGTAGTATTGAAATAGTGTGCAGTAATGCATTAGGCTTGAAACAGGTTCATAAGTAGAGAAAGGTGTAACGGGCACACACTGCACAGAATGTAGATTGCACATACGAAAAAGGCCCCAGTACCGAAGCAGCTCCTTGGGCCATTTGAGATAATTAGGCCACAGTGACATAGATTCTTTCCTGCAGTAAAATGCACTTTATCCATGCTCATTTTAGACAGCGAGCAGACAAGGCCAGAGACCCTGGGGGCAGGGTGAAGAGATGCACAGGGATTGGTTAGGAAAGAGCGGCACAGCACATTCTCAGGACTCAAGCGAGAAACGTCAATACAAGTAAATATTGCAACTCAGAGCTGAAGTGTAAGCAGGCAAAGGACACAGGTCAGTAAGAACACTGTGATACGGAGTGAGGGGCTGAAAGAGTAGATCCGGTTGTGAACACACTGCCCCCTGGGGGAAAATGGTCACTAGGATGGAACCACAGACAGGCAGTTGGGAACGTGGTTGATAAATGAACAGTGGAAGTAGGAAACATGACAGTAAAGAGAAATAAGTATATGAATGAGAAAAGGGATTACATAATGGGTCATGATAGGGAGAGAAACACTTCTGCCCCACAATTATTGCTGTTCAGAAAATTGAAGTAAATTAAAGCATGCACACCCACACAGACACATACTAAAGAACCTATTCCTCAAGCAAGCAGTGTCCAGTAGTGCTCACTGGGAGATCATTGATTCCCATTGGAAGAAGGAAGATGGTGCAACATATGTTCAAGGAGAAGTTGCAAATTAAACTGTTAGTTGTACAGTTACAAGGCTGAGAGCCATCAGCGGATGCCAACATTCTGGTCACATGGGAAAAGAATGAGGTATTAATTTCTTAAAATGTCACACTGCATCTCACAGAGATTTGTTAAGAATGAGGGGTGAAGCACACCATGAGCCACCACAACCAATGGAGAAGTGGCAGCAAATAGCAAATATTTATCACCCAAGTTAGCCAATGAAAATAAAGATCTTACCTAAAGTCGTAATTAGAGGGATGGTACTGGTCAGGTCACGGGGGAAAGGTTTGAGCCAACAAGGCACATTAATATCTATAGGCTATGTCGGAGACCTAAAATTGTTAACCAATCAATGCACAAGGATTTACATGTGGTCGAAACAATGTGAAAATCATGGCATGTCTTTCTTCCTATACATACCGCCATTTAATTATGATTCATTGAATGAAGCTTGCGTTTTATTCCTGGCCAGAACAGTGTGTACTAAACTTCTGTTATTCTCGCAACTTTGTGCACTCATTTTTGCTTCTTGGGTTGATTTTTTAATTGTTATGGGTTTTTGGGCCTAGCTTACATTTTGGTGACCCTGAGATGTGATTCAAGGCCCTTCAGAGGAGCTGAGAGTTCTCCTGCCACATGGTTCTGGGCTGCGGCGCCTACCTGCAGAGAAAATAATAGGTGCACAAAACTGAACAGGCCAGCAGGCTCACCTAATCGCTGGAGGGTTGACGCTGCACATAGTCATGCAGGCCCTTCCAGGGGAGAAACGGCATTGAAGTACTGCAGAAGAACAACCGGAACGTGAGTGCCTGTGTACAGGACCAACAAAATGAGTGTGTGAGCATTTGAGAATGAGTGGAAAAGAATGTGGAAGGGAGAGCCATGTAGTGACTTTTGGAATATTGAAAAAAGAGAAAGCAGACTCCCGAAGAGTGGAGCGTGACGTCACAGTATTAGTATATTTAGATAAAGTAAAGTGGAGATTCCCTCGAGAGGGGAGTGTGGACACAGCTGCACAATAAGAAGTGAATGTCCTGTTGTGGAGAGGACTGGGAATCCCTCTGTCCCGAGGTAAGGGAGTGAGAGGAGGCAAAGTAAACCATTGTGTAGATAAGTGTTTTTATTTTACTTTTGCTGTAAAAATTGTGTATAGAGGTGTTTGGAGTGGAGCAAGAGGAGCCCGGTGTGCGTGTACAGAAAAAGGTGATTCTGTTCATGAGAATTTAGATTGGGGACTGCAATTGTGGGGAGGAGTATTTTTTGTTGGTCGATGTCTACTAAATGGATTGAGTTTTTTTTTATCATAGTGGGAGCAGAGCACTGGAGGGGCGACCCGCTAGACGTTCTGTGGTTGTAGTGGTTTTTATGTGTTGAAATGGTTTTTGTTTTGTCACTATTACATCACTGGCATTATTGTGATAAATGAGTACGCAAATTGAACATATGGGTAAAGAGTTTCCCATATTCAAGGATAAAATCTTTAACTAACACAAGGAATGGGTGCAAGGTACAGAGGGGGTGATGTTTATCGTGTGGCCCCTGGAGGGCTTGCATGATCGGCAAATACTCAAACACATGTACACACACTTGGTGTCAACTTGAAATGGCAAACAATTGAAGAATAGACAGAGCATACGTGAGCTTGTTCTATGTGATTATATAGAACACAATTTCAGAGAGGCCATTTTAACAAAACAAAAAACTGTGAAAAAAAAACAGATTTATTTTTCTATTGGGGGGGTCCTTCTCCCAAGCCCTCTGTTTCCCTATGTGATTACGCCTACCCTAACCCCCTCCCCACCTGTTTTATCCCCTTAGCCCACCCCCGTTTATGTTTCCACAAAATTTCAATGTGTTTTTCACTGTTTTTATTTCATTATGAATTCGCTCTCTGTAATTGTTTTCTCTGTAATCACTGGATACCACTTGAACTATGGAAAGTGTACAATGAGGTAGAAGAAGCTCCTGAAGGTAGAAATAAAGAAGAGAATAAGGCACCTCTCCAGGCCACTGCACTATCCCTCATAACAGAACGTCCCAACTCGTCACAAACTCAGACGCCTGTGCAGCCGAGTGACCCAGCCACAATCGGAACATATGCTTTACAACCTGCCGCGGGGTATACAAATCCCTGGTTCTTGCACAACACAGACCCCAAACCAAGAAGACTAGAAGAGAGCATAGATAAGGATAAAGCGTGAGAACCATACATAATAGAGATAGAGAATAAGGCGTGCAGGGAACTAGAAGCGGCCAAACAGAGAACAGGGAGGAACTGACAAGAGCAAAGCGCAGAAGCGAAGGGGGAGAGCAGTGCCCAGCAATAGACACAGATTAATGGAAGGCAGGGCAGATAACCCTCAAAATGGATAGCGCTGTCATTTAAGATGTTAAAATAGGGATAGACGAAGGGTTCCTCTCAGCAAGGGGGAATCAAGAGGGCATGCAGATTGCAGAGGGATGGACATCACCGTAGTGTACATTATGACATAGTGTTCTCCGAGGGAGAGGGAGAACCGGAAGAAGAATAGTGGGAGACGGACGAAGAGCAAAGGGGGGTGATGCCATGGGGAATGAAAATTGGGAAATCCCCCCAGAAGAGGAAGAGAGGGACACATTTCCCCTTGCTACAGAAAAGGGAGATCCCATTATGTGCCCTGGACAGGAACAACTTAACAAAGACATTACCGTCGCCACATCAGTAGCAGATAAATGGATTTATGCCCTCGAAAAACAAACGGCAGGGATCACGTTAGCATAAGGGGACATGAAGAATTTGCTTGCAGCTCTAATAGAACAGACCAACACAATTTGGGAGAAGGCCGTGTACCCAGGGGTGTGATTGAAGAGTGACACACAAAATGGCACTCCATTTAATAATTGTCGAGCTTGTGTGTGGAATGCACTGAGCGACACCTACCCAGACAAGCCAGAAATAGGGTCGATTATGGTACGTACAATGACACCTGATGAAGACCGAGCACTATATAGTCACTTGATTCAGGAGATGTGGCAAAAGGAGACAGGGGAGTCATGGGATAAGAGTATAACTGTGTTCTACCACATGCTACGCAGTGGACTCCTCGCTGAAGCCCAGGCATACCTGCACAAGGTATTGGGCATGGAAGCGAAAGATTGGGCCGAGATACAGGCACACATAGTACATTTCTGTAAAAGGAGGTGAAAGAAGGAAAGGGAGAAAGCGGAACACTCATGTGATTTGTAATAACTTTCTATGTAACATTTCCTTATAGATACTAAAATTCAAGTTGCTTTTTATTATGTTCTCTTTCACAAAACAGTAAACATGCAGAAACTCCTTTACATGTTTTTATACTTTTATTAAAGGCTACAACTAAACATGTTATTCCTGTAACTGTATTACCTGTTTAACATTAATTACTTGATATTTCAGTGAGAAACCATTCTGACTTTGCATTGTATAATGGAGAGCATTGAATTCAATGAAATCATACTCTACAAATTAAGGATAGAGTTACAGCTGCCATACCCCAACACTGTCACATTGGTCCGGACACATCCGGACAAAACGCGTGATCCAAACCCTACTCAACCCTCTGATCTCAGGGCTGCAGCTGTCCTCTGACACAGAGAGACACCAAGCTGACATCAATATCACAATCCATATTCACATCATTGTCAAAATCTCCAACACTATATGCACCCACAACATGCACATCGCTGCCCTCAGCCACATCATCCTGGTCCCTTTCATCATCCACATCATAGCCCACAGACGAATTCAAATAGACCACATCCACAGCCACATCCATACCTATATCCACATGCACTTCACCCTCCACCATCCACATGCACATCACCATCCACATAAACATCACCCTCCGTATACACATACAAATATGCACACCCACTTCACCATACATACCCATATCCGCACTACCCTTCTCCTTCATAGGTCTCCGAAGTTTGCAAAGACTGCCAATCCTGGGAGAGCAAGCCACACTCCCCAACAACTCTAGCAAACAAACTTTCCTTAATAGTCACATTCACGTGGTGCAGGAAAGTGTAAAGCCTGACTAGCTTGATATTGCAAGCCACACTCATTACCCTTGCAGAAGATAAAAAGTCTTCCGGGTCTTTCAGCAGATCACTCTGATGATTCCTTTTACCCACTTAAACAATAACCCGAGGTGGGGGGCATTATTGGAAGGTAGTGGTCAGGGCCCAAATTACAGGCCCGAGCAAAGCCCACGAGGCCATTACCTGCCAGAAATACCCTCCAGAGAGAGAGGTTTATAGCTATTAGCATTCAGTGTGATTTTCGGAATGCTAATTGTTGTTTGTATTTTATGTTGAGAAAACGCATTATCGCTATTTCTCAAGTTTCAAAATGTGCACAAGAAAAGGGTCCCGATGAAAAGCAGAGAAGGGAACTACCCCTAGTATATTCTGTGTTTCTAGGGCAGCCTTTGGAATCCGGACAGCAGCAGGTAGGCGAACATGGCTGGTGGTGTGTCAGAGGACAGAGAGGTAGGTGGGTACTGGGGAGCAAAAAAAGAAATCTGTGCATTCATATGAACTATCTCTTTTTCAAAGTTTACAAAATGTATGTTTCTAATGTTCACTTCAGTATACAATTTAGCCATAATAATAAAGTTGTAGTTCTCTTACTGTGCAAAGCCCAATATCAAAACCTACAATATCAATAACATTATTTCATGATAGAAGGTTATCATTACAAGATGGAGAGTCTAGTAAACGCCTATTACATAATTTTTAAATACCTCTATGAACGGATATGAGGGACAAATAGCACCATTGAGGCTTCCAGCTGCTTCTGCATAAATTCAAAGAGCATTTTGGGAACAGTAGAATGTCCACAGAACTTTATAGTTGTCAAATATGTTTTCGATAAAAGTGTTGTAGGCTTGAATCACTAAGCATGTAACACACGTCGCCAGGTGGTCATTTCCTTTTTATAACTCATACCCTAACATTACAATGTGTCTAATATTGGACTACATATACTGATTCTGTTGTCTCAGCCGGTGTTAATGTTTTCTTTCTCCAGGGCAGACTTTTAGCCAGGTCTCATGGTAAGGATGGCTGTGCGCATGCTCAGCTGCCAAATGCACAGACATCGTAAGAGAATTACATAAATACATTCATATTTCACATTCATCCTCACTGTGGCCATGCTCATGAAAGCAGATATTGCAGATCAATCCTAAAGGTGGGATTATTAGATATTTTGAATGTATAAACTGTACACGAGGATGAACGCATGAAAGTTCAGTTCTATACGTTCTATTTGTAGAAGTGTAAAATGGCAGCTGTAACGTGGACCATGGACAGGTATTCTCTCCTCGGTGCCATCGTCGGTAATTATAAATGACCGCAATGATTGTACGGGCTAGACAGTGAACGGGGTTAATGAGCTATGCCACTGTGCAGGCTGTCTGTCTTCTCTCGTTTAAGGTTAGCTGCTTGCATTGCGGCGCGACCTGCTCACGACAGCTCCACAAATATAAAAGGAGTTATACCCCGGGAAAATCATTTGTCTGAAGGATAGGTACATTGCTTTCGTTTAATTTAAAAACAGAAAGGAATTTGTTTTAAATTGAAACTGAAATGGTATTTGACAGTCTATTGCGTGCAGCAACCTTTCGTTGGAGGCAATAAGACGAGTGTAGCATTCAGCAAGTAAGGGAGCGTAATTGATGGATCACACCTGCTGCTTTTTAATTTATCTTGCCTTCCTGGTTCATCAGGGCTCCTGCAAGCTATTCGCTGAGGTACAACCTTTTGACGCCATATCATAAATGTAGACAATTGGATTAGTTTGTTTTTGCTGATTAGCAAACCATGTCAGTATCATTATTGTAAAACGACACATGGAAGATTGTTAATGTCATCGGTGTAATTGCTCTAGAGTTAGCCATGTTAGGTTATGAATGACAGAGGATGGGTAGAATTCAGTATTAATATCAATTGCATGTATGTGATCAATTGTCCCTCTTTTTCACCGGCATTGCTTATTGTGTGTTCCTTCTCATTGTACAGGGAGGTGGCAAGGCAGATGATGCCACCTGAGACAAAGTGGCATTGCCCCATCATCCAACATTCCCTGCCTCATTAGTCGTTAAGGCATTCCCTCACGGAGGCAGGCATCCTTTCCAAACCTTTCTTAGAATCGCTTAAGTATATGGTCTGCCCATGCCTCCTCTGTTCTGAGGGAGGAGTATAAGTGGCCCACACGTCGCTCCTTCATCCTATTTTGTCATGTCTCCACACAGAACGGGCATTGGGTGTGGTCTACACTCATGCGCAACTTCATTTTCTAGATACACTGCAGTTCTCAGGTTCCTGAAGGCGGCAACGAAACTACAGACGGCGACAGGCACGTGGGTTGACTGGATTTGGTTACATCAGTTGGTACCCTCCTCTGCTCCTTCCTCCCAATCTTCCGGGGCAAATCTCTGCAGCAGGTAACGGATCGTCGTAGCACGTGCTATGCGGCATGGCAGGTAACATGCCAGACCCTGGACCCATCTTATTCTGGTCTGGCATCTGTCTCTAGCAGGGAGTAGGGACGGATATGTAGCTGACAGCCTCTCGCAATGAACAGAGCTGCACCAAACCAGAAAGAACATTCAGGCACCCCTAGAAGGACCCCCCTCGAAGAGGCAGGTAAGTGCACATCAGGGGGTACTGTGCATTTTTTCACAACGGAGCGCCAGAAACACAGGACCACTGCTGAGGGAAGTTCTGAGAGACAGAAAAAGTGGGATAAGTGACCGTAGGGAAGGTCCAGATCAAGATCTCCATATAGAAGGCACCATGATCACAGATTGACCACCTCTCAGCAGCCCCTCATTACCCACTATGATCACCCTCACAAACACCAAATTGAAATGGATGATCGAAGCTACAGTGAACAAGACTGACATTTACCCTAAGGGCTATCCCCAGCCACTACAGCAGCCCCAGTCATGATCAGTGAATCTCCCTACACAATGCCTACCACTGTGCACACCTATCCTCTGCGGACTGGGCTGACCGATCCAGACCAGCAGGATCAAGAGGATGGTGACCGGAGAAGCCGTCCTCCAGTTGTTCACCTCATGCCTAGCCTGCCATTGGTTTGTTCAGGTGGATACCTCCATTTCACTCCCCCTAGCTGTCATCTGTCGTGTCCCACAAGGATCCATCCTCTTACCGTTGATCTTCAACCTCTACATGGAACACCTGGGATCCCTTCTTACCAGCCAGAACTTCACGTCCACCAATACACAGGAGAAAGTGAAACCTGCTTAAAAAATGTCTTCTATCAAAGACATTCACCTGCTTGTGGCCTGCCTCGCCTTTATACAAACCTGGGTACCCAGTGCATACCGCAGACTGAACCTCACCAAAACAGAACTAAATACAATTACATCCAGACCTGGCTGACCATCATAAACCTAGCAAGCTTCACCAAGCATTTGACACTAAACAAAACCCAAACAGCTCGGTACTAACTATCTCTCCTGTGGAAAATCAAGCCCTTCCTACCAGAAAATAACTTCAGATCAATGGAACAGTACAGGCCCTCATCCTTTCCCACCTGGATGGTGGAAACCCCCTGCTCACCGGTCTACCCACTTACACCCTGACACCAAGTAGAAGCATCCTGCACGCTGCAGTCTGACTCATCAAAAAGCCTCTACAAATGTGACTTTATTATACCAACACTCATGAAACTACATTGGTTGCCCCTACAAGCACTCATTGGGTCTCATTACAAGGTTGCCAGTCTGGACACAACAGTACCAATAAGCTTACTGGTACTGTTGTATCTGGAATGGCAAACTACGAGTTGTGCCGCGGGTGCCTTTCACTCTGCCAGGTCTGTCCTGGCAGAATGAAAGGCACCTGCGAGCACAGCATGCCTGTAGCACCATTACCGTTTTAAACGGTGCCGGTGCTACAGGCATCCCCATCCCCATTGAGCACTATGGGGATCAAATGGGAATGGGGATATACTGGCTCCGGAACCCACGAAAGGGCAATTACCAGGTGCGGCTGGTCCGGAATACCCGGTAATTGCCCATTCGCGGGTGCTGGACTTTCTTGTCGGTATGGAGGTAGCCTTGCCGGTGTTACCGGCAAGGCTACCTCCAACCTCGTAATGGGGCCCTTTGTCTTTAAATGCAGATGAATAATTTCCAATGTCATCACCTTTCATGTGTCTTCCTATCCAGCCTACAGGATCACAATGTTTTTTTAGCCACACTCCACAAGAAACCAAGACCTGGCTAGATTTGAGCTGTAACAAATGCAAAAAAAGAACAAACCAGGAAACTGCCATTTTTGACCTATGGCCCCAGGCTGTAGAACCTGCAACCCATGAACAATAGACTTGCCCCCACCCTCATGTAATTCAGAAATGACCTCAGGACCCACCCCTTCAAGGAGCACCTTCTTCACACACCATAGACACCACTAGCGCCAGCCCACTGGCCAGCCCTACAGCACCGACAATTACTTCTTCTGTTGCTTAACTGTAATGTAATTCAACCATGTTACCTGCATTCCTGCTCACCCACTGATGCACAGTGCTTTGCTGCTTCTCAGAGATAGGTCATGCCCAATAACTACCCCAAATAAAATACATCAAGCAGGCTAAGGATGAGAAGTATCTCAGGAAGTGATAATTGAAGACGTAGCCGAGTACTTACGGTCCAACATAGTAATGATAAGTCACCCTACAGCAATGAAGCCACCACAGGGGAAAGACTCATACAGCCAATATGTGCCTACCCTAAAGGAAGACCCCCCCCAGTGCTCCCGAGTGTCAAGAACATTCTTCTGTCAGAGTGGAAGGAACCTTCAGAGTCCACAGTGCATAAATATTGCTAGCAAATTCAGAAACACTTCAAGTGGACTTTACCACCTTCACAGGGAATATGGCAGAAGCATAGGAGGCAAAAGCTATTTGCGATTACACTTGAGGAACTGGTAACACCGGATGCAATACTCAGCAAGCTGTAGACCCTGACAGCCTGGCTGTACCTATCCCTGTAAATACAGGAGATTCAAGGTCTTCTTTGCTCCCAGGAAACAGGCCAGAGTGGCCATCAGAAGACAAGTGGGGGTTCTTCCACAACAAAATAAGACTGACTGAATCGACCCCACCATAATCTTCATGAGTGGATTCAGCTCTCCCTTGGTAGGGGATGACTGGGAGACTTCATAAATATCTTTTCAATTTAGGTTTCAGGCTCCTGGATACGGCATGCAGTGGAGTGAGGCTACACCACTGAATTCCATGCTCAATGGCCCAAAAATCAATATAAGATGGACGATGTAGATATGTCGATCTAGGAACTCCTCCAAAATGGAGCAGTAATCACAGTCCCACAAGCGGGACTAGGACAAGGGGCCTTCTCCCATTATCTTCCTTGCCAAGGCATCATCAGGGAAATACTTTGAGCTTAGGAGTGTCTTCAGAGTCATTGAGACCATCCTATGCAAGATGGCGACTCTCTAGGATGACTTACCCTGGATGGCAGAGGGGAAATGCCCCGACTCTCCGCACATCAGGGATTTCTGCGATTTGTGACACCCAAAAGTCAGTTCCCATTCAGAGCCCTCCTATACAGCCTAGAATCCATACCCATGGTTTTCATCAAAATTATGGCACCATTGTTGGAACTACTTCATGCAGAAGGAATACTGGTACACCTGTATTTGGATTATTGGCTCTTCCGTGCAAATGCCATAACCGAGATGAAAGTGGACAAAAGGAGGCTTTGATCTCTATTCCATGACTCTTTGATCACTGAACATCGAGAGATACTCCTTGGTGCCCGAATTGAGATTATCCTATATAGCAGCCTGTTAGACACAGCTCTCTCTCAGAACAAAAGGTGAAGAAGCTCCAGTCACCCCGGAAGTCCCACCTGGACGAACAGTCCAGTGATGGAGTCAGCAGTATTTTAGTGGCTGCAGATAAAGAAGGGAGATGGCCTAATTTGGCATCCATAGATCCTTGGGCAAGGACCCATCACAGCTCTCTTGCACACACAGCCTGAGACACTGGTACCCAAATTGATGGGACTGCATTGTTACAGTGCAACTCTCTCCTCCATCAAGTGTATCCCTACACTGGTTGCTGCACTCCATCACCTCCTAAAGGGCATATATTCTCCACATATCCTCCTCTCATTGTAATAATATATGCCAGATCTACAAGGTTGGGTGCCATATTGGGAGGGATGGCTATACCGAAGACCCTGTCACCCCTCAGTGTCGGCAAAGTAATAGAACTGAAAGAAACCTATGCAGATTTCCATGAGACGATGGATAACATAACCTTAATCTTCTATATGAACGAATGGGGCTAATAAATTCACTCTCCCTGGCAGAGATTACACAGGAATTCTTTGCCTCACCCGAAAATCCACATCAACTCCATAAGGGCCTTCCAAATACCAGGTGTGCAAAATAGGCTGGTGGATATCTGAGCAGTGTCTTCTCTCTCCCCCTCCCAAGAAGACTCCTTGAACCCAGCCCTGTCGTTTGAAATATGTGCCCCTTATAGAAATCCAACAGTGTATCTGTTTCGGTCACAGAGGGGTGCACCGCTGTCCAGTACTGCTCGGCATCCGGGACCCACTTCCTTGTACAGAGGATGGACGCTCCTTCCCTTGGCCACTCAAAAGCTCCATAACTACATCCCTTTCCCCATGTGCTGAACATAATAAGGATTATCCAGGAGGAGAAGATGAGAGTAGTACTTATTGCACCAATATGGAAAGGGAAATCGTGGTTTCCACCCCTCTTAAACATACAAGATTACCTTCCTACACCCCACAGCTGCCGGTAGTACCCACACCTTTCTACCAGCCTGACCTGTCCAGCTTTGACACTAATAAGACTCCATTTGACTGCTTAGAATCGTCTTGAAGGGGCATGCAGAGGAAAGGGACTTCTGGGCTGTGGCGATGGCACTTCAGGGTTCCAGAAGATCATTCACTGTTGCCCCAGTCCTTTAAGACCCTTTAACCTACTCCACAAGACATATTCTTAGACAATGGTTTTGGACCTTGGAGCCCTACTTTGTGTTGACCCATTTCTCAAGTTCCTTTCCAAATGGGGTGTAGTAGGCCCTTTCAGTCAGACCTATGGTTCTGTCAGAAATCCCTCTTAACCAGGATCTTTTACTCAGTCTTTAGCCTCTGGCATAGGTCCCCAGTCCGACTTAGGCACTTTAGCTATTGGTAGAGGGGTCATAGTTTATCTTACATGCATGTTCTCTTTCTTTCCATGATTGATTCTTCTACCCTGCACCCCCTCCCCAATTCCCCACTCCAGCCTACTTCTGCAGGAGTCTGTCCTGATACATTCTGGTTTCACCATCACTGTCTTGTGGCCAATGCTGGATTTGACTTTTATGGACTTCATTGATTCATGCTGCCTCGCCCTTTCCCAACTCTCATGCGGGACTTCCTTTGCATCTTGTACTCATGGTGGCAATGAATCATGCTGTTCCCAACTTCATCTTGTATCCTGTCTTGCAACAGTATGTGTTACTACTGACTTCTGCAATTGTATTTGCTCTTCCCTCTTGCTTCTCCACTCTTTTCGACTGCTTACTCTCTGTTCTCTCCTCCTCTCCCTTTTCCTATCTCCTCCCCTCCTCCCCTTACTTTCTTCTATGCACTTACTCTATCAGAATTGTCCCTGGACCTAGTATGATAGCAATATCCTCTGTCTCCTCCCCCATCCCCTTACTTGTTCCCCCCTCCAGCACTATCTGAAATGTCGTCAGACCTAGTATGATAGTCGCTCGTTTTGTTCCTCCCCTCCCTTTCTGCACCCCTCTCCCTCACTTTTTGTTGTCAGGACTAGTACCGTAGTCGCCTGTCTGTTTCCATTTCATTCCCACTCTCCCCCTCCCTTCCTTATCTATGTCTTAGCTCTTACACTATTTGAAATGTCGTCAGGCCGAGTACAATAGTTAATTTCACATCCTTACTGTTCATGGCCTGTAAGAAGATCATTGTATTTTCCCTTGTTCCCTCCCTTGCCTTGAAGCGCATTGAAACACATTGTGTATAGGCGCTATATAAATAGACTATAATATAATATCATATCATGTAATGAGATGCTGTGTTTGTTAACCTGCGTTACAGGGCGAGAGGACAGAAACCTTTCACTGCCACCCTGAGCTAGGTGGATCAGGATGGCTGTTAAAATGGATTTTCAAAATCAACCCTGGGGGTTGATTCAGAGAGGCCAACCTATTATATTGAACAGAAAAGACACTGATGGCTAACCAAACCCAGACAGAGCAGTAAGACTTGGATTTGGGAGGGGTGTGAGAGTGGTCTAGGGCTACAATAAGATACACAAAGAGCTCTACAATAATTCCAATTATGTGGAAGGCATACAAAATGATATAAACAATTGTTTAAGCCTTTCAGATGCACTCCAAGCAATGAAAACCTCAGGCATTATCACACATCTACTATTTTTTTTTTTTTTTTTATTTATTCGCATTTGTTTAGCGCACAGGCAGCCCAGAGGGCATCGTGGCGCTTGTTTCAGATATGAAAACGACTTGTTGTACACACAGTGAAGTCATTACTTAGTTGCAGGAGAAAAGTAGTAGATACAGGAGAGGAGGAGAAGAGAGTAAACGACACGAAGGAAAAGGAATTAGTTAAACAAGGTGGTTTTCAGTTTTTTTCGGAAGGCAGTGAGAGAGGTTTCTGCTCTGAGCGTGCTAGGTAGTGCATTCCATAGCTTAGGGGCAATGTAGGGGAAACTTATTCCACCTGCTCTAGCTCGTTTGATGCGTGGGACCCTAAGTTGGTTGGTGTGTGTTAGGCAGAAACCTGTGCAGTTCCCTTAGGGACCACTGCAAAAGATTTAAGACTACAGGTGTTGGCAGTAAACCCACTTGGTAGCAGTCTGCACCACCCAGATTTACCTGGTAGCTGTGGCTGAGCAGTCAGACCTCCCTCAAGAAGAATTAGGCAGTATGCAAAGTATACTCAATAGGCACTCAGATACAATAATACAAGCAAACACTGACCAGAGCTTTGGTATCAAAGTATATAATTATTTATTTAAAAACACACAGTTGAAACACTCCAGCACTCTTATTGTAAAATATTCTAAACACAGTTACTATTATGATATATACACCCCTTTTTCCCTATTAGAAAATCACAGTAAAACACCATATTTTCATACAGAGGTGAGCGCTTAACTAGATTGCACTCTAATAAGTTTGTGAAAAAGGGAGGGAAAAAGACAGAATAAGCAGGGGTACACCACTCTACGATTCCAGAACACTGTTAGCAAGGCAGAGCAAAAAGTCACTGGTGAGCCAAAGTCCAAAGGCTGGGCCCACTCTTAGAGAGAGCAGAGCACAAATGCGCCCAAAATCACACAGTTACACTAGGCTTAGAAAGTCTTGCAGAGGGTTCAGCAAAGCGTTTAGAGAGGCTTAGAAAAGTTTAGCCAAGGTGTCCCAGGCTAACCCAGGTTCGAAAGCCGGGGGCTAAATCTACCCCGTACATTCGGTAGCAAGGGAAGCCAGGCGGGACACGGTACCTGAAGTGGGAAGGATCCTCCAGCGGTGGCAGTTGTTCCTGGTAGTGGGTGCAAGTTGCGTCCTCGTCCAGGGGAAGAGAAGATCTCGAATTGGAGGAAAGATGAAGGTCGTTGCACTACCAGGGCAGAAACCAGCCGCAGAGTTTTCCGGTTAAAAGGTGGTACCTTGGTTTCGCGGTCATGGTAAAACGTGGTATCCCGGTTGCCGGGGTGCTTGGCACGGGCAAGGCGGCCACGAGATACGTCAGAAAAGCGAAAAGACGGTGAAACTGGTTATCCCCACCAGTCAAAGGAAGAAGACTCTCCGACGGGAGATCTCCTCTGTCGTTGGGAAAAGTGGTGAGGCAGTCCAGCAGGGCTCCACCGGTGGTGGTGTCGTGGCAGGTTGGCTCAGCTTCTCCCTCGTTAGATTCTTAGATGCTGTGGTGACTTCTGAAGTTCCAGTCCCAAAAAGCCCTGCTTTTATGCAGCAAACCCCCATTCACTCAGCCTAGCTGTCACTCAAACATGCTAAGTGGTGAGCCGGCTGCTCACCACTTGGGCCAATCAGGACGGAGTGTGACTGGCGTTGTCTAGGCAACTCAGTCCAGAGTTCCTAAATTCCCCTCCACCCCTCCTAAGTACCCCAGACACAGTGGCACCACTTTGGAGGGCTTCTGTGGAGAAGCCCGCCAAAAAGTGGAACAAAGGGCTCGACTTGGGTTGGAGTCACAGAAGAGAACACAAACGCCATTTTAGAATCAAGTTTTGGCAAAAAATACCAACCGGAGAATTAATATTAATTAAATAAACCGGCGGTATGTTCGAGGCTACCGTAAATAATTAAATAAAGATAGTAGCCTAAAACAAAGGGAAATCCCATAGGAAAATATTCGCGGTTGAATATAAAAAGTAGTATCCACTGCCACCAGCCAAAACTCGATCAGGGGGGGCGGAGACGTGCCCCCTCGACTAACAGACCCCGGGGCAATTGAATTGCCCCAGCCAGTACGTCCACAATATGATGGTTTGTACTGGTTCTGTTCAGAATTTAAGACTAGTAAAGTCAATGGTGACTTTACATGCCCTGGGAGACAGTAGTCAGTCCCAGGTTATGGAGTCTATACTGGGGGGTCACTATGACACCCCTGTGTCACTGCACTGAGGGTGCTGGGTAACACACATCACAAAAACACATGAAGCCCTATGGAGTAAAAGACCCCATAGCCCATTAAACACATCTAGATTCAAAGAAACACACTCAAATCATGCCCAAGAGTGAGGGTAAAGAGTCTCACTCTTGGCAGGAGAAAGAAATAAACCCCAAAAATCCAGCAAAGCTGCAGGGGGACTCACTAGGTTAGGAAATTCAGCCTAAACAGAGAATTCTCCCTAACACTCGCCCCCCCCAGACTAAGGGACAGGAGGATTTAATCCACTCCTGGATGAACCTCATACCTCTAGTCGATGTAATACATCCTAGAGAGTCCATCAGCATTTTGATGGTGACACCCTGACCTGTGCTCAATGGTGAAATCAAACCCTTGCAGGCAGATTGACCATCTCGATAGTTTTGGATGTTCTCCCTTCATTTGCATTAACCATCTCAAGGGTTGGTGGTCAGTCTGAATGACAAAAGTAGACCCATACAAGTATGGCCTAAACTTCTTCAGTGCCCACACAATAGCAAAGCATTCTCTTTCTATTGTTGCCCACCTTGTCTCAGGATCCTTCAGCTTACGGCTGATGAAGCAAATGGGGTGCTCCCTACCCTTCTCATCCAGTTGGCTTAGAACTGCACCTATACCTACATTGGAAGCATCCGTTTGTACAATGGAAGTTTGGTGGTAGTCGGGAGCTCTCAATACTGGAGCTTGGCAAAGAGCTTTCTTCAGTTTTTCAAAGGCCTGATTGCACTCCTCATTCCATTTGACCTTTTTAGGGAATTTTGGAGAGGAGATTACATTCAGTGGAGAAGCTATGGTCCCATAGTTCTCAATGAAATTCCTATAGTACCCAGTGAGGCCTAGGAAGGCTCTCACTTGGGTTTGAGTAGTAGGTGTTGTCCAATTTTGCACAGCTTCAATCTTGCTGAGCAAAGGCCTTATTTCTCCACCTCCTACCTCATGCCCAAGGTAGACCACCTTACTTTGACCTATCTGGCATTTACTTGCCTTGATAGTCAAATTGGCCTGTCCAAGAGCCTGCAAAACATGTCCTAGGTGGTTCACATGATCCTCCCAGTAGTGGCTGAAGACTGCAATGTCATCCAAGTATGCCATGCAGAAGTCCTCCATCCCAGCTAGAACTTGATTTACCATCCTTTGGAATGTAGCAGGTGCATTTTTTAATCCAAAAGGCATGACCTTAAACTGGTACAAGCCAACTGGGGTGGAAAATGCAGTTTTCTCCTTGGCATGGTCTGTCAAGGCTATTTGCCAATAGCCTGACGTAAGGTCGAATGTGCTGAGGTACGTGGCTGCACCAAGTTTATCCACCAACTCATCTGTCCTTGGTAAAGGGAGGGCATCAGTCTTGGTGACTGCATTAAGAGCTCTATAGTCCACACAGAATCTCAAGTCTTTGGACCCTGCCTTTGGTACTAACACAACTGGGCTAGACCATGGACTAGTAGAGGGTTCTATTACCCCGAGATCAAGCATCTTCTTGACCTCCCCCTTGATATGGGTTCTCATATTTTCTGACATTCGGTATCCTCTGCTTTTGACTGGCAGACAGTCACCAGTGAGTATCTCGTTCTGTCCCTAAGGGGTCAAGCCTGGTGAGAGTGAGAACAGGGGGGCAAACTGATTTAACATAGATTTACACTCCTCTTGTTGCTCAGGTGTCAGATCTGAAGAGAGATTGACTCCTTCAATTTTTTCATCTAAAGGTACACCTCTGAGGAGATCAGGGAGAGACTCACTCTCTTCTTCCTCTGCTGCTGAAGCTAGAAGCAAGGCTCCTACTTCAGGTCTGGAGATGTAGGCTTTCAGTCGGTTGGTGTGGAAGACTCTAGGAGCTTCCCTGGGTCTGCCCAGATCCACCAGATAGTTGACCTCTCCAAGTTTTCCCACAACTTTGAAGGGTCCCATCCATTTGTCTTGCAAGGCCCTCTGCCTTGTTGGGAGCATAACGAGGACTAGCTGGTCTTGAGTGAACTCAACCATGTTAGCCTTTTGATCATGCCAATGCTTGACCAAAGCTTGTCCAGCTTTCAAGTTATCACTAGCTTCTGCCATCATGTGTGACATTCTCCTTCGGAGACCTATCACATAGTCAGTCACTCTGACTGTCTTGAGGGGAGGAGCGCCTTCCAACCCCTCCTTAGTCAGGGCCAATGGACCTCTGACCGGATGGCCATAGAGAAGTTCAAAGGGAGAATAACCTACTCCCTCCTGAGGGACTTCTCTATAAGCAAAGAGAAGGCATGGCAGTAGAAGGTCCCACTTTCTTTTCAGGGGTTCCTCTAAAGCACCTATCATGCTCTTCATGGTTCTGTTAAATCTTTCTACCAGGCCATTGGTTTGGAGGTGGTAGGCGGTTGAGAACTTGTAAGTAACTCCACAGGTTTTCCACATGGATTTCATGTAGTGGGACATAAAGTTTGATCCCCTGTCGGATATTACTTCCTTTGGAAACCCAACCCTGGTAAAAAAAAAACAAGGAGGGCCTTAGCCACAGCCGGAGCTGTAACAGTTCCCATAGGGATTGCCTCAGGGTATCTAGTAGCATGGTCTACTACAACAAGGATAAACCTGTTGCCTGAGGAGGTAGGGGGATCAAGGGGACCAACAATGTCAATCCCTACCCTCTCAAATGGGACTCCCACAACTGGCAGAGGCACTAAGGGTGCCACATTCTTGGCGCCAACCTTACCAGAAGTTTGGCAGGTATGGCAGGTCTTGCAAAACCTATTTTAGGCCCCCATGTTTGGCCAATAGAAGTAGAGGGAGAGCCTTTCCTTGGTCTTCTTGAAGCTCAAGTGACCAGCTAAAGGAATCTAATGGGCTAAGTGCAAGAACTGTTGTCTGTTTTCTTGAGGTACTACAAGGCGTTTGTAGTCTCCAGGTTCAGACTCAGTTGGTTCACTGTAGAAGAGGCCATCTTCCCAGTGCAACCTATACTTCCCAGGCTCTTGCCCCTCACCCTGAGCAGCTGCCTGTTGGCGGAGACCCTCCAGAGTTGGACATTCTCTTTGTCCCTTACGGAAAGCTGCCCTGCTGGGCCCACCTTCTGCCAGTAAAGACTGCAGCTCAGGATGGTCCTCAGGGTCTAGATCTCCAATAAGTTCTTGGCCTCCCACTAGCTCTTCTTCAGAGTCTAGTTCAACCATACAGGGTTATACCTCCCTCTCAGCCTCAGCTGGAGGTGGAGTTACAGGTGTAACTGTTGGAAGCACTGGAGTGCTTGCTGCTGATTTTTTCCTAGGAGCCTTGGGTTGCCCCTTTGCTCCTGATCTGGTAGTTACTGCAGTGAGTTGCTCCAGTGGTAAAGGAGTGATCTCTGTCATCATCTCCTGAGATAACCCTCGCAGGGTTTTCTCTCTTGCAGGTTTGGTGAGCTCCTGTAACCTTTTACTAGGTGGTCTGGGGGTATGTGACACAACTCCAAGAGCTTTCAGGTCATTACCCAACAGAACCCTACCTGGCACTTCACATTGTACACTGACAGGTATTTTTACAGCCATGTCATTACACTGGATGAGAACTGGTAACTGGGGACACATCTGCACAGGCCCTCCAGCTAACTTGGTGAGGCATTTGGGTGCCTTAGCAACATCCTCTGCCTTGAAAAAAGATTCATCCACCACAGTTATGCTGGCCCCAGTGTCTCTAATGGCAGGAGTCTCCTGACCATTTACCTGGACACTGTCTTTATAATACTCTTTAGTATTATCTGGGATAGAATTATACACATCTAAATTCTGTTGTTCCCACAACCCCAGAGAGACTAAAGAAACACTGGCTGAGACTCCAATGGGTTCATCAGCCAGCAGTAGAAAGTTTCCACTTGCCATTGGGACTTCCTCTTCTGGAGCGAAGGCTAAGGAGGCAAGTTGGATCCCTGAAGGTTTACCCTTGCATCTGGGATCTCCTTTCACATGATCAGTAGAGCCACAAACAAAGCATTTACCAAATGCATTCTGGAATGGAGGCTTGTTCCGACCTCCCTCTGGTTTAGCACCAGAGGAGACACTATTCTGTTGTGGTTTCCCTGGTGGCTTACCCTTCTGGTTTTGTTTGGGGCCCTCTTTGGAATTTGCAGTATTAGAATTCTCTTTGGAGTCCTTTTTAGGCTGTTTCCCCTCATCCTTTTTCTGAGTTACCCCAGAATCCTTGTGAGTGGCCCTGTTGGCAACCCACAAGTCGGGAATCTAATTCCTTTGAATCAGCCAAGTGCTGTCTGAGCTCAGGAGAGCAGGCATCATAAATTGACTCCAACATAAAAAGATTCTTCATACCTTCATAAGTGTTCACTTTGTAACCCTTAATCCATCCCTCTAGGTTTTTCAACCCTTCACTCACCCAGGTAGCCCAAGGGGTACCATCATGCTTTTTGAGGGTTCTAAACCTCTTAAAATACTGGGAAGGGGTCTTCCCAAACCTAGCTATCAAAGCTAGTTTCACACATTCATACTCTTTCCTATCCTCCTCCCCCAACTCCATTACCACATCAGTTGCAACAGGGGGAAGCCTAGAGAACAACCAGGTGAGTAAATCATTTCCTGTGATGTTCTGGAGCCCATGATTATATTCAAACAGAGACAACCAATCCAACATATCCAACTTAGGCTCATACATACCAACCAATTCTTTAGGCATCCGGGGTCTTTTAGGACTGGAACTTCTAGAGGAGCCAGAGAGAGAAGCATTTTCGACAGATAATTTCTTCATTTCTAGCTCATGCTTGAGCTCCATTTCCCTTAGCCTTAGTTCTTGATTCATTACCTGCTGTCTCTGTTCAGCCAGAGTATTCAGTCTCTTGAACTCTAGTTCAAGTTTCATTTTCGCTAATTCGAGATATTGAGGACTTAGTGTGGGACTTGGTAAAGGCCCAGTAGGTACAGCAGGTAGAGCAGACAGAGGCCTAGGGGGGACAGTCACAGCAGCCTCACCCTCCTCTTCTGACTCTTCCTCAAGATTATCAACATTTGGATCAATATCAATTTCTATACTGTTATCTACATTGTCTGGCATGGTAGGTTCCTCAGACCCATCATCCAGAATTTGGTTAGCTAACAACCTTTCTATTAACTCTTATGCTTACACAATACTCTTAAACAATCAGAAGTTTTTGTAGCAAGGGACTCTTGACTATAAGTTTCCATAGTTGACATGTTAGAAAGATTACTTTTTCAGTGCTAAGCTTTGTGGTTAGTTGTACTAAGGTATCCTCAAGCACTCTAAAGTGTATACTCAATACAAATCCCACCGCTGTACACCAGTGTTAGGCAGAAACCTGTGCAGTTCCCTTAGGGACCACTGCAAAAGATTTAAGACTACAGGTGTTGGCAGTAAACCCACTTGGTAGCAGTCTGCACCACCCAGATTTACCTGGTCACTGTGGCTGAGCAGTCAGACCTCCCTCAAGAAGAGTTAGGCAGTATGCAAAGTATACTCAATAGGCACTCAGATACAATAATACAAGCAAACACTGACCAGAGCTTTGGTATCAAAGTATATAATTATTTATTTAAAAACACACAGTTGAAACACTCCAGCACTCTTATTGTAAAATATTCTAAACACAGTTACTATTATGATATATACACCCCTTTTTCCCCTATTAGAAAATCACAGTAAAACATCACTTATTTTCATACAGAGGTGAGCGCTTAACTAAATTGCACTCTAATAAGTTTGTGAAAAAGGGAGGGAAAAAGACAGAATAAGCAGGGGTACACCACTCTTCGATTCCAGAACACTGTTTGCAAGGCAGAGAGCAAAAATTCACTGGTGAGCCAAAGTCCAAAGGCTGGGCCCACTCTTCGAGAGAGCAGGGCACAAATGCGCCCAAGATCACACAGTTACACTAGGCTTAGAAAGTCTTGCAGAGGGTTCAGCAAAGCGTTTAGAGAGGCTTAGAAAAGTTTAGCCAAGATGTCCCAGGCTAACCCAGGTTCGAAAGCCGGGGGCTAAATCTACCCCGTACAGTCGGTAGCAAGGGAAGCCAGGCGGGACACGGTACCTGAAGTGGGAAGGATCCTCCAGCGGTGGCAGTTGTTCCTGGTAGTGGGTGCAAGTTGCATCGTCGTCCAGGGGAAGAGAAGATCTCGACTTGGAGGAAAGATGAAGGTCGTTGCACTACCAGGGAAGAAACCAGCCGCAGAGTTTTCCGGTTAAAAGGTGGTACCTTGGTTTTGCGGTCTTGGTAAAACATGGTATCCCGGTTGCCGGGGTGCTTGGCATGGGCAAGGCGGCCACGAGATACGTCGGGAAAGCGAAAAGACGGTGAAACTGGTTATCCCCACCAGTCAAAGGAAGAAGACTCTCCGGCGGGAGATCTCCTCTGTCGTTGGGAAAAGTGGTGAGGCAGTCCAGCAGGGCTCCACCGGTGGTGGTGTCGTGGCAGGTCGGCTCAGCTTCTCCCTCGTCGGATTCTTAGGTCCTGTGGCGACTTCTGAGGTTCCAGTCCCCAAAGCCCTGCTTTTATGCAGCAAACCCCCATTCACTCAGCCTAGCTGTCACTCAAACATGCCGGCCGGCTCACCACTTGGGCCTAGGCAACTCAGTCCAGGGTGCCTAAATTCCCCTCCACCCCTCCTAAGTACCCCAGACACAGTGGCACCACTTTGGAGGGCTTCTGTGGAGAAGCCCACCAAAAAGTGGAACAAAGGGCTCGACTTGGGTTGGAGTCACAGAAGAGAACACAAACGCCATTTTAGAATCAAGTTTTGGCAAAAAATACCAACCGGAGAATTAATATTAATTAAATAAACCGGCGGTATGTTCGAGGCTACCGTAAATAATTAAATAAAGATAGTAGCCTAAAACAATAGGAAATCCAATAGGATAATATTTGCGGTTGAATATAAAAAGTAGTATCCACTGCCACCAGTCAAAACTCGATCAGGGGGGACGGAGATGTGCCCCCTCGACTAACAGACACCGGGGCAATTGAATTGCCCCAGCCAGTACGTCCACAATATGATGGTTTGTACTGGTTCTGTTCAGAATTTAAGACTAGTAAAGTCAATGGTGACTTTACATGCCCTGGGAGAGAGTAGTCAGTCCCAGGGTATGGAGTCTATACTGGGGGGGTCACTATGACACCACTGTGTCACTGCACTGAGGGTGCTGGGTAACACACATCACAAAAACACATGAAGCCCTATGGAGTAAAAGACCCCATAGCCCATTAAACACATCTAGATTCAAAGAAACACACTCAAATCATGCCCAAGAGTGAGGGTAAAAGAGTCTCACTCTTGGCAGGAGAAAAAAATAAACCCCAAAAATCCAGCAAAGCTGCTGGGGGACTCACTAGGTTAGGAAATTCAGCCTAAACAGAGAATTCTCCCTAACAGTGTGGCATTGCCTAGTTTGTCTGGTGGAGTGAGATCTGGCTAGCGTATCAGACAGGTATGAGGGTGCAGACAGGTTGATACATTTGTGTGAAGTGGTAAGTATTTTGAATGTAATGCGCTCTTTGACAGGTAGCCAGTGTGCTGCCTTTCTGGCTTGCACGATGTGGTCCCTTTTTGGTATATTGAGAGCTGCTCTTAGTGCATTATTCTGTGTTGTTTGGAGTTTATTGAGATTGGAGTTGGAGGTGCCAGCCAATAGCGCATTACAATAATTTAGTTTGGCTCCAATGGTGGCTCTGGCAATAGAAAGGCAGTTATCTTTGGTTAGGAAAGGTTTGATGGCATTAATGAGCTTAGTGCTCAGGGCAGAGGCAGAAACAATGGGGTTGACTTGCTTGTCCATGGCGAGTGAGGCGTCAATGTGGACTCTTAGTGTTTTAACAGAAGGTAGAACTGGGATGACACAATTGTCCATGGAGAAGTTGGTGTAGAGTGGGTCGAGGTTCGTGAGAGTGGATTTTTGACCAAGGATGAGAATTTCGGTCTTATCTCCGCTAAGACATAGGCCGTTCGTGGCCATCCATGCTTGGATGGTGGCGTATATATTCTGGAGGGTGGCTGCGTCCTGATGGTAGAGTCCTGTGAGCGGGAGGAGCACTTGGGTATCGTCAGCGTAGTTGGTGTATGTGATCCCAAGTGCGTCCAGTTCATCAAAGAGAGGTTTGGTAAAATGATTAGAGAGGGTAGGAGCCGTACATGAGCCCTGAGGGACTCCATACCTGATGGTGGTAGGCTCTGCGTTTGCTATATTGGAAAACACTTTCATCACTCTTCCTTCAAGGAAGGAGGTGATCCAGTTTGTGGCTTGTTTGGAGAAATGTGCGGCCTGAGTGAGATGGTTCGTGAGGATGGCATGATCGACTAAATCAAATGCCGCAGAGAGGTCTAGGAGGAGCAGAAGGGCCGGCTTGCCTTTATCTAGAATTAGGGTAATTTGGTTCTTCAGATCTAGTAAAGCGGTTTCAGTGCCATGACCTTTGCGGAATCCGGACTGTCTTTTACCTAGGACAGAGTTGTTTTCCAGGTAGGACTGTATCTGCATGTGTGCAGCTTTATCTAAGGTTTTTAGAAGAAATTGAACCGTTGTAATGGGCCGGTAGTTGTTAGGTTGGGCAGGGTCCAGGGTTGGTTTCTTTAAGAGCGGGCACACCCACGCGTCTTTAAGGCTGTCAGGGACTTTGCCCGTCTTGAATGAGGCGTTAATGAATGCTGTGATGATCGGTGTGAGGGGTGCCGCACACTCTTTAATGATGTTGGGGGGGCATATATCGCCTTTGCATTGAGATGGTTTTTGCTGTTTGAGGATGTGGAGAGTATCTGATTCGGTGATTGGAGAAAAATTAAATTTGGAGGAGTGCTTATCTTTAGAGGTATTGACGGAGAGGGTCTGTTGGGGGTGCAGAGCCTTGAAGTGTTCTGTTATTTTGTTTTGAAGAAGGTCTATTTTCTTTAACATCGCCGTTTGGATGCTATTGCACCAGGCTTCATCCTTAACAATCTCATCTGTACAGATTGGGGGAACGGTGAGCTCTTTAAAGATGGTGAAAAGCTCTTTTGAGTGGGAGTTGGCTTCCATGATACGTTTGTTGTAGGTTTCTGACTTCGCCTTAAATATGGCACTTTTGTATTTTTTAGAAATACAAAGAAAGTCTACTTTGGTGGCATCACAGGGATTGGCCTGCCATGTTTTGAGGGCTTGGCACTTGCATTGGTGTAGATTTAATAAATCCTCCGTGAACCATGAGTTGGAGTGAAACAATTTTTTTTCTTTTTTGTTTTCAAGAGGAGCTGCAGCGTTGATGGCATGGGTGAAGGTGTCTTTGAAGATCTCTGCTAGAATGTTGGGGTCAGAGGAGAAAGTGAGAAAGGGACGTATATTGTCTGCTGTAAGTTTTTTGGCACTTCTGGCTAGCTTGGCCGGTGCGGGTATTAGTGGTTTGGAGTATAAGGAAATGGGGATGCAGAATTGAAGGCAGTTGTGATCAGACCATGGAAGGGCTGTGTTAGAGTTGAGGGTGGAGCCACAGTTGTGATCTGCCACCCAATCTAAGATGCAGCCTTTATTGTGGGTCAGGGCAGTAACTATCTGTGTGAATCCTAGATCTGTGATGTTTCTGGCGAGAGTGGTAGCTGCTTTGTCAAGTATGTCATTGTATCCAAGGTTTAGGTCTCCTAGGAGCAGTGTTTTTGAAGTTTGTTTGATGTTTTTTCCAAGGAGATGGTTGACTATGCCTGTGAAGTTATTGACAGGGCCTGGGGGTCTATATATGACATGAATGTTTACTGTATCTTTAGGGGAGAGGGTAAGTTTGGCTGAGAGGATGTCAGTGGTGTCTTCCCCGGTGGTGGGAGTCTGTCTTAAGGCTAGGGTGTCTTTAAAAATTAGTGCGACCCCACCTCCCGTTTTAGCTATTCTGTCCTGTCTTAAGATCGAGTAACCTGACGGTACAGCTAGGCTGATAGTAGGCCCAGAGGCAGAATGCAACCATGTTTCTGTTATGGCTAACATATCTAAGGCTTGGCTGTTAATAATATCATTGACTTCTAAAACGTGGGCGTTGAGTGAGCGAACATTTAATAGAGCACATTTAAGGTGTTGGAGCTTTTTAGATTGTGGTGGCTTGAGGTTGGTAATTGGAATGAGCTTTTTGGTAGTGTGAGCAGGCTTATTGGTCATGTGATGTCTGGGAGGAGAAAGCGTCATAGCCCTGTTTAGGCGCTTGTGAGTAATAGTGTATGGCGGGCGGCAGGTCTTAGCGTGAGTGCGTGATCCTAGGCGTGAGTTCCTAAGTGTTACCTGCATGGGTGTGGAGATGAAAGCTAAAGGGAATGTGCGTGTTCTGAGTCTGAGCTGCCTGAGTATGATCTGTAGCATTTTGGGGGGAGTAGCGTGTGTGGTGGTGTGCCTTAGTTCCATGATATGGCTGTTGGGTTGCCCTTTGGGCACGAGGTTGGCAATACTAATAGTAAGTATGATGTAGACTAAACCTATGATGATGTACAGTGTGTGGGCGGTGTACATATTGAGATAGGACAGGGAGTGCTGGGATGCTATATGGGTTAGGTGAGGCAGGTGCCTGACGGTGCAGCTCACAGAGAAATCTGCTACGAGCTAGGTAATGTAGGAGGGCTGCCTAGGGGTCAGATAGTGTCAGTACGAGGGTGAGAAACTCACAGGAATTAACTAGGTAGTTATAGAGCAGTTATAACCATGGGTATGAGTCTAAAGTACCAACATAGTACAGAGTACTAACACAACGCACGGAGGGTTTCTTCCCCATATGGCATATATACCTTTACATATACGTTTAGGAAAACATGCATTCTTGTGTGAGATAATCATTCAAAGATGTTAATAAACTTAAAGGGTACAGGTGCATTGATGGAGCACTTGCAGATTGTGAGCAATGAAATGGGTTCATAGACATAGGCTACAGCGGGTGCATAGGAGAACAAGTAGGATGCAGGGAGGCGGCTACTATCTCATTTAGCGTGAAGGTTCATGAAATGGATCGTCCGTGCAGGAGATGAAAGAGTCATACAGTTCCTTATAGAGTAACGCACCTAAGGTGTGTAGACTCTTACCTTCTGGCAGTATGGAGATAAGAGTTCTGGCTCAAGGCTCCTTCAGGTCAGACAGGCTCGAGACAGGGGCAGCTTGCCTTTGTGTTTCGGGCTTCATGTTGAGGGCCGGCTCTCGCCTGCCGGCTCTCATTGGGTGATGAAAAGGAGGGCAGCGGCCAATCGGGTGCCGCGTTGCTGCTCCTGGGCAGTCAGGAAGCTGGAGGAGGATTACGATCCTCGGCGGGCGGCCATCTTTGAGAGGGGTTTCCTCCTTGTCGGCTATGGAGATCTGCAGCCGAAGTAGCAAAATGGGTGCTGGTGGGTTGATGCACCAAAATCGAATCTAGGTGCTGGGATGCGGGTGGCAGTCACGGCGATTCCGTGATTCTTTGAGCAAACACACTTCTACTGGCATATGAAGTGTCGAGGGGCCATCCGGCTTACCTCGGAGAAGGATGTTGATTGGGCCATGTGCTAGTCTGCTCATGCAGTACTAGGGAGGTGAGCTCCTGCTCCACCACGGGCATATAAATATATGCATTTACCAATGGGTAGTTCTCCTAATGTAACACCAATAGTTTATCTTTAAACAGTTATGCAGTTACTGGCTAGAGTCAAAATACAAATTGTGGCTGTGTGTAGTAAAGCAAGTGAAAATAGAACAACAGTAATTTAGAACCGGTTTGGGAGGTAACTCAACTAGAACACTCACAGAAAGACCTAAAACAAGGTCCCTAGTCCTTAAGAAGTCACAAGTTTCACTATATATACTTTGCAGGCTGGTTAACTATTGATTGTGAACTAGAGTTGCCAAAACCAACAGCTGAGACCAAATGTTACAGAAGATGAATTAAAGGATAGGTAAAGTTCTTACAATTTTCTCTCCCAATCCCATCACACTAGGGGAAGCCCGAAGGGGTATCCTTGACCAGACTATTGCTGATATTAGTAATTCAAAATAGAGCTGCGGTTAGGACTTTACCCCATGCAACCCTATGTCAGAGAGGGGGATGGGAATACCTATGCCAACTCATCCTCCCCCCCTTACTATGATTTCTTCAGAAACCACTTCAGGGGTTCCTGGATCTGCTAGGCCCACTTACATCCGCATTGTGTCCAATGGAGGGAGGTCCAGGGGCCGTGGTTGCAGAGGTCACTTTTAGCATCAGGATTGAGTCTGGTAGTCTGCGGTTCCATACTCTGGTGGTATGGTTCTGAAGACTGACCAGATGGATACCCATGGCACGATATGATGCATATCTCCATGGGTGATTTCAGGAGACCTCCAGGGCACAATGACGATAGTTTGCAGCTGGTGTAACCACAATGTGGCTGCGACAGGCGATCCTCATGGTGTGAACAAAGGAGCAGGCCCTGCATGACTTCTCTTCAGTCAGGAAGGCTGAAACTGAAGGAGTAGGTATTTTGTTACACAAGGTGCAGCAAGGTAGCCCCGTAGACCCGGTCAGTCCACTGTTGGGTCCAGGAATACCTCTGAAAGCTCAGCAGGCACTGACCCTTGAGCAGAGGTTGTCGGAATAAAAAGTATATTGTGCCTCCTAATGTAAAGTCGTGCCGTGTGTTGCAAGGTCCTGACCTTTAATCTATGTAGGCCGCCATATTAAGTCAAACCGCCATTTTAGGATTCGTAGTGGAAAAGTCACCCTGTGAGCTAAAATGGTGGACGATATCATTGCAAAATACAACATGGCCGTCTTGACCTCTGTACACAGCTAATGTGTAATTTGCCTGCAGGCCACTTGTTGAGGTCATGAACTGAGACCTCGTCCTTTGTTGACCTATGTGTTAAGGGATCACTTGTGCGATGAAACTAATCCACGAGCATATATTGAGATAATGTGTTTGCATACTGAACGAAGAACATCTGTCTTACTACATTGTATTTATGTTTAAGAAGACCTACATGCGAAACTTTAGAATACACAGTTAATGCATATGCTTGTTGTCACATGTATTAAAGGCAAACCAGTTATATGCGGTTATTTGAGACTCGGCACGAACCCTAGAATTGGTGATGTATAAAGTAAAATATGAACCCGAAGTGGGGCTGGATATGGTGCCCACAAAATGGATAAAAAGCTAATGCATTCTAATGTACAGGGTCTCTCACTGAACACACTGAACCACGCTGGAGTTCGTTGTGTTGTACTGAGGGCCGATAGCTATCTGATTTTGCACTGTTTTTTGTAATTGAATTCAGTAGAGAATAAAGTACTTTGTATGTTCCACTGTAACCCGTGTTCGGTGTATTTCCTTTTGGGGTACTCAGCCTCGATATTTTATTTCTGTTATCACAGTTGGCACCCGAATAGGGACCCTAAAGATTGATGCCGGATTGTTGAAGGTTGACACACGCTATCAGACCGGGATCGGACGGTGTGACAAAAGGAAGGGGCCCCTGGATGAGACGCGACACCTCAGCAGCGCTGCACGACCCGATCCCTGCACGATTAGCCTGTGGTCTGAGACGGCATCTTGATGAGGGTCCACTTATCGAGGTGGGCAGATTTGCCGAAATCACCATACACGAGGTAAGATTAGTTAGGTAAGATTCTTAGAAGTACCGATCGGTCCTCCTTAGGTTTGGTCAGGTGAGTCGTGACCCGATTCTTAATTCAACCCTAACAATTTGAATTTTGGCGCATTGTATCTGCAGACACAATTATTGACCAGGTAACACCAAGAATTTGAGATATGCCTGGTAAATTGTCTACCTACTTTAGGGCATTATTCCGCAGTGATAGACAATCATTGGAATTTAGCCGTCCGGCACCACAGGAGGGGTCACCGGCATGTACTATGTACTGTAAGCATGGCATTGGAAGTATAGTATTTAATGATATTTGGCACAGACAAACCAGACATGCCTCCGAACTTCAGTGGCCAATCAATGGTAGTTTTGAGATCCCTCACATTGAATATTTGGAGTCAGTCTTGTTAAAGAAAAAGGCTAGACCTGCAGCATTTCATGTTTTGCAGAATTGGAAAAAAGAAGCGTTACAACAGCTTAAGAGTAGAGAGAAACATGCGCGCCGTCATAAAACTAATGCCGAAAAAGCGTTGTTATATGACCAGGATAAACAGTCTGAGTCGGCTAAAAATATGGAAATGGCTTTCTCACTTGGTATTCAGAAAATCTATCCTTCCAAAGATCTTCATGTTTCTGATGAGTTTATTGATAAAATATTAAATGAACGAAGGCCTGGTGCCTCTGCGCCACGACCGTATCCTCCTCTTCCCGCTGCTGTACCTCTTCCTGCTGTTATTACTGCTCTTCCTACTCAACCTGTTGTTCTTACTCCCCCGGTTTTTGTCCCTCCACCTGCTCCTCTGCCTCTTTTTATCACACCAGTTATAGCACCTCCATCGAATTTGCCTGCTCCCTCTCTTCCAAGTGGTTCTGAGCCGCTTGTAATTGATCGTGATGCAGGGTCAAAGGTTGTCACTCGCAGTACTGTACCACCGGAGAAGAAATGTGAGTTAATTGCATGGGCTAAGCATTGTATGGAGAAGGATGATCAAGCTAGCGTTTTTTCCACACTTTTTAATACGGATAATTTTCCTAAGAAAAATGTTTTTATTGAAGGTTTAGGGATTCAGTTATGTATAATGTGGGGAAGATTAAATAATGCGGATGTTCCGCAAGGGTTAAGGGATCTAAATACTTTAGCACTTTCCAGAGACACTGTGGAGAAGGTAAATAAGCATGTTGAAAGGTTATTTGAGTATAGAAAGGAGTTAGAAAGGATACAGAATGAGGATGATGAAGAGGAAAATATGTATGTACAGAAACGGTTCCTTCCATGTCGTAAACCGATATCAGAGGAAATGCGAATTTGTAAGAAAGATGCGATTAGATGGATTTCAGACATATCGATAACTCCAGTTGAGGGATATGACACATATAGCCAATATACATTGGAAATGCAGAGGAAAGTGATACAGGTAAACGTAGAGTACCTGCAGGATGAATGTGTAAAAAGGAAGATTATTTGTCCCACAGAGTTATTGAACATTTATAAGAGAGCATTTTCACTTGACACTTCTTCAACTGCTTTAGCACTCGACTTGGCTCTGTTGCTTAGTAAGCGCTCGGAGTTGCCTACATCTCAGTTGCCTATGAGAGAGGTTCCTCCGACATTTGTCCCGAAGGTTGAGGTTGTGGCCGATGCTGTAAATAATATAGTCGCTGTGAACATTCCTGCACATTATGTATCACAGTTTGTTCACGTCCCGTTTTCACGACAGGAAGTGAACACCAGTCTATTCCTGATATTAGGAAAAATCCGACAGGATTTTATAAAGAGATGGAATCTGTTTTGCAATCCTCAGTGTTCACCTTAGGTGACATTGATTTGTTGTTTCCTGTACTCCTGCCTGTAGATTTATGGAAACAAGTTAGAACTATTGACGATGTACCCGGGTTGGGAGATACATGGGCGAATATAACTAGACTCGATGGGGAAAGGCCAGCTGGCGAAAGACCACAACAGGTGATACTAAATCTGCCTGATAGAATCATTGCTAAATTAAAAACCATAATTCCCGAAAAGAGAATTATTTGGGACAGGCTTACGGCCTGTGTCCAAGGAAAGTCTGAAGGTGCTACCGAGTTCTTTAATCGGTTCGAACAGGTATTCTCGGATTTCAGTGGACAAGACTTAGGCACAGAGTCTGGGAAAACATTATTTGTGGACAAATTTGTACGTGGATTACTGCCTGACATCCAGTCACAGATTATGTCTTCTGAGAGCGCTTGGCAGGCAAAATCACAATCAGAAGTACTGCACATGGCTCAGTACCATGAGAACCGTGTCACTAATGAAAAAGATAGGAGTGAAAAACGGAAAGGTGATTTAAAGGTGCGAGAGACCGCCAGGGGGCGCGGAGCATGCTGGACGTGTGAGACCAGCGCTCCTCCACCACCGCAGGGCCTAGCACTCTGAGCCAATCCCCGGCTGGGAGTTTGGAGTAACCCCGATGGGAACGTGCACCCCCGCGGCAGCAGCCCAACCATTCGAGCGCTCCTCCGAAAGTGGATACAGCCTGGCCCCGATCTGAGGCCCCGCTCACCGAGCAACAGAGAGGACACCTTTTCGGATGCCGTGCAGCGGAGCCACTGGGGGCGTCACATCTCGCGGTGCCCCAGGCCTCGGCTGGACCCACCGCGGAGCCTGGAGCCACCAGTCGTCACCTCTGCGGCTGCGGCCCGCACCCATAACACCGAGAGGAGGCTGCCGGAGCACGCCCCCCACTGTGCACAGATGCCGAGCAGGCCCCGGAGCTCTGCCCCGGTGGTGTGTGGACATCGTGCGGAG
Source organism: Ambystoma mexicanum (assembly GCF_040938575.1). Taxonomy (NCBI): domain Eukaryota; kingdom Metazoa; phylum Chordata; class Amphibia; order Caudata; family Ambystomatidae; genus Ambystoma; species Ambystoma mexicanum. The sequence continues at coordinate 804,973,710 of NC_090935.1, read as the reverse complement.
CCAGGGACGAGAGGGGCGTCCTGGTGGGAGCCCCCCACCACCAAGAACCACTCCGGTGCGGACCACCAGCAGCAAATCAGGACTCTGGGAGCCTCCCGACCCATCCCCCGCGCACGGAGGCCTACTCGAAAAGGAGCCTCCAGTGAAGGGGTCCGAGCCCACAATGGACGTGTGACGGCCCTCGACGGGCCGAAGAAGGTGAGGAGCGCAGGGGGAGAACTGATACTTGAGACTCGGCGGACTGTGTTTGGCCCCCCCTCCAGTGCCCTCCGGGCACGGACCAGCACAATTCACCCCGTAAAAGCTGGCACGGCCTTCCCCCCTGGAGTACATTTCAGCTGTGACGCATCGGGGGAAACAGGCCCCAATCACAATCTTAGCCCCCCTCGTGAGGGACTGAGCCATCCCTGGGTCCCCCCCCCCACATGCGAGCTTGCCTCCGCGGAAGCGGGGAGGGCCCAAGACGACCAGAGGAAACCTCAAGGCATTAAGGCAGGGTGAGAGACGCCCCCGCCCCCACCCAAACTCCAAAGGGCACCCAGAGACCAGAGCCCTGGAACCGACCAAGCCCACGTGCGCAATCCGCTCCCTCCAATGCTTCCGCCGGTCCAACGCACCCCTCGGTGAACCACACAGAGTCACCATGCCTTCAAGTGCCGACCCCCCCCTCCGCAGTGCTAACAAAGGACGACCTGAAGGACATCCTCCAGGAGATAAAAGCGATTTGAACGGACATACAAGCCTCTATAGTTGAACTCAGGGGGAGAGTGGAGACGCTCGAGGAAAAAATGGAGGGACTGGAAAACAACCACCTCCAAATGGACCTGTTAGACATGAAATACGAAGCGAGGCTAACGGACCTAGAAATCAGAGAGGAGGACATAGCCCTAACAATGGACGACCTAGAGAACAGAGAACGCCAAAACAACTTGCGCATTATGGGTGTGACTCAACAGAGAGGCGAGACTGCCGCAGACGTGGGGAGAAAGGTTCAGGGTCTCATCAACCAACTCTTCACACTCGAGGGGGGCAAGGAAGTCCAGCTGGAAAGAGCCCACCGAGGGGGAGGTGGAGTGAGGGGCGGCCCAAGGTCCATAGTTGTGCGCTTCCTCCACTACAGTTAAAAAATGGAGGTCCTCGAGAAAGCGAGAAGGCTGGAGAATTTCTTGTTCGAAGGAGACACAGTGAGGATTTTCCAGGATCTCTCGGCTTTCACTCTTACCCGCAGGAGAGAGTGCCGGCCACTCACCCAGTGGCTCACCAGCCAAGACATAAGATACAGGTGGTCCTTCCCATTCGCCTTGTCTTTGAAACGCTCAGGAGTGGACTATAGAGTGACCAGCGGCAAGGAGGCATCCCAAGTGCTGCAGGTACTCAAAGGGGATACCCCAGAGGAAGGAAACGAGATGGAGGTGCAAGAGCCTCGGGGGCCAGGAGGGAGCCGGAGGGCCCCTGGTCCACAAAGAAGAAGATAAAGAGCCGAAAGAAATTCAAGAAACTAAACACCCCACAACGGAAGCCGAAGTGGTCAGAGGCTCGCTATTAGAGAAACTGAGAGATGGAATCAAACAGCCCCAGCCGGGGACGCTGAGCTTAACAAGGGGACTGAGGTGGATGGACTTGCATTCACCCTGGTGGCTTGCCTGTTGGCAGGCGTCATGATAAAGAGGGGGAGGAGGGAGGAGGGAAGGGAGGGAGTTGGGATTGGGGATTTTGGGGACCCACACAGTCTCAAAACCACATTGGGAGGCGGCAGCAAGCACAGATCCGGGAAGACGGTACACAAAAGACAAGGACCCAATGGCAGACAATAAGAATAGGGGCCGGGCTGAGTCACTGAGAATTGGTTCACTCAATGTAAAGGGTCTGAACTCCCCAGCAAAGCGCTCCCTCTTGGGGAGGGAAATGAAGAATGCTAAAATAGATATCCTCTTCGTACAGGAAACTAGAACGGTCACGGGAGAGGAGAGGGCCATCCCGGGAGCACACGTGGGCCAGACCTTCTGGGCATCCACTCCCACGAAACGGAGTGGAGTCGGGATCATCCTGCAGAGAAACCAGAGACTCACAGAGGTAACCAGGTGGGGGAGGGAGGACGGTAGAGCCATGATCATATCGGGTGACTTGCACAACTCCAGGGTCTCCCTAGCAGCAATCTATTGTTCTAATGTGGGCCAGGTTGAATTTCTCAAAGAGGCGATGGGAGAAATAATGGCCAGGACAGAGGGGCTCCTTATACTGGGTGGAGACTTTAACATGTGGGCAAATCGGGAATTAGATCATAGTGGAGGGGCCATCCCGCTAGGCAGCCGAGGGGGTAGACCCCAGGGGAAATTCTGTGAGCTGATGTGGGGCTACGGGCTCGTGGACACACGGAGGGAATTGCATCTGGAGGGAAAGGGATACACCTTCTACTCAGCGGTCCATGGCACCAGAACGAGAATAGATTACCTTTTCATGGGGCACCAGAACATGAGCCGAGTGGAGTCCTGCATTATCCGCCCGGTTAGCTGGTCGGACCACGATATGGTCTGGGCAGATATTAATGTATTGGGTCTGAAGCCCAGAGAATCCCTGTGGAAATGCAAAGACTTCCTGCTAAGGGATGTGGTTTTTAAGGAGGAGATGGAGAAGGCGATCAATTAATATTTTGAACTGAATAACACGGGTGAATTCAACATAGAGACAGTTTGGGAGGCAGCAAAGGCGACCTGGAGGGGTGTTCTGATTAGAGAGGGGGCTTCCAAAAATAGGACCAGGACTCTCCTGGCTCATAGGCTACGGGCGGAGATAATAGCATTGGAGGGACCTGAAGGGAAGAGTGATGAGGAGAGGGAAAGGGACTTGGGGGATGCAAGAGCGAAAAGGCAAGAGCTGAGAGCATTGGAGATGGGGAAAATTGTAGCGGGCCTCCAACACCTGCGTCAAAGGTATTATGAAAAGGGGGATAAGGCTGACGCCATGCTGGTGGCCAAACTCCGGGGCCAACGGAGAGATAGATGGGTGTCAAGGATCTCATGCAGGGATGAGGGGAATAGTGGAGGAATTTGCGGGGTTTTATGAGACTCTCTACGGGAGGGAAGGGGAAGTGGAGGCGTAGGCACTGGGAGCATACCTCAGAGGAGTAACATTACCTGTGATGGACCCCCCAGAGGCATCAGCCTTAGACGTCCCAATAACGAGCGAGGAGGTACTCAAGGCAATATCGGGTCTTAAGCTGGGCAGGGCCCCCGGAGAGGACGGATTCACCGCAGGCTTCTATAAGGCCTTTGGAGGCCTACTAGCGGGGTTTTTGGCGGGCCTATTCACAAATATCATGAGGACCGAGAGTGCGCCTCCGTCTTTTGGCAAAGCACTGATAACAGTGATCCCGAAGGAGGGCAAAGATCCAACAGACTGCCGGTCATATAGACCAATTTCCCTCCTGAATGTGGACGCTAAACTGTTCACCAGGATCATAGCCACGAGACTAGACAGCCATATGCCGGTACTCATCCACTCTGACCAGGTGGGCTTCATACAGGGGAGACTGGGGGCGGACACCCTCCGAAAAACCCTGCACCTGATGATGGAAGCGGCCCCGAAGGAGGACAACCCTGTCCTGGTGGCCATCGACGCCGAAAAGGCGTTCGACAGGGTGGACTGGGAGCTTTTACACGGAGTCCTTGTCAAACTGGGCTTTGGCGAGGGAATCAGGCGAGCTGCTAAGGTCGTATACACAGACCCCTCTGCTAGAGTCACAGTAAATGGTCGCCTTTCACGAACATTCAGCCTTCAAAGGGGGACGAGGCAGGGCTGCCCCCTCTCACCAATCCTGTTCGCCATGACCATGGAAATACTCGCGCAGTACATTAGATGTGCCCCGATGGTCCGCGGTATTGACGTTGGAGGTCGGACCATCAAGCTCAGCCTCTATGCAGATGACATACTGCTCCACCTGAGGGAACCCACTAGTTCGGTCCCGGCTGCCGTTCGGGTTATTGAACGGTTTGGCCAATTCTCAGGCTTCAGGATGAACATAGGAAAGTCAATGATCTTCCCCTTTGCCCCAGATGCAGACAGGGACCTCACGGAACTGTCCCCCCTGGGGTTTCAAATTCGTACCGAAGGGATTAAATACCTGGGGATCAACATCGTCCGGCCCCACGAAGATCTAAGCCAGGCAAATTACCCCCCGATGTTTGACAATTTATTCAAAGATATGGAAACATGGGGTAAGGGGCAAATCTCGTGGATGGGAAGGATAAACGCTGTAAAGATGAACCTCCTCCCCAGGGTCCTTTACATTTTCCAGATGCTCCCTTTAGAAGCCCCAGAAGCACTCCTTAAAGAAGCCAAAAAACGCATAACGAAATTCATATGTCAAGACCAGAGACCCAGAATAGGTTATGAAATACTCACCCTCCCCAAGGATAGAGGGGGGGTCGGCTTCCCAGACTTACGAACTTACCACAGAGCAGCACATCTCACAACCCTGGCCCCCCACCTCAGAGAGGACCCCAAAAAACAATGGGTCCTTCTTGAAAACTCCCTCCTGAGCCCTGTCACAGTGGGTGAGTGGTTATGGGTCCTGATGAAAAAGCTCCCAAGGAGAATTAGGGATCACCCAATACTAGTAACAATGTGGAAGGCGCTGGAGGGTAAGGGACACGGTGAGAAGGTAACCACTTGGCCCTCCCCCATGAGTCACATCTGGTCCACACCAGTCTTAGAGGAAATCCCAGGCCATGAACACTATCAGCCCTGGTTTGACACGGGCCTATGCAGAGTTGGTCAGTTGGTCAGGGAGAAGTCCTTTATAAGTATCCAGGAGCTTGAAGAATCCTTGGGAATAGGTAGGCTCTCCCCACTCCTTTGCCTGAGACTTAAGGGAATCCCAATGAAACCAAAACTAAAGCCCAAATTACAAAGAAAACTCACCCCAGTTGAGAAAATCTTAGATACCCATGTAGAAATGAAAGGCCTCATCTCACTCCTTTACTCGGCCCTTTTAACCCCCCGGGAGGGACCCACCAAAAGCCTCAGAGGGAAATGGGAAAGAGACTTGGGTTGTAGGATCGGAGACTGTCTCTGGGGGGGACTCTGTAGTAGATCATTTAAGACCTCGATTTGCTGCCAATACAAAACCCATGCTGTTAAACTCCTGCACAGATGGCAGTATGACCCAATCACACTCTCTAGGATGTTCCCAGACGTAATCCCCCTTTGCTGGCACGGGTGTGGGGAAAGGGCAAACTATTGGCACATGTGGTGGACATGCGGGAAGGTCCAAAGTTATTGGGCCGAAGTCCTCAGCTGGCTGAAAGAGGCGGGAGAAGGTGTGCTCCCACTGGACCCGATGTTGATACTGTTTGGCCTGCAGCATAAGGATGACCACTGGGAAAAATTACTGGACCTCTCACACTCCCTACTGCTGGCAGCCAGAGCGGCTCGCGCCAGAATGTGGAAGAGGCCCGCCCTCCCCACGAAGAAAGAATGGGTGATGATTGCCAAAGACATATTCCTTATGGAAAGACTTACAGCGGCTTTACATGGTTCTAGAACCCAAATAGAGACAGACTGGCTGCAATTTCAAGAGGTGTTTGGCAATACATAGGCCACGTCCCGAGACCCTCAAGCGTCCTTGGCCCGGCCCAAAAACAAGCCCCGGCATGGAACGAATGGCCCTTGAACTTGGGAAGCCGGTTGACCACTGGCGGAGAAAACCCGGATTGACGCTGCCCTATGACGCCTCATTTCTATAATTAGACTGTACCGCTTGAGATACTGCGGGGGTGAGTGGGAGGCTGTGGGCGGGAGAACAAAAGAGGGAATAATGGCCTATAGTTTGATTTGTTGAGGGCGATTGCCCAAATCTTGTATTTTGTGTACCTATGCTGTTGTTTCCCAAAAATCAATAAAAATTGAATTTAACAATAAAAAATAACTAAGGTGCTACTGCAGCTAATTGTTAGGGGCCCCAGAGGGGGTAACTCTCAGGTTAGAGGTCGGTATGTCCCACAGGGCAATGTGCCCTTGGGTCCTGTGAATATTAATCAGTGTGCTTATTGTCGTCGAGAGGGTCATTGGCGAGCACAATGCCCCGTCCTTCAACAAAGGTCAAATAATACATTTGGTAATATGGGTAGGCAATCCAGAGGTCGCCCGGGCGTAGGGGGCCCTGGTAGAGGTCAGTTTACACAGGACCCCCAACAACCTTTTTCGTAGGACAATCAGACTCCGAGTGCGGACACTAGGAATATATTTGATCATCCTTCCGCTGCATATTTATCTGAAGAGCTTCCTTTTGATAATATTATGTTTCGTTAGGATTGCCTGAAGCAGGGTTTGGAACCTACACGTATTCCTGTCAATCAGAAAGGTCCCTACGTTGAAATGATGTGGGAAATAGGAAACATCAGTTTTTGATAGACACTGGAGCACAGAAGTGTTCCATTGATCATTCACGGGTTCCAAACATTCCACTGTCAGGGCAAACCAATATTTCTGTAGGGTTTTCCGGTACACCAGTTATTTGTCCGGTTTCTATGCCGGTACCTATTTCTTTGGGTCCCTTTACCGACCAGTGTCCTTTTCTGTTGACTTCGGATTGCGGAGAGAACTTGCTGGGGTTGCATTTGTTAAAAGAATTAAATGCAGTGATTTATTGTTCTTCTCATGGAGTGCGCTTGACGATTTCACCACAGCAATCTTCTGCCTCGCAATTTTTGACTAGACCTTTGTCTCCAGAATTCATTGATGTACCAGAGAGCTTGTGGGCTGTCGACGACAATGATGTCGGTGTTTTACAGATTGAGCCTGTTAAGATAGTTTTGAAACATGGAATTGAGCTGCCTCGCATTACCCCAATATAAGATTTCAGTTGAGGGCGAGCGAGCTTTGAAATGTATTTTTTCCGATTTTGTGCATCGCGGTGTGATTGAAGAAATTTCAGGAAGTTTGTGTAATAGTCCGATTTTACCCGTGTACAAGAAAGGCGATAATGTAATTCCATTCCGTTTTGTAATTGATTTATGTGCCATTAATAAAGTTGTGACACCACAATTTCCAAATGTGCATGATGTGACGACGATCCTAACAATGATTCCAGCTACAGCTACTTACTTTAGTGTTGTGGACTTAAAGAATGCGTTCTTTAGTATTCCTATACACAAGGATAGTAGATATTTGTTCGCGTTCACCTTAGGGCGAGGCTCGTTCACATTTACCCGTGCACCTCAAGGGTACACAGAGAGTCCAAGTATTTATAGTAGGGCTTTGAAAGAACAACTTGATACCCTTGAATTGCCCTCTACCTGTACTTTGCTTCAGTACGTTGATGATTTGCTTCTGGCTGCTGACTCTGAGAGTGCCTGTAAGGAGGGCACTGTGTTATTACTTATTCATCTAGCTAAGCATGGTCACAAAGCTTCGCTTAAAAAATTTCAATATTGTTGTCAGGAGGTCACCTATTTAGGCTATCTCCTGTCAAAGGAGGCAAGAAGATTGACACCTGAAAGAATAAAACACATTTCTGGCATGTCTGTCCCAAATACACAGAAGGAAGTTAGAGCCTTGATAGGTATGGCTTCTAACTGTAGGTTGTGGATTCCAAATTTTTCACTAGTGATCAAACCGATGGTGGCTTTGACGAAGAAGGGCATTTCTTCGCCGTTGCCATGGACCTCGGAACACCAGCAATCTTTTGACTTGCTTAAGACTGCATTATGCTCTGCACCAGTTTTGGGCACACCAAACTATGAAAAGGCCTTTGTATTGTTTGTGCATGAATGTGATGGATGTGCTTTGGCTGTATTAACATAGGAGCGTGGAGGGAAGAATAGGCCGTGCGGTTACTATTCCTCCGCCCTTGATCCTGTAGCATGCGCTTTGCCAAGATGTTTGCGCGCTGCCTCTGCTGCTGCCACGTCTGTAAAACAGAGTGAGGGAATGGTCCTAGGCCATGATCTAACCCTGATGGTGCCTCACTCTGTAGATGTTCTATTGAACCGAACTCAAACGCAACACCTCACTTCCGCACGGTTGACGAGATATGAATTGATCTTGTTTGCCCCTCACATTCAAATTAAGAGGTGTTGTGTCCTTAATCCGGCTGAACTCCTACCTTTTCCGCAAGATACTACTTGCGGCGATGAAGAGTCACATGATTGTTTGTATACGACCGAACAAGAAACAAAGGGCAGAAGTGATTTGAAAGATACCCCTTTGGATAATCCGCAAGGAGAGCTGTTTTGTGACAGCTCCTACTTTAACCCTCCGGATGGTACATCCACAGTCGCTTATGCAATCACTACATTGAGCACGGTTGTGGAAACTAAGAGAATTACGCATAATTCTGCGCATTCCGCAGAGATTATAGCATTAACCCGAGCTTGTGAACTTTACGAAGGGCTTGTACTAAATATATATACTGATAGTCAGTATGCCTTTGGGGTGGTTCACAGCTTTGGGAGACTTTGGTCGGAAAGAGGGTTCTTAACCTTGCATGGCACCAAGATTCAACATGGCTCCCTAATAGTGCAACTACTCTCAGCGCTTGCGCTCCCTACTCAGTTAGTAGTTGTATAATGTGCAGCACATCGAAAGATTGTGGATGATATTGGAAAAGGGAACGCTTTCACTGATCAGATAGTTAGACAAACTGCCACAGATCTTTTCACGGAAATGTATGTTTCAAGGGAAACTGAAAATGCCTATGTAATGGATGAGGGCGTTGGGTATGTATGGGATATCCAAGCCGATGCCACATTAGAAGAATCCAAAAGGTGAGCTGAGGGCTTGGGAAAACTTGATGATGATGGGTGTTGGGTGGACGCGGTTGATGGAAAATGGCTACTTCCTGATGCTTATGTGATGATGATGGTTGTAATGGCACACTGTCCTACGCATGTGTGTGCCCAGCAGATGACGAAAATGTTAGAAAAAGTTTGGGTAAACGACAAAATTTCAACAATTGCTCAGCATCACGTCCAGAACTGTATGATTTGCCTACAACATAATGTGGGAAAGGGGACAGCAACCCCAAGGGGAAGTTTTGGGCCACCCTCTGTCCCATTCGAAGTAATCCACTTTGATTTTATTGAAATGGAACAATGCAACAATCTAAAATATGTCCTTGTGGTCATTTGTGCCTTTAGTAAGTGGGTTGAGGCTTTCCCTGTTAAAGATGCTACAGCCATGACCACTGCGAAAACCATGTTAAAGGAGTACTTTCCCCGGTTCGGTTTGCCGAGAGTTATGTGGTCGGACAATGGTCCACATTTTGTCGCCGCTGTAATCCTACAGATATGTACAGCGCTATGAATTGACAAACGGTTCCATTCGGCCAGACATCCTCAGAGCGCCGGACTAGTAGAAAGACACAACGGTATCATCAAGAACAAGCTCGCTAAGACGTGTACCGGCACCAAATTAAAATGGCCGGACGCCTTACCGATCGTGTTACTAGCCATGCGTACAACCCCTCAAACTAAGACTGGGCTCTCTCCATTTGAGGTGGTAATGGGGAGACCTGCCAATATCTGGAATCTTCCAAAATGTCGAAATTTGAAGAATGTTGAAAAGGTACTACTTTCAGATTATTGTAGCCAATTGACTAAACACCTGTATTTGATTTACCACCAGGTACGAGAGGCCTTACCTGTGCGATACGAGGGCCCAGGCCACAGCATACGACCGGGGAGCTGGGTGCTCGTCAAATCATTTGAGCGCACCTCCTGCCTCGCGCCTCGCTGGCGTGGGCCATTCCAGGTCCTGTTGGTCACCCAGACAGCGGTGCGGGTAGCTGGGTGAAAGAACTGGATCCACGCATCACACATCAAGAAACTTCCTCACCCTGTGCCACATGCTACAGAAGAAGCAGAACCCCTCGCTGATACTGCAATTGATGATCCCAAAGCAGTAAGCAGCACTGAGAGTGTGTCGGAGAATATCTCTAAGCCCAGGAGGCTTGGGGAAGCTGCTATTTTGTTTCCACACTCTCTGCAAATGTTGCACCCGGAAACAAATTTTTCAAATTCAGCCTTGCCTCTGACACTTTGCTTCCAACGGGAAGTGACGACACATTGTTTCCTGATCAATCAGTACCAGGAACAGCCAGGTACCACTTACGTTCGGGAAAATAGACAAAAGGCACGGTTCTGCTGTGCATCTGATAGACATACGGCACGGTTCGGCTGTGCACTCAAGGAAGGAAAAGAGTCATCAAGGGATTGCTTTTGCCCAAATTTGAGAAAGGGGATTCTGTCGGCTAGGGTTGTGGAAGGACTAAGAAATCGCGGGACCGGGGGGGTCACCAGCAACGAACATTGGGGTTTCCATCTGAAGACTGCAATGCCTGCTACCACCGCCGCTCGTTTTGGACTTGTAAATAATGGGGTGACCAACCGGGACACTGGACAAAATGCCTGGGCCCCAAAAACATATTGCTGTATTTTTGTAATGATATTTGGGTTTCTTATAGTCGCTGCCTTAGGATTATGGTACCTTGAGGAAACTCATTCCTTAGAACTTTTGTTACCTGCTGAAAATGCACCCATTGTTCCTACTCCCTTTGTACATTTGCACACTTTATCCCCTCAGGATTCCCAGCACAGACGAAGGTACTATAATAACACACTACTACTTATCATGAATGCTACACATGCCATTTTTAATAAATCCAATTGCTGGGTCTGTTCGCATTTACCGCAACATGGGGATAAGGGGCTAGGTTGGTATATTCATCCTTTACTGTTGACAACTGCCTGCTATGCTTCTCTTAGAGCACTGTTCTTTGGACGATGGAATGATAGCGTCTCAGGGAACTTTGATGGCACCAATTTGAATAGTTTTGAGAAACGTGTTTTGCTCGCTTTTTGCAAATAGGAGTAAACCGAATGTTGCTTCTATTAGGCCTTCTGACAAACTGTCTCGTCCTTTCCAATCTTTGATTTCCTTTAAAATGGCTCCGATAGGCAATAAGGATGCCATGCCTCCTTCCTACACTGTTAACCATAACCCCGATTCAGTTTCTTTCTGCATACAGAGGAATGGCACTCGGTCAATGGGAGATTTTAAAGGTTGTGCCAACGTTGCAAATTTGACTGGGGAAGACAGACCTTTGTATGTAGGCGAACCTGTCTATTTCGTTTGCTGTAATGTAGCATTCCCATGGTTGCCCAGGGATTGGCAGGGAACCTGTTATTTAGGGATCCTGTTACCTGGGGTGTTTATAGCTAGTACAAAAGAAGTTTCGAAGGCTCGTCCATTGCGGGATGAGAATGGTGACACCCCAGCACAAGTCTTGGGAGCTATAGCAAAATCAGTTGTGCCATTTTGGGGGCAGATAGAGAATTCAGAAGATATTAGAAAACTAGCGAGAGTACCGGAGACAAGCATCGACTGGACCACGGACATACTCTATAATATGACGTTAGAACAAAAGGCGATAAGATAAGTAGCACTTCAAAATCGAATGGCATTAGATGTCATTCTAGCTGAGCGTGGTGGAGTATGCAAATTAGTGGGGTCCGCTTGCTGTGTTTTCGTACCAGATTCCTCCCCAACTATCTTCAAGGCAATACAGAATCTGCACGTCCTTAGTTCTGAAGTGCATGTTCCCGAGGGAAACTGGGATCTTGGCGCTTGGTTCTGGGACTTCTTGCGATCTTGGGGTTGGAAGGTACTTTCGGTCTTATTCATTATTTTGGGAATTCTGTTGTTTCTTTGTTGCTGTATTCAGTGTCTGCCTGGTATGTGTTCGATACTAGGGGGATGTTGCGCACAAGCAATAGGTTCGATAGGACATAAAATGTATGCCCCAGATAAGACTGCCAAAGAATACGTATTGAAGGATATTTTAGCAAAAGACCTAATGGCAATAGATATTTCTGATAGTGATTCAGGGGGCATGGACAATGTTGCATGGAGTTATGTGCAAGGAGATCCAAAATAAATTTTAGCACTTGGCATAGGCCAAAAGGAGGGTTTGTTGGAATAAAAAGTATATTGTGCCTCCTATTGTAATAAATATATTTATATTGGCCTACGCCAAGCTGCTCGAAAGTCGCTTGCGAGAGAAATCTGTGTTGCAAGGTCCTGACCTTTAATCTATGTAGGCCGCCATTTTAAGTCAAACCGCCATTTTAGGATTCGTAGTGGAAAAGTCACCCTGTGAGCTAAAATGGTGGACGATGTCATTGCAAAATACAACATGGCCGTCTTGACCTCTGTACATAGCTAATGTGTAATTTGCCTGCAGGCCACATGTTGAGGTCATGAACTGAGACCTCGTCCTTCGTTGACCTATGTGTAAAGGGATCACTCGTGCGATGAAACTAATCCACAAGCATATATTGAGATAATGTGTTTGCATACTGAACGAAGAACATCTGTCTTACTACATTTTATTTATGTTTAATAAGACCTGCATGCGAAACTTTAGAATACACAGTTAATGCATACGCTTGTTGTTACATGTATTAAAGGCAAACCAGTTATATGCAGTTATTTGAGACTCGGCACGAACCCTAGAATTGGTGATGTATAAAGTAAAATATTAACCCGTGGGGCTGGATATGGTGCCCACAAAATGTATAAAAAGCTAATGCATTGTAATGTACAGGGTCTCTCACTGAACACACTGAACCACGCTGGAGTTCGTTGTGTTGTACTGCGGGCCGATAGCTATCTGATTTTGCACTGTTTTTTGTAATTGAATTCAGTAGAGAATAAAGTACTTTGTATGTTCCTTTGCAACCCGTGTTCGGTGTATTTCCTTTTGGGGTACTCAGCTTCGATATTTTATTTCTGTTATCACAAGGTCAGGTCTGGTTGTTCTCACCGGTCATGGGGTCGAACCACTAACAAAGGCCTTTTTGAGATCAGTAGAGAGGAGCAGGAATTCACCAGGACTTGGCTCCAGGCAATGCTGGTCAGCTGCATCCATTGCCCTCAGAGGATCTGCACCATTCAACCTGGCAGGGGCGGTCCAATCATGACCAAACATGCAAACATCTTGTCATATGGCCATTTTAGAGTTCATACTACTCTTTATGGCACTATGCAGCAAAATGCAAAAGTGCATGAGTAAAACATAGTAGAAACATATCCATTGCCACCAGCCCATCCTGGACACATTGTAATTGTACCCACAAAGTTGCAAAAGAAAACATTAAAATGATGCAAAGTATCCTTACCTCACTTAACATTTTTAAGGTGATGTGTGTAGCTTTAAAAATACAAGAATTCCATTAAAGGAGACTGGGTCCCACAGTATTAATAGTCTTAGGGATTGATCAGTTTCCCCATAGAAGTGAGCAAAAAGCAAGGAAGGTCAAGCTGATGGCTTTACTTACCTCCAAAAAGACAGGTCAGGAGGCAGAAAACAGCACAAAGAAAGGGTGTCCCTTACAAGTTGATTGGAGGAAAGCAGTAAAAAGAAAATCTTTCCTAACTGTGCCAATTCCATAGCCTATTAATCCGCACATGGGAAGTTCCCTTCTGTTATACAGAGAAAGTCTACAAGGAGTAAGGGCACTTCATGGGCAACTCGTTGCAGCGTGGCTCTGCCGGATATCTGTAGGGCAGCCATGTGGGCATCTCTGAGCTTGTTCATTAAGCATTGATATAATATGGCATTTATAACATGCCCATACACAAATGTTTCAGGGTGCGACGAGGCAAGGGAGGGGGACCAGAGGGAAGACAGACAGCGATCCTACTTGGCCAGGTGTCGTTCAGATTGTGCAAGTGCATGGGAAGGGGTTAGGGAGAAAGTGCGAGGGAGAGGGGCAAGGGAGAAGTGCAGTACATGGGATAAAGAATAATAACAATAAGTAAAGTATGGCCAGCTGGTGGCAAGTGCAAGGGTAAGTGCAGAAATGCGGTGTCAAGTGCTTGTAGTAGGACTGTGGGGATATAGACAGTCACGAGTGCGGGGGGTTGCCAGGAAGACATTTGCAGGTGTCTGACTGGCGGTGGAGGGGACCTGGGCCGAGGACAGAGGGTGGCCAGATAACCAGTGCAGGTTTAGCCAGGGGATTCATCAAGGGAGAGGAGGAGAAAAAGCAGAAGCAAAGAGAAAGGTTTTGAGGTGCTTCCGGAACCGGAGATGGTTCTCCTCAAGTTTCAGTAAGGCAGGGAGGCTGGTTCAGAGGGAGGCCCCAGCCGAAGCTAGAGATCGACCACCAACTCGTTGCTTGGAGTAGCGACTGATCCCGAGGGAGTTGGAGGCGGATGAGCGAAGAGCTCGAGAAGGAAGATATTTCGGAAGAGAGAGTTGAAGGTATTGAGGTCCCAGACCCCAGAAGGCCTTGTGGACAATGCAGAGGGGTTTTATCTTAATCCTCGCAGCCACTGGGAGCCAGTGCAGAGATTTCAGTACTGTAGAGATACGGTCCCTGGGCTTGAGGCCAAGGACAAGTCTTGCAGTCCTGCTCTGGATAAGTTGCAGAGGGCAGAGAGTAGAGGCTGTTGCAATAGTCCAGCCTAGAGAGAACCAGAGCTCTGGAGACAGTGAACTTCTGGGGGAAGCAGAGGAAAGGAAGAATTCCTATGAGGAGGTGCAGCTGGTAGTGTGACTTCTTAGAGACACCAGAGATGTGAGGAGAGAAGGAGAGTTTGGAGTCGAAGATAACCCCAAGATTTTAGCCTCACAGGTGGGAGCAGGAAGAGGGCCAAGAGAGGCCAGCCAGAGAGTGACAGGAAAGGAGGGAGTGGGTGTGCCGATGAGAAGAATCTCAGTCTTACTGGCATTAAGGCAGAGATCATTGGCAGCACACCACTCCTGGATGGCGGACAGACAGTCAGAGATGAGAGAGGGAGAAGAAGTGGCTGAGGGTAGCCTGAAAATGAGCTGAGTGTCATCCGCATAGCACTGGAAGTTGGGGCAGAGCGCAGCAATGCGGTGGGTAAGAAGTGCCAGGTATTGGTTGAACAGCCAGGGAGAGAGGTTAGACCCCTGGGGAACACCACATGTAGAGATAGTGGAGAGGAAGGACCCAAGTTGAACCTGGGAGGGGTGATCAGAGAGGAAAGAGGTCTGCCAGGCCAGGGCCTGGCCAGTGATCCCCAGGTTATCACAGAGACGATTGAGCAGGGTGGCATGGTTGACCGTATCAAAGGCAGAAGAGAGACCAAGTAGGATGAGGACACAGTGGGTATTGGAGTCAAGGTTTGAGAGCAGATTTTTACGGATGTTCAGGAGAGCAGTTTCCATGCTTCTGGCAGCTCTGAAGCCAGACCGATGGTCATGGAGGCAACCAACAGATTAGGTGTGGAGATTAAGCTGGGAGATGGCCAGCTTTTCCAGGAATTTGCCAAGGAAAGGAGTGATGGAGATTGGGTGATAGTTGGCCGGACAGGACCGGTCGGCAGAGGGCTTCTTAAGAAGAGGGTGCATAAGGGAGTACTTCAGGGGGGAAGGGAAGACTCCAGTGGCGACAGAATAGTTGCAGAAGTCGGCCAGGGCAGGAGCCAGGGAGTCGATGTGGTCATTGATGGTTTTGGAGGAGCAGGGGTGAACCTGTTTTGACAAGACTTTCATAGATCGGACTTGTCTGGAAACCTCGTCAGGAGAGAACAGGGGAAAGGCAGAGAAGGAGGGAGGAGAGGTGGCCGAAGAAGGGCCAGAGGAAGAGCAGGGCGCGGAGGGAGGAAGGAGAGAGGAGGAAAGAGAGAACAAGATGTCTCGAGTTTTAGCGATGAAGTGAGAGGTCAAAGCCGTGTAGAGAGCTTGGGAATGGAGAGGGGAGGTAGAGACTGCGGCAGGATTGGCCAGCTCCTTGCAGATTTTAAAGAGTTCAGCCGAGTTGTTGGATGCTGCAGAGACACGGGCTTGGATGTTAGCGCTCTTCTTGGTGCGGACAGAGAGTCGGTATTGCCTTTGGAGCAGGCGGCAGGCCAGTTTGTTAGAGGATGCACAAGAAGCACAGCATTTCCTCTCAGCCATCCTGCACTTGCGTTTAAAGGAGACAAGGTCTGAGTCATACCAAGAGTTGCACTTGCCTTTGGGTTTCAGGTGGATCCTCATGACAGGGGCAAGAACATCGAGCGTATCAGATATAGAAGAGTGGAGGATGGAGAGGGCTGTGGCAGGGTGTGAGCCGGCCAAGGGGGCAGGGGGAGGAGAGAAAGTGGCGGCGAAATCCTCAACTGACACGCGCTTCACGGGTCAGATGACCAAGAAGGTGGGTGGCAGTGCTGGAGTTGGCTTGGCCTTGGGGGTAGAGAGGGTGAGATCAGAGGAGAGGATACTCCCGTGGTAAGGAGTTGCAGCATGGGTAATCAGCCACTAGCTGTCCAATCCAGTATGAATGCTGGGCTGACTTCGCCCCCGCCTATCGCATACATGCAGGCAATAGCAGGCTCCCTGCTTGAAGGGACAATGCCACATTTATATATATTTTTTTTATTGTTCGATTATTAGGCACTTATACAGTAAATACATTCTGTTACAAAGCACCCACAGGGCAACAGGGAGGAAACATGGGAATGAAACACATTAAAATACATACAAATATTAAATGCAGTGAACGGAAAAAAGGACAAACCTACTATGCCTTGTGAGTATTCAGAACGTGCAAGTGCAGCAAGGAAGAGAGGAGCGGGGGTCGGTGCTGGGGTGTCCATGCTTGTGGGTGTACCACAGATGAGGTGCAAGGTATGGTAAGTGCTACATGTCTGGAGCCGCGTTGGGTGGAAAGTGCAAGCCTCCAGGGGGGAGGGGGAGCCGAGGCAAGTGCTGAAGGTAGACAGAATCTGGGGAGATTGGGTGTGGGAGGTAAAGGGCTCCGAGGATGCATAAGGGCCCAGGACACAAAACACAGCAACTGTGAGAATAGCAGAGGAGAGAAGAATGGAAGGAGGAGGCAAAGAGGAAAATCTTGAGGAGCTTCTGAAATTTAAGAAAGTACTGCTCAAGAAGCAGAGGGAGGGGGAGGCTGTTCCATTGGAGGGAGCCAGCTGAGGAAAGCGATCGACCTCCTGCCCTCTGTTTAGCAAAATGCTTTACACACAAAGAGTTGGTGTCAAAGTAACATAGAAGTCTAAAGGTAGAGTATTTAGTAAGAGAGAATTGCAGATAGTGTGGCCCCCAGCTCCAGATGGCCTTGTGGATGATGCAGAGGTACCTGAATTTAATCTGTGCAGCAACCAGGATCCAATGAAGACTTTTTAGGGCAGGAGAGATGTGGTCCCTGGGCTTAAAGCCAAGGATAAGTCTCACTGCCCTATTCTGGATTAGCTGGAGGGGACGCAGAGTGGAAGAAGGAAGATTCAGGAGGAGGCTATTGCAATAGTCACGCCTAGAGAGTACCATGGCTCGAGTAACATTGAGCTTCTGGGGGAAGTGAGAAAAGGGAGAATTCATTTGAGAAAGAAGAGTTAAAAGTGGGACTTCTTGGCAGCATCCTGAGTGTGAGGGAGGAAGGAGAGAGAGGAGTCAAAGATGACTCCAAGGTTTCTGGCTTCAGAAGAAGGAGCAGGGGGAGAGCCCATGGAAGAAGGCCAGAGTGAAGGGAAGAAGGAGGAAGCAGGGGTCCCAATGTGAGGAGTCTCAGTTTTGCTAGCATTAAGGCAGAGATCATTGGAAGTGCACCAGGACTGGATGGCAGATGGGCAGTATGGGATGATGGAAGGTGCAAGAGGTTCAGCAGGAAGTTTGAAGAAGAGTTGTGTGTCATCTGCATAACAATTGGAGTTGGGTGAGAAGGAGGAGATGAGGAGTGCCAGCTGAGCAAGGTAGATGTTAAAGAGCCAAGGGGAAAGGATAGAGCTCTGAGGGACACCACATGTGGAAAAGGAAGTAGGAGAGGAGAAGGTGCCCAGGATGTCTTTGGAAGAGCGGTTAGTTTGAAATGTCAGCCAGTCCAGTGCCTGTTCCAAGATGCCAAGGGTATTGCAGAGCCTTTGTATGAGGATGGAATGGTTGACCATGTCAAGGGCAGAGGAAAGATGGAGTAGATGAGGACATCTGGGGAGCTGGAGTCCAGAGATGTGAGCAGTTCTTCACGTATGTTCAGAAGAGCAGTTTCCGTGCCTCTGGATGCTTGGAATCCAGATTGATGGTCGTGGAAACCACCAACAAGTTCAGAGCGGCAGTTGAGTTGGTGCAAGCCAGCTTCTCCAGCAGTTTACCCAGGAAGGGGGTGATGGAAACAGGGCGGTAGTTAGCTGGACAGGTAGGGTCTGCTGAAGGGTTTTTCAGGAGGGGGCGCACAAAGGAGTGCTTGAGGGAGCAGGGGAAAGATCCAGTGGCAAAAGAATTGTTGCAGAAATCAGCTTGCGCGGGGGCAAGAGAGCCCCATTCATGTATGTACTGCTTGGATACACTCCCTGAGACCAGTTAAATGTTTGAATGTATGTTGATTGATAGAATTGTTTTCATAAGCACAATAAAATCAAACAGGAAATAATGATATAGTTTGAAAAATCGAAAATAACTCATATAATGCTATTTTAAACACATATTGAATCACCTTACCCCCACATAATGCTTAAACTAACCCTGACATGTGAATTGCCTACTCATCAGGTGTAGGTCACTACTGGCACCATTGGCATAATACAGTAATCAGAAAACATCCAGAATTTCATATAAAGAAAGAAGGGCATTTTATGTTTTGGTGGAGATCTCTCTTTATCCAGAAATATTCCAGCAACAGAACACTATGGCCCTGCTATACACCACGCACTGTGTATCCACCTGTCTGGTAGTAGTGTCATGAGGACACAGCAGCCTGTGCAAGGCTCTTAGGAAATGACACTTGAAAATATCAAATATATGAACACAAGTTTTGTTACGTTACAAGTCTTTTATATTCTGCACATCTGCACCGTAGTAGCCTTATAGCACACAGGCTTGTCTGAATAATGTTGCTGTGTGCCCCACCAGGGAAGAACCAAAGCTTGGTCTGAGGGAGAAAAGGGAAAAGAGAGTTGAGATGGAAGGCAGAATAGGGGTACACGAGAGACAAACAGATGGCTGGCTAGAAGGGTGTTGAAGGGCAGTGGTCGCAGGGTCACTTGTGTAGTCAGTGGTCTCTGGACTGCATGAAAGATGATTCACAGAAACTGGAAAAGAGCGGCCCGTGACATGGAACAACTTTTCATGAAAGCCATGTCTATTACACTGCAGCTGTGGTACTGCGGCTAATCAGAGCATGGTTGAGTTATGGCCTTGAGATCTGTTAAACTGTGCCCCAGGACCAGATATGGTTGTTAAACTTCCCTCATGTTGTAACCAGAGAGTAATCTGGGAGTGCCTAGCAATCTGACAAAAGATGCCAGTGCCAAGATTGGCAGTGTACAGGTGAATACAGGAACATAAATGGGAAACAAGGGAAGTGGGACATCCCCATTCCTGTTCCAGCAACCACATCAATCCTCTCCACCATGGGATGACATGTCTTGCCCTCTTATAGGTTGCTCAGCAACAACCTGAGAAGCCCCCACAATTGAACACAGGGGTTCCTTCTGTGCCTACTGTTCTTCACATGCATTCTAGGATCAGTGCCATACCACATCAATACCGGACCAAGGAGACCCACCCTGGCAGGCTATAGCCAACAGAATTTAGTACAATACAGAGATCAGAACAGGAAGCAGTGGCTTGTGGAAAATCTCGACCCCGCTCCTAAAATACAGAGAGTACATTCCTTTCCAAGATTGCAGGGAGGTTCTTCCATCCTCTGACATTGCTCCATCCAGTCCGAAGTTGCAGGCCTTCCATTTGTGTCCAGTCTCCTCAAAGACCATGCCATCCGCATCAATGGAAGGGTTTAGACGCGTGCCTTTTGGTGCCAGTCTAAGTGTATTGTGCTTTTATTTTTAAGCTCTTAAAATGATTAACTCATCATATCCAAACTTCATATTTTGCAGTCTACTTTGAAAAGACTATTCCATTGTGCTCCGTTTTGAGGTCTTGGCCAGTGACCTTGCTAAGTACATCCTATCTACAATTCGATTCATAAATGTTGCCTTCTCTGTCTGGGGAATCATCCAGCCCAGGACTCAGTGCATGGTCAGCAGCAGGACCACTAGATATTCGGTGCTTTCCCAGGTAAATGTATCACGTGGACAACATGGCATCCACCATCATCTCTAGGCTAGCATATCACGTGACGTAGCAGTCATGACCGTTTTCTTTCAGTTCTAGATGCGCCACCAACATGGGGCTACATATCTGTTATCCTACACATCACTTTACTTCCTTTAGTCTACCTTTCAACAACTGTGCACATTCCAAACATGTAACACACGTGTTTGGGCACCATCAGAGCCCTCCTGTCTCCCCCACCTGCAACATAGCCACATGATGTCCTTAACAATGTGTTAGAGCATCACAGCCACATGATGTCCTTAACAATGTGTTAGAGCATCACAGGTGCATTACATCATTTTATTCAAACATTCTAGCCTGTCTTTTTGTTGTTTAGCTCTTAGTAATCGAAACAGATTCTCCACGTAATGCTTAGGATAAATGGGATACAGTAGTGTGTGGACTAATGTTCATGCTGCTAGTACATAAGGGCTGGTTAAAGGGGAAATAAGTGCATCGTCCCATGTCGCAGAAGCATCTTTGTGTGCCTTTTCATATAGAGCATGTCCATCAGCAAAATGTGCTTGTGCTTCTATAATATGCAAAGAATATTTTGCACATCTTTGTCGTTGTCCTATCTTCTCGTGAATTTTAGCAAATATGTTGTTTCAAAATTAATCTTGTAGCGTTCTCTCATTAGCCTCAAGGACATACATATATGTATCCCTTGTGACAGCCCATAGGAAATGGCTGCCTAATTGGAGTCTACTCCCAGGGTATAGTATCACCAGCTCACCCGCTGATGCCAGTGTGATGTTTCTGTCACCACACTTTGAGTGATAATAGCTCATATTAATAAATAGTTAAAAAGGCACATGTATTGCTCCATCAATGAGCAGTATGTATTGTCTCACAGTTAACAGTAATCATCAGTTACCAGTCTTCCGGACAACTTACCCACATTTGTCTTTGAGGGATGTTATCAGGAATAGGTCAATGTACTGCCCTGCCATATCCCCAGGTGTCTGATCACTATTATTGGCCCTCCGTCCTTTTCCCTTAAAGGGCACCCTTATTATACCCTATAATCGGTTCCAGGCAGTAAAAGGCCCAAATGAGGAAAGAGTAAGGCTTCTGCGCGGCAGACAACACAAGACACCTCACAGAATTGAAGTAGTGCTGCAACTGGTGTCACCACGTTTAGGCAGCAACAGGCGATCTTCAAGGGGGAACACATGAGCAGGCCAGAACAGAACAGCTTCCCTTAGTGTGAGACGGCTGGAAATGCAGGAGCAGGGGACTTGAGGCACAAGCTGAAGATCTGAAAAGGCTCTGCTCGGAATGGCGATGGCTGCAGCAAGGTAGCCCAGGAAAGAGCTGGTGAGTCCACTGGTAGGTCCAGGGACACTTCCGAAGGCTCAGCTGTTAAGATAGATTTCTGAACTCTGTCCTGGAGGGGTAGAGGTTCAGAAGGCCAGCTTAGTTTCTTGGAACAGGGTAACCTCTGGACAAGCCAGACAAATCAGGGTAGCGATGGCGGCGGTCAAGACTAGGTCTCAAGAGGGGTGAGGGTGACTGAAAGCCCGCAATGAGCACACAAAGCAAGGAGGCTTACAAATTACTCCAGACAGGTGTTATATTAAAAATATAGACACATTTATTACAAGGCCTTTGTAACATCGACCATAGTAAAGAATCACAGTAAAACTCCAATAAACCAACACATCACAAGCAATACAATATATATACAAGACCAAGGGCTCTAAAGAGTTAGAAGCACGAAATATGCAGACCACCTAGATGGGGAGGAAAACAGGCAGTGCAAGTAATCGTTAGATCCAGTTTGACATCAGCGGCTACCTAACTAGAAGGAAGTCCGAGCCCTACAAAGAGTGGAGCCTTGTGCTCAAAAGTACCTGCACACGCGGGTGCCAACGGGCAAAGGAGAGTCTCTTCAGGGAGATCAGGCAGTTCAGAGAGGTGAACAAAACGATGATTAACAGTTCCCCGCTACTCAAGCGCGGCCTCCACTTTTGGGCAGAAGCAGGGCGCGAGTGACGAAAAGGGTTGCTGTTTACGACAGCAGTGGAGAGCCACAGGCTCCTGCGGCAGGGTCACCGGTTAGGGTATTGACTACTCACCGGTCCCCGATGCAGGCAGACCCAGGCTTCTCCGGTTCCGTTTCGGTACTGGCAGGTTCAGATGCGATCAGCAGGATGTCTCGACGCCATGTAGATTCTGCGACAGCAGGAGTCAGGGTCGAGGGTTTCCCAAATGCAGCAGACACGCACAGGTTTGTTACCACAGCACAGCAACTCGGCAACCGCATGTATTCCGGTACCAAAGCATACGTCTCACTTCAGACCTGGGAATGCCAAGTGTACGAATCGTGTGAGAGTGCCGAGGACACGGGATTAGCAGTAAGCCAGATGGCGGTGAAAGAGCAAGGTTCCTGGGTAGGCTGGTCAGTCCACTGGATGGCCCAGGGACGCTTCTGAAGGCTTACGTACAGGATTTGATGAAGATGCTGAGAATAGTTGTTCCCACTATTCTAAAGGGTGCAAGCGCCAGTACAGGCCTTCTCGTTTCGATCAGAAGCAGAGGGGTCTCACAGGACGACAGCTGTGCAGGGTGCCAAACCTTCAGCGGGTCACCAGCGATTCCTCGACTCAGCTTCTTAGTTGCAGGATACTTGGCTCCTTATCCTTTGTTCGTGAGAACATGGTAGTGGTGTTTCCAGCCTCCTCTTATCCAGAGTTCCCTTCGCGCCAAAACGGAGAGGACCCAATGGGAGATCTGCTCACAAAACACTCACACCATACGTGGACCTATCACGGACTACAGTGGTCCCAGGCATTCAAGACACTCTAGACTCTCTGGCACCCAGGATGTGTATTGGGAAAAGACATCCCAGCCCACATCCTGGAGGCACACACAAGGCATGCAGAAGCCCGCGAAAGCGTTGTGTTTCGCGGGAAAGTGCATGATCAAATAAGGGCTGCCCTGTGTCGGTGCGACCTGGGGGAAAGTGAAGGGGCAAGACGGTCAACAGACAGGACAAAGAACCTCGTGGCATGGCCATTTTGGAGGCCAGGCCACCCATTTGGGCCAAACGCGGGAAGCGTGGTTAACATGGCAAAAAGGGGTTCAAAACACAAAGAAACGATAGCTGCCATCAGTCCCGTCCGTGACACACTTGCACATTTCAGGATAAGTCCAGCGAGAGTTTCTAGGGCCATTGGAATGACTAGAGACCCAAGAGCACGGTAATGTAAGTTACGGTGCACTCTTGTTTCATGTTGCTCAAAAGCTGCAACATGAGGAAAGGACTAAGGGAAACAAAGTCTCCCGGTACTGACTGTCTTAAGGGCATGTCAGTTTCCCCATAAGAATGGAGCGAAAGTCCAGAGGAGTGCAGCGGAAGGCTGCGCTTCTCTGGCAAAGTCTAGATCAGGGTGTAAAACAACAGCAAAAAGTTTAGGGGTTGCCACATGGAAGGAAAATTACCTACAATTATGAAATCTTTCCTAACATCAGGCACGGATCCTCAAGCAGGGATTGGGACTGATTGTTGCCACTGGTCCAGCATCAACAAAGGCCTCTTTAAGATCAAGACAGAAGAGCAGGGCTTCACCGATTTGGGACCTCCCACCATTCCCCTGTCCTGGGGAGACACTGAACACACAGTCGATGCTGTGTATGCTAAAATAGCCGCCGCCATAGAGGAGAAGGCAGACTGCAGCTGCAGGGCTCCTTTGGGCCCCAAAGATAATTGGCCAGTGCTTGTGATGAAGGAAGCTGGCCACCACCCAAGGCCCACACTTAAGTCCTTGATACCCGGTGCAGAAGATCCATGACCAGGGACTCTCCCAGCCAGAGTAGAGCCTGCTGCAGGAAACCTCGCCCTCACATGCCCACAATATAGCGATTTAGCAGACTCATGTGTTGCAGTCCCTCTGTTTGGTGCTGTTCAATGCCTCTGCAGCACCCCTAAGCAGACACCAGGTGGAGGATTTAATTTTAATACAAGGGGTTCAACCGATCAGGTCCAGATGAAGGCAGACCACTTCCAAACCTGCCGAAATGTCTAAAGATGGGACAGGACCCAACACACATCTAGCCCTGCCCACACCAACAGCTAACAGATAGTGACATCGACCCACGTAGCGACACCTAAGCTTCATCCTTAAGAGGCCCACCAGGAGCACAGGTCCACTACAACGCATGGGCGATAGTAATATACAAATAGTAGAGGCACTATTGGATATATTTTAGATTCACACACACTGTGAAATATCTATGCTATGTACAGTTGTTCATGAATCTCTTTTCATGTAATGTTGGGACAGAATATCCCTTATCTGACTCTATGTACATTGAATTTATGTAGATTGATTCTTGTTTCATCACTTGTTTCATGTACTGTTGCATCTAGAATATATTAAGACATTCACTTGTTAGATAGTATCTTTGTCCTAGGTCCTAATATTGACGGTAAGCCCTCTAGTTAACCTTGAGTGCTCTGAGCCTCATCAGTTGAACAGCAGACATCTTCAGCACCCCCAAGCAGCCCCTGCCCCTGGGAAGACACTGAACACACAGTCGATGCTGTGCATACTAAGATGGCCACTGCCGTAGAGGAGAATGAGCTCCAAAGATGATTGGCCATTGCTGGCAGTTGTGATAAAGGAAGCACCACCACCAAGCAAGATGGCACAGCTAGCACCCACCCAAGGCCCACACTTAAGGCCTCGAGAGTGCTCTTAGCAGCTCTCCACCGCACAATCCTGGTAGATGAAACCATTCCTGGACTCAAAAGCAGCCTGCAACCTAGCATCAGGGTGTCATTATAAGGTGAGCAGCGCATTCAGGATCTAGACCTATGCCGCTATATCTAATAATGTACCCTGAATCACTGTGCCTGCATTAGTATTTGAAAGCCCATCTACCTTAATGTGAGCTCCCCCTGCTCGCCACACTCTTTACTGCACTCTTCAGCCTATGATTTGCCCAATGCCTGCCTCTCCATGACCTGTGCACCACTATGCCTGCCAACAAACCCCCACTTGGCTCTCCCAATCTCATGTTCAAGATCGCAAAGTCTGCTGGCAACCCCAGCCTAATACGCCTGCTGCCCCACTCCATATCACCATGAAGACCGCAAGGTCTGTGAGGTCTGCTGGTAATCACAGCCCCTCTGGCACTCAGACTGATACGCCCGCTGCCCCGCTCCATATCACTATGAAGACTGCGAGGTCCGCTGGTAATCCCAGCCCCTCCGGCACCCAGTCCAACAATCCTGCTGCTACACTGTCCCTTTCAATGAAGACCACAAGGTCTGCTGGCAACCCCAGCCAAGCAGGAATTAGGCCCGATCAGCCCTTAGCACATACAACTGCTAACTGCTAGGCATTTCAAGGGGAATCACACCACACACCACTGCTACAGGGAAGATAACTCACCTCTAATAAAGCCCACAGGCACCTGGCATAGCTGCCTTCCTCTAAGAAATAAGCTTCTCTTCTAAGAACAGCACACCAGATAAACTCTACCTACGTCCAACCTGTGATGATCAGGAATGTCTGATTACCAGACCGGTTCCTTGCTTACTCAGCCATGAGGCCCTCCTGTCACCTACTGGCCCCAAATACCACTCCTACTCGGCTACACCACACATCACCACTCAACTTAGCCACTTCAACTACCAATTTACCCAGGACTGTGTCATAACACAAGGCTAACGCAAAGTCCTCTAGTGGCAGTCTACCCACCCTACTACACATTAAAGGTGCCCTCATTAATGCTAGATCTGTCCCTGCTCACGCCCTGGACATCAGTTACCTCATTACCAATCTTAATCTGGACATCCTGGCCATCAGTGAATCGTGGCTTCATGCTGCCTCTGGCCCGGCGCTTTCCCTATCCATCCCACCCAGGCTCTCCATTCTAAGAGCAGACAGACCGGATGCCAGAGGAGGTGGAGTCGCTCTATACACAAAGACTTCCTCAAAATCAGACAATGCCCCACTAATATGGAGGGCAACTGTGATATACAATACGCTAAATACACCACATCCTATACCAGCTCAGTACTAAATGTCATTGATAGGCCACCTGGACCACCTGGCGCATTTGAGGAAGAACTTCTGCACTTACTCAACACTAACATTAAGCCCACTTCCAAAATCCTCCTCCTAGGGGACTTGAATATTGGCCTCCATGACCTCACAGACCATCAGGCCACCTCCCTAGCCAACTCTCTATGCTTACTCATTGGGTCAATGCCCGGAACCACACCAAAGGTTGCAAACTGGATTGGCTTGCAGACCTCAACTGCAAGCTAGGCATCAATGCTATCTCCCTATGCCCCTGGTCGGACCATTTTGTGGTGACCTTCAACCTCCAAAAGTCCCAGAACACCCCACATGCCAACACCCCCCACCACGCACCTGGGCTCACAGCTCACACAAAATTACTAAAGACAGTATCGCACCACTGCTATCTGACTTCCAACCTGACCATCTCCACCACCTGACCAACAACCCAGTTGCTCTTGCTAATATTTATCTCAAGTCAATAGCAACAGCAGTGGATACAGTCACCCCACTAATGCTCTGTAAGGCTAAAGCTCTGACCCATGCCAACTCTTGGTTCACAAGTGACTTACATGAGGTTAGGGCAAAGAAACACCATGCACAAGCATCCTGGAAAAAATCTCAATCAGATGCCCTCAAGGCACTGTTCAAGTCTGCAGCCAGGGATTGCAAGCAAGCTATCAGACTGGCCAAAGTCACTTATTATAACAAAAGAATTGCCAATGCTAACTCTAACACAAAAGAACTGTTCAACATTCTAAGGGAGCTGGAAACCCAAGCCACAACTCCGCTAGGCATCACCAAAGATGAAACTTGTTGTGTGAACACACAAAAGACCCTACTCGACAAAATAGCTTCCTTACAGGAGAAAAACCTTGCTAAGCAATCCTCAATCAAATGCCACCTTCCCCCACCACTTGCCACCCTCCTCCCCACCAACCAGCCACCTTCCATTTCCACAAGGTCACGGAAATAGAAGTTGCAGCCTTACTCAAAAGTCTCAAGCCCTCCAGATGCAAAGGTGACACCTGTCCTGCTCCTATTACAAAGGACTGCACTGAAACTCTCATCCGCTTTATCACCTGCTTTATCAACTCCTCTTTCTCCTCAAGCATAGTCCCCACCTCCCTAAAAGAAGCCTGGGTTCTCCCACTGATAAAGAACCCGCACTAGACCAAGCTATCCCAAGCAACTACTGTCCCATCAGAACAGTGCCATTCCTGCTAAAAATACTAGACAGGGCCACCTGCACCCAAATCACCCTGCACACAGAACTGAATATGCCCTGTTGGACCTCAAAACTTGATGCACTCAGAGATGATGGCAAGCCTGCCCTCCTTCTCTTATTAGACCCCTCTGCTGCCTTTGACTTGTTTCACCACACAATTCTGTGTCATCATCTCTCTTTGGCTGCTCACTTCTCACACAAAGCCACATCTTGGGTAGAATCCTTTCTGGCAGGCAGATCAATCAGAGTCTTCTTGGATGTTGCCTGTGACCCTTCCTCCCCCATCTCATGTGGAGTGCCCCAAGGGTCCTGCGTTTCCCCCACCCTATACAACATATTCACCAATCCCCTCTTTAATATTCTGGACTCCATCAGCATCTCTAACACAAACTATGCCGACGACACACGAATTCTGTTACCCCTCGTTGGCAACCACCATGGCAACTCGCAGACCCCAAACACCATCTACCCATCCATCCAAGCATGGTGTCACGATCCATTCCCCTGACCCCCTCAGGTATAACAGCCCCCTGGCAGCAGTGGGGCTGAAGCCCTTCACACTGGCCCCAAGGGCCTTAAAACTCCATCAGGCTCATTATCAGAAATAAAGCAATACAAGTTTTGGACCTTAATCCAACATGGAGGCTTATTACACAGCTCAGTTCTTTATAACCAAGCCATGCGATCTAGTGTTTTGGGTGTGGATGGGCCTGGAACTACTTGGCCTGGAACTACTTTACCTGGGCTATTTAAACCACACCCAAACAGCAGAGCACGCTTCGCGTTATTCTGCACTCCTGCAGGGTAATGCTCACAATGTCCAGCTCCTGCTCATCTGCTTCTCCGGCGGCCCGATCCTGAAGCCTTAGATCTGGATTCCATTAATAACCTGGAAGAACAAGAACAGCACTAGCGAGCAAGAACAGTTACCTGTGCAGTAACCGGTCTTGAATCCATCCTGCGCTTCGTCTACCTCGCCCATCTCCGGAGTTCGCCGAAGCCTGCAAAGGTAAAGAAACAAGGACAGCATTAATAAAAATTCTTACCTGGGCAAGCAGCAAGTCCTGGCAGCACCCTGCACTTCTCTTAACTCGCACATCTCTGGGTTTCACCGCAACCTGCAAGGGAGAAGGAACAAGGTCAGCATTAACAAAGCACTTACCTGGGCAAGCAGTGCTTCGATCGCTCATCACTCCGGAACATCACCGCAACCCGTACAAAGAAGGGAAGAGAACACAGGTTAACAACTAATACCAATAAACAGTGCAGCGCTCAGCGCATCAATAACTCACTGTGTTCTTCGCCATCGGCGCGGCAACTCCGATATCGCAACCATCCCCGTGAAAACAAAAAGAGACATTGTTAGGGAACAGCGTAGTGGAGCAAGATGCCGAAAAGACAGAAAAAACAGAGGGAAAGAAAGAGACAGAATAAAGACGAAAAAGACATTATTACTCACCTGAAAGACAGCAAGCAGAGTCGGAGTCACAGCTGGTCTGGACCCGGCATAAGGGTACACGGACCAGTGAAGCAAGTAGGTCCACGGAACGCCCTCACCAACCACGCACCCCTGCACAGAGACGCAGGGCGGAGAGTTTGACGCACAAAAACCTAAGGCGCTACCCAACATCTGGCACATAACCAAGCAGAGAGGGGTCCGGGATAGTGCTTGGACCTCCATACAGTATCGTGTGGCGCTCCCGTGGATACCAGGTGAGCGTAACACATGGATGGCTGCAAATGGCCTCTGTCTAAATGACAAAAGACAGATCTTGATGGTTGGCTCACCATCTGTAATGAAGAACCTCAGCCCCCAATATGCCAACTTCAGTATTTATGAGCTTCTGATTCCCGTCTCTGCCTCAGTAAAGACCCTCTCTAGGAGCCGACAGGTCAGTGCAATCGCAACTTCAGCCGCCTACATTACCAAGTTAATCAACACTGCCAGACCATTCATAACCCCAAATAACTGTCTCACCATTGCAAGAGCCATCGTAGGGGCTAAGTTAGACTACTGCAACAGTCTCTTTGTGGGCACCTCAGCACACAACATCCATAAACTCCAAGTGATACAGAACAATGCAAAAGTAAAATAACACAAAAATGGTAAAAAATATCCCTGTTGCCACCAGCATATTGTAAAACTAACAACAAAGCCATTATATAAAATATACAATGTATCCTAACTGCACTTCACTGTAAGCTGATTTGTGCCATTCTAACAATACAAGAATTCATAAAGTATTAGGTACTAGTCACTTTCACCACAAAAAGGAGCAAAACAGGCAAGGAAAGTAAAGCAGAAGGCTTTACTGACCTCCCAAAAGTTAGGACAGGGTTTCAAAACAAGCAAAAAGAAAGGGTGCCCCATAGAAATCTATGCAGGGAAAGTTGCAAATAGAAAATATTTCCTGACACTTTATTATGTTGATCAATGACCATAAAGGTAACAACATTTATAAAATATATTTCATTTAATGAAATGGTAGCACCATTAGCTGTTACTTTATATACACCAGTCAGAGACGTGTTCATGGGAGAGCAAAGGGGGCAATTGCCCCGGGCCCCCACCTTGGTAGGGAGCCCCACATGGCTGCCTGATCTAAAGAAGTAAGATTCCATTGATCACCAGACTTAAATACAGAATGTCAGGATATTTTATAGCATGCTGCTGAGGCTCTAAACCTATTGCTGGTCTGTTTTGATCACTGCATCATGTAATGCTTTCTGTGTTCACCATGGTATACGTAGTTTGTGTGTTCCTTACAACACAACTCCTGTAGTATCCTGTGAGAATTCTGTTGAGCCAAAGTTCTATCTATCTATGACAATTTCAGAAGCCAGTGTTTTGGAAGTATTTAAAGCTTTAAAAGACAAAAGACAAACCCAGATTAAATCGTTTAAATCACATTGACTGGTATGCTAGTACTTAAATACTTCCCTTGATGATGGAGAGAATGAAGCGAAATTTATTCCCATTTTACGTAACAGCCTTCTATAATATTTTGTTTTTAAAAATTGTCATGTTTGGTAATGTGATTTGTGTACTTTCCAAGCCAGTTTTATAAAATGAGACTATTTTAGTACATGGAAAAGAAAGAAAGGAAAGTGGAAAAGAAAGTGTTCAAATGCAGAAATTACAGAGTTGGCACAAATCCCAGCTTCACTGCTTAACCAATGTGTGATCCTGGGCATCTAATTTAATCTTGTATTGCCTAACCTCTCACAATTGCCAGTCCCTAAACCTTTCAAAACTGTCAGACCTTCAGAGTGATTTCCTTCTCAGGGTATGATCTTCAAAAAAGCTTCACTCATGGTTTCACTGGCTATAGTGTTGATTCCACTATAATAGTGATTGTTGATATATTGCACACCACAGGCGCGTGTTCCTTTGATATCTAATGGCAACACTATTTGAAAACCATGTCCCACCATGTCTAATCTCACTCTGTTTGGATACAGACACCTTCCTGGTAGCTTTGAATATGCATCCCCTATCTCTGCTATGATATGTGTAGCTTTCTCATTCTTTCCAATTGGTCTCCTCTATCCATGCTTGAGCACTTTTGCATTCTGTGAGGCAGCTAATGTGAGTTATCTGTCTATTCTGGCTTACTTGTACTTTTTACATAAGGTCCTGCATTAATACTATAGGCTGCATACTTCCTGGATGCCTTTAATAAAACGTATCCTTTATCTTTACAAGAACAGAAGCAACTTTTTCATGGACTGCTAATGTTGGCATTCAAATGCTACTTATCACTCTGATCACAGCAAGAATGAAGAGGGTAAGGGGCAAGGTAGCAGATCAACCTATGGGTTGTGATCGGGGCGAGTGGGGGTGTGTGACCAGATATTCTTGATCACTTAATTCCTTTGGTTTGGTGGAGGGGCCCCAACGATGTCTGTGGCCAGGGCCCCACAAGTGCTCTGACACCAGTGTTATCATACCATTTGTAAAAATTGATCACTCTCAGCCTCTTAAAATAAACTAACTCTGTAACTACTACATACAAAACGATGTCTATATAACTGGCAAGCCATCCCTATTACCCTTCTAAAGATTTGAATAACCTTTTTAGCAATATTTTTTTTTAGTGGAGCCATTTGAATGGCTTTTGCAGGCAATATTAATAGAACACTACTAGAAGAGGGAATAATAGCCATTCAATTAATAGTCTACAGCCTTTGGAAGCTTAACATGACGAGAACTTTGTGTTGTGAGATGCAAATATTGCCAGCTTAAGCCGACATCCCCAAAAACCGACATCTTAGTTTAAAAGGCAAACTATTCAAAGCATAACATTGAAAATCACAATATCTACTAAAATGTAGCTCAACAGCTTTAAACAGTTTTAAAAACGTATACCAATGTAAAATCAGCAGTAGCAATTTCTACAACACACGGCTAACTTTGTAAAAGTAATCATGCTACGTAAATAGTGCTTTCAATCAAGATTCATGAGGAGAACAAAGGCCGTCCTATCATTTCTTAGACCCATGTCCCTGATTGTTGGAACCAACACCTCCACCTTTAAAACTTCAAAAAGCAGGCAAAAACGCAAGACATTGACATTATCTTGCCTGCATTCCGCAGAGCACAGGCAACATTTGACTCCTCTTTATCAGGTTGGTTGTCCATACTTGCTCTTGTGTACAAGAGTATATTGGAGCCACTTGTAATCAAGTAAAAGTAGGCCAAAGGGCTAACCATAAGTGTATGTGCAAGGTAGATCCTCACAGTACATTTCTGAAATGACTCTGACCTAGATTTCAATGCTGACTGCATTGCTATATTCAGATTCGCAGATGTCATTAAACCACAGCATCAGCCCTAACTGCTTAAGAGCTTTACTCATATATTCATATCCCTAAGCCATCTAACTTTGCATCCCAAAGGTAAAGAGTGCAGCTCTCTGACTAGTGCCCACACAATGGAATTTCGTCAATACCCAGACCCTTACCCATACCCATAATTTCAATATTTTGACCAGGAGCATATTCTCTACAAATCCCTGTGAATGTACACATTTGCTACCACCTTTGGTGCATCGCGTAGGCATTTAAAAAAGTCATCTTCAATGGTCATGAAGCTCTTACCACCATAAATGCCTGTTGTTCATCCCAAATATTACCTGTGCCACAGATTTCGGGGTCAATCCATCTGAGGGCCCGCCTAGCCTGCGGAATAGTAAGAGAAGTAACGGAGAAAACCAGCAATAAATAAATAAGTGACTGAAAATAAAGCAAATTAAATCGCTTGAGATCATTACCCATGTGCTGAATAAAGTTGGCCCGACACCTGTTACCCAATATCCCTTGGGGTTTTTCTTTTAGCAGACCTTTTACATAATCCCCAATTCCATTCGGCTTTGCATATTGCCCTATGGGTTTGCTTGAGCATGCGATCTGTGGGCTGAACTGGACAACACTGACCAGCGGAATGGCAACTGCAATACCTTCAATAACATTCCTTGGCCTTCCTGCAAAACTTGTCAAATCATCGTTTGGGGCTTGTGTTCCCCTTAACATTACTAAAGGAAATCGTTCTAGATAACTCCGTAGGATTTTCGCAGAGCTCTGGGTGGTGTTAGCTTGCTGCCATTGTATACTGTTCTTGGTCTCCATAAATTCTCTGGGGTGCAAATTCTCATTCTGGGTTAAGCTACATCTACACTTAGATTGATATCCCCATTTTACCTAAGCCACAAGAGGGTCATGATCACTCTCCATCCTACGCGTGACTTTGAAAATTCTAACAAACCTAAAGATTGAAAGTCAATACATATATAGTCAATGATTGGCTCTGCCTTTACAATAGAGAATGTATTCACTGTCGGATAAACCAATTTTGTTCTACCATTTAGATCTCTGATCCTTGGTCTATGTAGAGGAGAAAAAGCCCTCCTGTTGCCCTTCTCAAAATTAGATATTGTCACAAATGTTAGGTTTCAAAGAATAATCTATTTTCAATTTGAAAATTTTAAGTATTGACACATGCAAGTCGAAAATTCTAAACATAAAAGTTAGAGTACATATGCAAAAAGAAAAAAGAAGAAAAGTCTTCTTGTCAAGACGAAATCTGATGAATGAAGAAGTATAATGTCCTTAGTTATTTTCACTAGGTTTGTGTTAGAGTCCAATTAATACGAAATTATGATGTCCTTAGTTACTTTCACTAGGTCTTGGTATTCAAATTAAATTTCCAAAAAGATGCAGGTGAGCTGAGGTCTGAGTTGTTGTTACTTTGGTTGAAGTGGATCCTTGTTGGGATTATGACCTTTGTTAGATGCACTAGGTCTTATGGGTTGAAAGTCCTTAGTTAGATTCACTAGATCTTTTAGGTTAAGAGGAGCAGTATTGTCCTGTTGATAACACAAGGTTCCAATTTGAGCTTGCGAATATAATTAATTCTTTAGTTGAAATGGTTCCTTAAAACAGCAGTCTTGTGATGGTCTCAACCTGATGGTATAGTGAAAAAATTCCTCAAATTAGAGGTGTAGCAAGCAACAGTTCCTCACACGTGTTTCCCCGCCGCAGGGTCGCAGCGGTTCTTCAAGAGGAGTGTAAGGTATATTGACAAGAATGTAGATTTGGTGGAGTCAATAAGGTAATTATTGTTAATTCAGCTAGGTCAATGGGACATAAATTAACTCTTCCATGTGGTCAAATCGCTGAAGTTTAGAAGGTCCTTCTCGTTCGAGTGTCCTTGATCTATGTAGGATATCGCACAAATGGTACCTTGTTTTTTCCCATCTGCCCTTCGTGATCTTCATCTCCTGAACTCCCCAACACTGCTCTTCAAGTAACATTTCTTCATTGTCTGTTGGAGGGGTGCCTATTTTAGCATAACAGTCACCCAAATCAAAGATATAGTGCATTCATTCAATGCATAATCTAAGATTTTGTTAAAACCCTACAATATGAGCCTTAAATTATCAAGATTATCCATTTGGCAACCATGCTTTCATTCACTTGGGGCAGTATAAAAACCAATAAGCAGCAGACCAGGTATTGTCAGAGCTATTCCCTACACATGTCATATTTTAGGCACGTCTACCTGTGTTTCCAACCTAGCCAAAGGCAATAATACTGACACCCACAAAACCAGCCGCCTGATGCTTAACATCCCTTGTTCTTTTGGTCAAATATTTCAAAAGCAACAAATCCACCCACTGCCAACGGCTTCTCATGCCATGTTTCCTTCAAAGAATGATATCTGTCTTCCTTAACCAGTCCCACCAATCCCCAGTTTACTTCCTATGCCACATAAATTCCATGACAAAATTAAAATATCATTTGCAGATGTTTTCAATCTTGTGATATGCATTGGACAATGTTCTACCCCATGATGCAATGTTTTCATTATTGCCACCTTCCCCGCACATGCCGGTGAAGGAGCCCCCCCCCCTTTCTCTTCCCCCTTCCCTACCCTAGTGTAAGATCAAGCAAGGAATATCGAGGCTTGGTACCACCAAAAACTGGATCCGCCAGTCACAAAGTCAAAAAGTTATGAATATAAATTTATTCTGCGCAGATTCAAATATCAAAGCAGATAGCTATCTGGCTCCCAACACCTCGCAGTGTGTACCAGAAAACACTGTGAGGGGAGTGAGTCCTGGTCATCACAAAACATGCAGTATTTATACACAGTCCTGGGCATAGCTCAGCCCATCGCCAAACAAATAGGTTATAAATTTGGGTTTGTGCCCAGTTCACATAACAAATATACAATATTGGTTTGTACTTTTGAAATGTTGTCCAATCCTTGAAGACTCAATGGTGTTGTTGGTTCTCCAGGTTAGGTTGATCCTAGTTTCAAGAAACAAATTCAATAGCTTATGGCTAAGGTACATAGTTCTAGTTTGTCTACCATTCAGTTCTTGTGTTTGAATATGGCTGAGGCTATTGATGCAGACAACACTTTAAATTGAAGTTCACTTTGGCTTCAAGGTTCCTTAAACATACTGACAAACTTTGTTGTAGTCAGCTGTGTGGATCTTTAGCTTTTTAGAGTAAATCCTGTTTCAAGAATTGCACAAAGGATTCCTTCAAAAATACACAGCATTAGTTTACATGCATTGTATATCACTGTTTGAGGGAGGATGAGTTTTGTAGACATAGATAACACTTTGAATGAGAGTTCATTCTGACTACAAGGTCTGTTTGCACAGGCCAAATAGTCTGCTCTGCCAGCCCTAGTGTTGACATAGGCTCAAAGGTTGTTTCTGCTCTGGCAGCTGAAAGCATGGTTAATCATTACTGAACTGAGAGCAAGAGTCAAAATCAAGATGGAGGATATTTTCCAAAATGGCACTTGAAGTCAATTGTAATTAACTGCAGGTTTTAATACAAATGCGAAATGGCTTAGGACAATATTCATAATCAGATGATATTTATGCAAATATGGATTAACAAACCCTGAAACAGTCTGACCTTACGATGACCATGTGTCATAATCAGAACACTCTGAGTTGTTGGATTCAAAAACATCAATTGCCTCAACTCTTTAAAAGTTATTTCCTGCATTACTAAGGCATTGGTTGCTTTTTCAGGCATGTGTATCCTAGGTCCTAGTGTACCTACTGCTTGTGTACAACATCCTCCTATCATGGAACATATGACAGGCAGGCATTGTACACAACAACAACAGAACAGGAGAATACCAAGAGTCACCATTAAGACTGCAAAGATCTTCCAACCCCATGATCGTAATAAGTCCCAGAACCAAGTACTAAGATTCCAGTTTCCCTCTGGGACATGTACTTCAATACTCAAGGTTTGTAGATTTTGAATTGCCTTGAATACGGTAGGGGAAGAGTCAAGTAAAAAACACAACAAGCAGATCCCACCAATTTACATACTCCACCATGCTCAGCCAGGATGACGTCTAACACCATCCGGTTCTGTAGAGCCACTAATCTAATTTCTTTGTGTTCTAACGTCATATTGTAGAGTATGGCAATGGTCCGGTTGATGGTTCTCTCCAGTACTCTTGCCAGTCTCCTAATATCCTCGGAATTCATGATCTGTCCCCAAAATGGTACACAGGATTTTTCTACATCACCCAGAACTTGTGAAGGAGTATCACCGTTCTCGTCCCGCCTTGGACGAGCCCTAGCGATCTCAGTGGTACTAGCTACATATACCCCCCGTAGCAGGATACCCAAATAACAAGTTCCCTGCCAATCGCTAGGTAACCACGGATAAGCCTCATTACCGCAAACAAAGTAAACAGGTTCGCCTACATACAAAGGTCTGTCCTCACTGGTCAAGTTTGCAACATTGGTACAACCCTCTCAAAATTATCCATTGTCTGAGAACCATTCCTTTGTATGCAGAAGGAGACACCGTTGGGGCTATGATTGATAGTGTAGGAAGGTGGTGTGGCATCCTGGTTGCCTACAGGAGCCTTCTTGAAAGAAATCAGTGATTGGAAAGGTCAAGCTAGTCTATCAGAAGGCCTAATAGAAGCAACGTTAAGCTTGCTCCTATTTGCGAAAAGTGAGCATCCCAGAGGCGTCAGGACCCGCCTTTCAAATTCATTCAAATTAGTCCCGTCAAAGTTCCCTGAGATGCTATCATTCCAACGGCCAAAGAATAGTACCCTTAGAGAGGCAAACCATGCAGTAGTTAAAGGCAAAGGATGAATAAACCAGCCCAACCCTTTTCCCCATGCTGAGGTAAATTCGAACAGATCCAACAGTTCGTTCTATTCAATTATATTCAGAATTGCATGAGTTGCATTCATTATTAACAGTAGTGTATTGATATGATAGCTCTGTCTATGTTGGGAGTCCCTAGGAGATAGGGTGTGCAGGTGCACGAAAGGTGTAGACATAGTAGGAACACTTTCAGCAAGCAAAAATGTTTCAAGTTGGTGCACTTGTTCTATATACCAGAACCCAAAATCAATCAATACTGTAAGACTGGTTAACACAATTACGAGAAAACAATACGTCCTTAAGGGCCATGTATTTGATTGTCCAATATCTTTGTTGGCCACACAATTGTTTGGTCACTCCGTACGAGTAGAGATAACGACAGGCATTGTTCCTCAAAACTCTTTCCTGAAAAGTTCCTGCGAAAAACTCAGTAGTCCGTTTGCTGGTGATCTCCTGATCATGTGATTTCTTGATTGAAGACAGTTTTTCCCAGTCCCCAGCCATTTGCTTATACTTCAGCGCAAAAAGTGGCAAAGGACAAGCTCAACAGTTGTTTCCAGTGGACACAACCATGCCGTAAGTCTAGTGCTGTGGACGCAGATTGTACCTTGAGACTCCTGGTAATGTGTGATCTGCGAACAGTGTGTTGTTGCTTCCTGATGGAAGTGGTGAAATAACAGCAGGATCATGCAAGGGTGCAAGAGCATCCGCAGAAGAGTTCAGAGACAAAGCAGCAGTCTCCCCAGGCCCTGCGGGCTCAGGAAGTGTCTCCAAAACACCCATGATGCTGTTCAAGACTGATTGATCATAGGGAACAGAGCAAGTAGGTTTCTTCTTATCTTCTCTGTCATGTGGTAAAGGAAAAGGTATCCTCTTGACATGCATAGCATGGATCCAGTGTCTCTTTCCAGCTACTCGTACGGCAGTCTGTGTGGCCAATAGGACCTGGAAAGGCCCTCTGCAGCGCGGTGCAAGATTGGATGCTCTCTCAAATGACTTTGTGAGCACCCAGTCGCCGGGTTGTATTCTGTGACCTGGCCGCTCGTATTTAACTGGGAGGGATTCTCACACCTGTTGATAAATCAAATACAAGTTTTGGGTTAACCGATCACAGTATTCAGAAAGAAGTAAGTGCTCCACATCTCTTAAATATCTAGGCTTGGCGATGTTCCAAATGTTAGCTGGTCTCCCCATAATAATTTCATAAGGGGAGAGGCCATTCCTAGTCTGTGGGGTCGTGCACATTGAAAGGAGAGCTATTGGTAAGGCGTCCGGCCATTTCAAATTGGTGCGGCGCAAACCGTAGCAATTTTATTTTTCAGAATACCATTGTGACGTTCTACAAGTGCAGCACTTTGAGCATGTCCAGCCTCGAACTCGGGTCAAAACACCACCAAATCTGGTACTGGTTAACGGAGAACCTGAATTTGAAGTCAAGGAAATCCTAGATTCTAAGCTCACCAGGTCCAAGTTATATTACTTATATTACTTAGTGGACTGGAAGGGATACGGCCCTCACGACAGAACATGGGAGCCTAGCGAGCACGTACATGCGCCACGCCTGGTAAGACGATTTCATCGGAACCATCTGACAAAACTAGGGCCATATGAAGGAAATACCTTGAGAGGGGCCTTAGGGTGGGAGTGTTGTCACGAGTCATGCCCCTTACCCCCTCAGGTGTAACAGCCCCCTGGCAGCAGTGGGGCTAAAGCCCTTCACACTGGCCCCAAGGGCCTTAAAACTCCATCAGAAACATACATGGAGTCAGTCCTGGTGCCTTTTATTTTTCAGAATACCATTGTGATGTTCTACAAGTCCAGCACTTTAAGCATGTCTAGCCGAATGGAACCATTTATCAATCTGTAATCCTGCGCATACTTGCTGAATAACAGCAGCGATAAAATGTGGAACATTATCCGACCAGATGACCCTCAGCAAACCAAACCTAGGAAAATATTCCTTAATCATGGTTTTCACCGTTGTCTTTTACAGGGAAGGCTTCACCCATTTACTAAAAGCACAAATGACTACCAGGACGTATTTAAAATTGTTACAGTGCTCCATTTCAATGAAATCAAAGTGAATTACCTCATAAGGGACAGAAGGTGGACCAAAACTACCCCTTGGTGTCGATGTCCCCTTCCCCACACTATGCTGTAGACAGACCATACAACTCTGG
This sequence comes from Ambystoma mexicanum, assembly GCF_040938575.1. Taxonomy (NCBI): domain Eukaryota; kingdom Metazoa; phylum Chordata; class Amphibia; order Caudata; family Ambystomatidae; genus Ambystoma; species Ambystoma mexicanum. The sequence goes on along the minus strand of NC_090935.1, from coordinate 804,934,522 downwards.
ACAAAACGCTCAGCAGTTTTTGGGATGTTAACATTTACCCAGACAGATTCTAACATTTTGCAAATCTTCCTAGCGCATATGTGAGTGGAACCATGGGCCATTGAAATCATCATAGTAACATACGCATCTGCCAACATCTATTTTCCCTCTGAGTTATCCACCCACCACCCATCTTCATCCAACCTCGCCAAGCCCTCAGCCTATTTCTTGGTTTCTTCTAGAGTGGCATCTGCTTGAATATTTCTTATGGAGTCAATCCCTTCATCTATAGTACAAGTGTTTGTGGCTTCCCTTGCAGTATACATATCTTAGTAGAGATCAGTACCAATCTGTTTAGCTGTCTGGTCAGCAAAAGCGTTCCCCTTTCCTACATCATCTACTATTTTCTGATGTGCCACGCACTTCATAATTGCTAGTTGAGTGGGAAGCGCAAGTGCTGAGAGTAGCTGAACTATCAAGGTGCCATATTGAATCTTTGTTCCATGTGAGGTCAAGAAACCTTGTTCTGCCCATAGTCTACCGAAGTTGTGAACCACCCCAAAGGCATACTGGCTGTCAGTAAATATATTCATCTAAGCCCTTCGGAAAGTTCACAAGCTCGAGTCAGCGCAATAATCTCTGCGGCCTGTGCTGAGTTATGCGAAATTCTCTTGGTTTCCACAATAGTGCTTAATGTAGTGATGGCATAAGCAGCAGTGGATGTACCATCCGGAAGTTTGAAGCAGGCGCCATCGCAAAACAGCTCCCCTTGTGGATCGCTCAAAGGTGTATCTTTCAAATTAATCCTGCCTTTATTTTCTTGTTCTGTTGTATAAAGGCAGTCGTGTGACATTGTTTCATTGCAAGCAATATCTTGCAGAAGAGGTAACAATTCAGCCGGATTTAATACACAACATCTTTTAATTTGAATATACGATGCAAACAAGATTAATTCATATCTCGTTAATCGTGCAGAAGTAAGCTGTTGTGTTTGCGTTCTATTTAATAGAACGTCTACAGATTGAGGTACCAACAAGGTTAAAGCATGGCCTAGGACCATACCTTTGCTCTGTTTTACAGACGCAGCAGCAGCTGCAACAGCTCTCAGACATCTCAGCAAAGCGCATGCAACTGGATCAATGGTTGAGGAAAAATAACCACACGGTCTATTCTTCCCCCCATGTTCCTGTGTTAACATAGCCAAAGCACATCCATCACGTTCATGCACATACAATTCAAAGGCCTTTTCATAATTTGGTGTGCCCAAAGCTGGTGCTGAACACAGTGCAGTCTTGAGCAGATCAAAAGCTTTCTGGTGTTCCAAGTTCCACGGTAATGGCAAAGAAATGCCCTTCTTTGTCAATGCCAACATTGGTTTGATCACTAGCGAAAAGTTTGGGATCCACTGTCTACAGTAAGAAGTCATTCCTATCAAGGATCTGACTTCCCTCTGTGTATTTTGGACAGACATGCTAGAAATTATTTTAATTCGTTCAGGTGTCAATCTTCTTTCTTCCTTTGACAGGAGATAGCCTAAATAGGCGACCTCCTGTCGACAATACTGAAACTTTTTCAGTGAAGCTTTATGTCCATGTTTTGCTAGATGAATAAGCAATAACACAGTGCCTTCCTTGCAAGCACTTTCTGAATCTGCAGCTAAGAGAAGATCATCAACATATTGTAACAATGTACAAGTAGAAGGCAACTCAAGTGTATCGAGCTGCTCTTTCAAAGCCCTACCATAGATACTTGCACTCTCCATGTACCCTTGAGGCGCACGGGTGAATGTAAACGAGCGTCCCCCTAGGGTAAATGTGAACAAATGTCTACTATCCTTGTGTATAGGAATGCTAAAGAAGGAATTCTTAAGATCTACAACACTGAAATGAGTAGCAGATTCTGGAATCATCGTTAGCATTGTCGTTACATCAGGCACAATTGGAAATTGTGGAGCAACAATCTTATTTATAGCGCGTAAATCAATAATGAAACGGAAAGGAATTGCATTATCCCATTTTTTATATACAGGTAAAACCGGACTATTCCACAAACTTCCTGCAATTTCTTCATTTACCCCACGATGTACAAAATCAGAAACTATACACTTCAAAGCTTGCTCACCATCAACTGAAATCTTATACTGTGGAATTCGTGGCAACTTCACTCCTGTTTTTAAAATGATTCTGACAGGCTCAATTTGTAAAACACCAACATCATTATCATCAATTGCCCATAAACACTCTGGAATTTCACTAAATTCCGGGGGCAAAGGTCTAGTCAGAAACTGTGAGGCAGAAAATTTCTGTGATGAAATCGTCAAACGCACTCCATCCGAAGAACAATGAATTACCGCATTTAATTCCTTCAACAGATTCAACCCCATCAAATTCTCTCCCCAGTTCGTTGTCAAAATAAACGGACAGTGATCTGTGAATGGACCCAGTGAAATCGGTACCAGGAAAGAAACTGGACTAACCACTGGTGTACCAGAAAACCCTACAGAAACGTTAGTCTGCTCTGACAGTGGAATGTCTAGAACCCGTGAATGGTCAATGCAACACTTCTGTGCCCCTGTGTCTATCAAAAAAAGATGCTTCCTATTTCCTACCATCATCTCAACGTAGGGACCTTTCTGATTAACGGGAATAGGCGTTGGTTCCAGACCCTGCTTCGGGCTGTCCTAACGAAACACTATATCATCAAAGACAAGATCTTCAGAGAGATAGGCAGTAGAAGGATTATCAAAGATATTTCTGCTATGAACGCTAGGTTGCTGATTTCCTTGCGAAAAAGACTGGGAATTTTGAGCAAACTGGTTTCTACCAGGCCCCCCTACCCCAGGGCGGCCTCTGGATCGTCTACTCATGACACCATATGTGTTATCCGACCTCTGCTGGAAGATCGGGCATTGTGCTAGCCAATGAACCTCTTGTCTGCAATAAGCACATTGGTTTGCGTGTGCAGGACCTAACTGCACATTACTTTGTGGACCATACTGTCCTCGAAACTGTGTACTACCCCCTCTAGGCCCTCTAACTGTTGCAACAATACCTTAGTTTTCAAGTCTCCCTTTTTCTTTTCAATCCTTTCCTTCTCATTATTGACTCGGTTTTCATAATACTGAGCCATATGCAATACTTCAGACTGTGACTTAGCTTGCCAAGCGCTCTCAGAAGTCATAATTTGTGACTGGATGTCAGGCAACAATCCATGCACAAAAGTATCCACAAATAATCGTTTTCCAGACTCGGTGCTTAAGTCTTGTCCGCTAAAATCTGAGAATACTTCAAATCGATTAAAGAATTCGGTAGCACCTTCAGATTTTCCTTGGGTACAAGCAGCAAGTTTGTCCCAAACAATCCTTCTCTCAGGAATTAAAGTTTTCAATTGTGTCACTATTATATCAGGCAAAGTCAGTATCGCCTGTGGTGGCCTCTCACCAGCTTTCCTTTCTCTATCTTGCGTAGCCAAACTATCCCATGTGTCACCTAACCCCACTAGATCGTCTACAGTCCTAATCTGTTTCCATAAATCAGCAGGTAGGAGCACAGGAAATAGCAAATCTATATCACCCAAATTGAATACTGACCATTGCAAGACAGATTATATCTCTTTATAGAACCCTGTCGGATTTTTCTAAATATCTGGGATGGATTGTCTAATAGTATTCACCTCCTGTCTTGAGAACGGGACGTGAACAAACTGTGATACATAATGTGCATCAATATCATAGGCGGCTACACCCGTTGCGGCATTAGCCAGGACCGCAACTTTAGGAACAAATGTCAGAGGAACCTCTCTCATAGGCAACTGAGAAATAGGCAACTCCGGACGCTTACTAAGCAATAGAGCTAAATCGAGCGCTAGAGCGGTGGAAGCAGTGTCAGATGAAAAAGCTCTCTTATAGATATTCAATAATTCTGCGGGACAACAAATCTTTCTCTTTATACATTCATCCTGCAGGTATTCTACCATTACCTGTATCACTTTCCTCTGCATTTCTGGAGTATATAGACTATATGTGTCATACTTCTACGGGAGATATCGACATGTCTGAAATCCATCTAAGTGCATCTCTTGTGCAAATTCATGTTTCTTCACTCATTGACTTACAAAGAGGAAGGAACGGTTTCTGCACATAAAAAGTATCCAAACTATCACCATCTATTTCATCATTCCATAACTTTTCTAACTCCCTTCTAAACTCCAAAACACTCTCGACATGCTCATATACATTCTCCGCAGTATCTCTTGAATATGCTAAAACATTCAGATCCCTCAACCCTTGTGGGATATCTACATCATTCAGTCTGTTCCCCATTACAGTTAAATGGATTCCCATTCTTTCAATAAAGACATTTTCTGAGGAAAACATTTTAGATTAGAGAGTGTAGCGAAAACATCAGATTGTTCACCTTTCTCCATGCATTGTCTAGCCCATGCATTCAAGACTCTCTTTCTCTCTTTAGAAACTGTATTAGGAGTTACAATTTTTGATTCAGCACCCGCTCCCTTATCAACTGCAAGCAGAGCAGAACCGCTTGGAAAGGAAAGTGTAGATAAATCCTGTACAACAGGCAGTGGAGATGCTATTACTGGCGCCAAAGACAAATCTACTGAGACCACAACAGTCGGTAAAGGTGGAGGCACAGGCAGAGGAACAGCAATAGGAAATGGAGCAATGACTGGTGGCAGAGGAGCAATAGGAGGAACAATAGAAGGAGCAGGAATTGCTACAGCAGGAGAAACGACAGCAGGAAGAGGTAAGACAACAGGAATAGGTACATAAGGAGGTGGAGCAGTGGCACTACGTTCATTTAAGAATTTATCAATTAGTTCATCTGATACATGAAAGTCTTTAGACAGTTATATCTTCTGTATACCAAGTAAAAAATCCCTATCTATATTTCTAACAGACTCTGACTGTTTTTGTTGGTCATATAATAATGCCTTTTTGGCGTTTGACATATGTCGACGTGCATGTTTCTCTTTACTTTTAAGTTGCTGCATAGCTTCTCTTTTCCAGTTCTGTAGTGCATCGAATGCTGCAGGTCTAGCTTTTTTCTTTAACAATATAGATTCCAAATACTTTATACAGGAAATCTCAAAGCTTCCATTGATTGACCACTGAAGTTAATAGTACATGCCGGCTCTGAAGTAACTCCAATCAAGCACTCCCACTAAGTCAGCGCCTTGTCTGGGATTGCTCAAGGGAAGCCCTTATTTATATATTTGTATAGCAAGTTATACCCTGGATGATATACCCTTGTATAACACCCCTCTCTATGAATCCCCCTGATCTCACTGAGCCAAGAAGTAGGTTTGTTTTGCAATTTAAAAGATTTATTGGAAAAATTAAAATATATATATATATCACACTTTTATAATAAATTAATATTTGATAGCACCCTTATGAATATAATGTTGATCAACAATAGATAATCTGACACTAGCACACTTCTTTACAATCAACGAGGAGTTAGTATAGGAAGGATAAGGTAGCAGAAAATACTTTTATGGTTTCAAGTAAAAGCAATGAGGGAAAAATGCAGCACAGAAATAAACTTGATATGATTTCAACAAAAGATGATATGATCACTTTTTCTTTGACAATTCCCTCCCCCTATGGAAGATAAGGAGATGCAAGGAGAGCACACAATTCTCAGGAATACAAAATGCAATACAAATTTCCAGTTCCCCCCAGCGAGCTTAGAGGAAAACAGGTATGATTTTAAAGCAGGCAAGATACTTTTAAATGTGGTGGCAATGAAGTGAAAAATATGCTGAAAATGCTTTTAATTCCCTCTAGAGGTTCAGGGTGAGTGAGAGATACTTTAATTCAGTTCAGGTCAGCCCTACCAATGATTCAGGGATGGTTATCAGGTTGAAAACGGGATTCAGTAATGGAAGCAAAAGACAGATATTTTTACACATGGTTGAAATGAAGCAAACTGTCAATTCGCGGCACTTTATTCCGAGTGCGTTGATCGCGATTACAGAGGAACTATAAGGAGAAGTCGGTTTTAGGCTTGTTGGAAAGCTTAGAATCTTAGCTTTAAGATGAAAGTCGAACCACGTTCGTAGCACCTACGATTCCAAAGATACAGATGATTTTATGAAGTTAGTTTTTCAGAAATGAAATAATGATTCAAAATGGCAAAATTACACTTTTACAGGTTTAAAATCGGAGAAGGGACACATGATTCTATGATGCAGTTCTGGACAGGTTAAAATGGTTTGGATCAGATTATTTTAGACTAAGAGATTGGTTCTGGCACAGTTCTAGCTGAGTACTCACACTCTAAAGTTGAAATAGGCCGTCAAGGACTGATCAGGTTTAGACTGGACTCCTGGCGGGTGGTTCTGAAGTCAAAGCTCTCTAGGTCAGGTCAGCTCTGCTCTGCACTTCACAGCGGTCTGGTCTGGGTCTCTCTGGTTCTGGTTTCTCTGGATACAGCACTGCTTTCTGGGTCTGCTACCGGTTCTGGCAAAAGTTCTTGGCAAAGCATCCAACAGCTCGCCCGGCTGTAGAATAGTTTGGTTGGATTGCTGGATTCTGAAGGCCTGCTGAGAAGAGTTCTCAGCTTGTGGGTTAGGCCTTTGCTTTAAGTTCTGTAGTCTATCTGGAGTCTAAGTTCTGGATGTTCCTTCTAGATGTTGTGTGGTCCGGCAAAATGCTCCTCAAGAAAATGGAAAATGAATCCTTTGCCTGTCCAAGCAGTCTCTTTTTATGTGTTGTGCAAGTGGGTGTGTGTGAGGGCATAACTAAGCCTGTCCCTCACAACTTATCATTGGCCAAGTCCTCCTCTCTCCCTTGATTGGGGGAAGGAATGGAGTGTCATCAGGCATTAATTTTATGGCATACAGAAAGAACACTCCCCTTGTCAAATTGCCCACAAATCTATTTTTGATCCAAATACATATTTATCTATGTACCATTTTTCTAATATTATATGTCCAGTTAACATATTTTCTGTAGCACCAAACCATCCGATCCCTGTCTTTGTAAGATGTCGTGTCCACCTATGACAGAATTCTGCCCTTTTCATCAAGAACACAACCTCTAAACTTTTCCAGAATTTACACAAACATGCACAAGGAATATGGGCATCAGATGATAAAGTGTCAGATTTTTAACATACAGACATTCGGAGTAATACCTTATTTTCTGATACTACCCCCCAGAACATACCACAGAGTCCTAACACCTCTTAAAATGTGCACAGAAAAATCACAAGAATAATGATATTAATTGTATAACTTTGACAAGTCTGTACTATGAATTATCCATCTTTTTAAAATTATGCTCTGGCCCAGAGGGGTGTGGTTTGCCAAAGCACATGGTGGAATTTCTGGTTTGTCCACTTCCTCCAACTCAAGTTGCTCACAGAGGCACTGCCCCTCCCAGTTTCTCTCAAGAGGAAGCCATTTATGACCCCCCCTAATTTAACATTTGCCTGAGCCAAGGAAGGCTCATTGTTCTGTTTCCCTGCTCCCAGGTGCTCCTCCCCTGATTCAATCAGAGAGGTGTAACCTCCTTTTGGTGGGAACAGCAGAAGGCAGCGAGGCCTGCGAATGCAGTGGCTGAGCAAGTTTCAACTCCTGTCGGGGGTAGTTGCCGGGCAGAATTCGCTCTTTTTAAGCCAGGCTTCAGCCAAATGTCACTTTTGTTCCCAGTTTTTCTTCATTCAAATCAAACTTTGATTCTAAGTTTTGATTTGATTCTAAGTTCAAAACTATGACCTTTAAACAGTTGCAACCTATGTGACACTCAAAGTAGGTCACTCATTTATTTTAAACATTTCGATTTTAGTGTCTTTAAGTCCAAATTCACTTCAGCTGCTGACATCCACAGCTCAGCCAGTTTTGTTATAAACATTGTTTTGGGCTCTTCATCTTTCCAGATTTTGTACGCACACAAGACTACATTCTGCCAAATGTTTGCTGGTGTTCAGTGAGATTTTTGAATATCTTACAATGTTTAAAATAGGCATTTTTAGCTTGCATTTCAGAGAAACAAAGGTGATTTCAAAGCGCTTTTTGATCTAACAGGCAATGCTGTTTTTCCTTTGGCACCACGTTTCACTCATGGCGCTTCTGGCCCACCACGCTCGCACTGGTGGGTGGCAGGTTAGGCGACCATTTTTGTGTGCGCAAAAACTGTGCGGTTTTCCTGGATTCTGGCACAATGTGGGCTTTTTCGGCCATCTTGGATTTTCTAAGCCCACAGCACCAAATGTTGCATCATAATAGCTCGAACGTGGGGCAATACACCCGACAAAGACCCCCGCCCGACTGCACTTTGATTTCGAGTCGAGGGGGAGTCGGGTGCAAAAGATGTTTTTATCCACACGCTGGGATGTCCACATCATCTTCTTCCGATTCCGCAAATGGCAATGTTCAGCATCTTTTCCGATTCCGCAAATGGCACAGTTCAGCATCTTTTCCTTCATCAGGGTGGATGGATCAGTTCTCCTTGCCGGTCCTGATGGGAGTATTGGGCAGTACCCAGGGCCCCTCAGATCTTTGCTCCTGGTCCCCGGTCGTCCTCCTTAGTCAGTCTCCATGGTTTCATCTCTCCTAGGATGATAAAGCAAAGCAGCAATACCTATTCATAGACAGTTCTCCCCCACTATTGCTATAGTGGGGGACATATACATTTTATAAATCAAAAGACATGAACATATTCATTTTCTTTAATCAGGATACAAGAACATATACATTTTTTTCATCAGGAGACAATTTGCATTCAAAATCATAGAATTTTATAGCTATATGTGGAATATTTTAGGGTTGGAACTGAATTACTCTGGAGCGGCCCCCTCTGGTATTGCAGAGGACTCCCCCAGTTGCTGCAGAGTGTGCCTGGGATGGCAACACTTTAGCTGATTAATATGGACCCACTTCTCTTCCCCTTCTGCCAAACTACCTTTGGGGATGCGGATCTTGTAAGCGACTGGGGAGATCTTATCTACAATTTCAAACGGTCCCTTCCATGTGGGCAAAAATTTTCGCTGTTTGGCCTGGTTTCTTTGGAAATTGTATAGATAAACCCGGTCTCCTACATTGTACTCTTTAATGGTGGTTTTCAAATCGTAATGGGTCTTCATGCTATCAGCTGATCTTTCTAGATTCCGCTGAGCATAGGCAAAAAAGCATGTTGAAGGTGTTTCCTTAAATTCTCCACATACTCATGAGTTGTGGAGGCATTTATCAATGTCTGCTCTTGGGTCCTGTAGAGCAAATGCTGGGGAAGCACCATCGTGCGTCCAGTCATCAGCTCAAACGGTGACATTTTAGATGCAGATGAAGGGGTAGATCTGATGGCCATTAGGACCAGAGGTAATCGGATATCCCAACTTGGCCCAGAATCTGCCACAAACTTCTTTAAGATGCTCACTATGGTTCTGTTGTATCTCTCTACTGCACCAGAAGAGGCTGGCCGGTAAGCAATATGTAGCTTCCTTTTAACCGCCAGTATCTCCCACATATTAGTCATTACTTCGCTGGTAAAATGGCTACCTCTGTCTCACTCAATCCTTTGGGGTAGACCAAAACGCGAAAAGATGTGGTTGATCATCAGGGTAGCTGCTGTTTCTGCCTTGCAGTTTGGGGCCGGGAGACATTCCACCCATTTAGTAAATAAGCAAGTAACCTTCAACATGCACTTATTTCCCCTAGAGGAGCGAATCACGGGGCCTATGAAGTCGATTTGCAAATCTGACCATGGCAGTGTCATCCCCCTCTTTTGGAGAGGCGCCCAGTGTGTGAGGGATGTTGGCTGAAATTGTGCACACACAAGACACCCCTTCAAGTATTGGTCGAGGTCCTGCCCCATGTGTGGCCAGTATGCAACCTCTCTTAAGATCTCAAGTGTTGTATGAAACCCCCTATGACCGGCGGTGGCCGCATCATGGGCGTGACTTAACATCAGGCTTCGGAATGAGGTAGGGACCACGCACTGATCATGGCCAGCTTGGGATTTCCTTACCAACAAACCGTATTGGATTTGGAACATTTTTGGACATTTCATCAACACTCTAAGGTCCTCTTTCCCAATGTAATTGGTATCCGTCAGAGGAAAGTTTTCAGGGTCCTCAATGTGTTGGTAAAACTTACCAATTGACCTAACTGGGCAGAGGTTTTTAGGATGCCCTTAGTGGGCCTACTTTCCTGGGGTTCCCCACTAAATTACACTGTGTTTGGGTACCCATACCCAGATGCCCGCCCATCCATTCCTGGGAGGTACTGGCCTATGAACCCCATACTTTTGGCTGGATAGTAATCTGCCATCCCTTTGGCCCTGTGCTCATATGCGCCAGGGGACATGGGGTGGCAGAGTCCAAGGACTGGGAGAGATGAAGGCCTCTGGTACTAGGGCTGCTGAGATTATGCTCAGGTGTTTCCCTTTCCCAGCGAACTTCATCTCTGTCATCCCTACTCCCTGTTGCAATGCAGGAGCCTGCACTTTCAGTTCCTCAGTTAAGGCCTTACTGGACTCTATCAGTCTCTCCTGCATGGCTACCTGTTGCTGGAGCCTATCATTGTGCTGACAGAGAGCCTCATTTTCTCTCTGCGCTTCCAGTTTGGTCCTGGAATACTGGGCCAGTCTTTGCTGCAGGAGGGTAACCTCCTGAGTCCCATCCCTACTGGCCTGTTCCTTTCTTGCCTGAGCATCATCCACCCTCCTGGTGTGCTCTAACAATTTCTGGTGCTCTTTTTGGAGGTCACCCAGCCCCTTGAGGGCCAGGTGATTTTCTTCCATTTTTCTTTTAATTGGCAGACTTCCTGGCCTAAGGTGTCCCTTTCCTGACGAAGAGCCTGCATCTGTGCTGCCAGGTCGTCCCTCTGCCTTTTAAGGGACCCAGCTTTCTGGCGCTCTTCTTCAAATTCTGTCTGGGTATCCAGGTCTTTCAGGATCAGTTTGTTGCTCTCTGTCTTCTCCCTATCTAGGTGGCTTTGCAGGGTGACTACCTGCTCTGCGCATGCCCTATTGAAGTCCAGTTGTTGCTCCAGCTTTTTCTGGCTCTGCAGTAGGGCGTCCAAACCTTCTTGGTACTCCTTCTGCAAGGCCAGAAATCTGTTATCCTGGTCAGACTTTTCCTGTTGCAGGATATCCATATCCTCCTTTATTTTAATAATATACTGCCTACTATCATTTTCTGACTCCTGGCTCCTCTGCAGCCTCTGCTCAGAAGAGACCAGGTCAGATTGGGCCTTCTCTAATGCCATCAGTTGCCTATTTGCCAGATCTTGGCCTTCAGCACATTTGTCCTGTTTGGCTGCCATATATAAATATAAATATGCCGCTAACCTGGCAATCTTGTTGTGCTCATCCTTGGCCTTAGGGGGCATATATAGTTCACTCAGGGCCACATGTAAGGGACCCTGATCTCTCCATATATCTGACCCTGTTTCAGTGATCAGGGGTGCGATTGCCTGCGATTGCCTGCAACCAGACCGCCTGGTCCTGATGAGCCCACTCACCTCTCACAAATAGCTTATGTAAGAGGTGTTCTCTGGCTATTTTGATATCTACCAAGGTCGTCATTCTGGAGATTGATTTCCTTCCTGACTTACAGAAGTTTTTATTTTATTTTGCAAAACAGACCGTTTCCTTAGAGCGTTCCTTTGAGGGGTGTTTTTACAGTGTAACACGGCGCGGTGATCCAACAGGATTATGTATCCTGTCAGTTAGCACACCATATTAATCTGCACAAGTGATAGATCTAATCCAGAATCCCCGGCTCGAGCCCCCAATCTGTCAAGTGACTCCAATCAAGCACTCCCACTAAGTCAGCGCCTTGTCTGGGATTGCTCAAGGGAAGCCCTTATTTATATATTTTTATAGCAAGTTATACCCTGGATGATAAACCCTTGTATAACACCCCTCGCTATGAATCCCCCTCATCTCACTGAGCCAAAAAGTAGGCTTGTTTTGCAATTTAAAAGATTTATTGGAAAAATTAAACAATATATACACACTTTTTTAATAAATTAATATTTGATAGCACCCTTATGAATATAATGTTGATCAACAATAGATAATCTGACACTAGCACACTTCTTTACAATCAATGATGAGTTAGTATAGGAAGTATAAGGTAGCAGAAAATACTTTTATGGTTTCAAGGAAAAGCAATGAGGGAAAAATGCAGCACAGAAATAAACTTGATATGATTTCAACAAAAGATGATATGATCACTTTTTCTTTGACAATTCCCTCCCCCTATGCAAGATAAGGAGATGCAAGGAGAGCACACAATTCTCAGGACTACAAAATGCAATACAAATTTCCAGTTCCCCCCAGAGAGCTTAGAAGAAAACAGGTATGATTTTAAAGCAGGCAAGATACTTTTAAATGTGGTGGCAATGAAGTGAAAATATGCTGAAAATGCTTTTAATTCCCTCTAGAGGTTGAGGGTGAGTGAGAGATACTTTAAATCAGTTCAGGTCAGCCCTACCAATGATTCATGGATGGTTATCAGGTTGAAAACGACGGGATTCAGTAATCAAAGCAAAATACAGATATTTTTACACGTGGTTGAAATGAAGCAAACTGTCAATTCGCTGCACTTTTTTCCGACTGCATCGATCGCGATTACGGAGGAACTATAAGGAGTAGCAAGTCGGGTGTAGGCTTGTTGGAAATCTTAGAACCTTAGCTTTAAGATGGAAGTCAAACCACGTTCCTAGCACCTACGATTCCAAAGATACGGACGGTTTTATGAAGGTAGTTTTTCAGAAATTAAATAATGATTCAAAATGGCAAAATGACACTTTTACAGGATTAAAATCGGAAGGGACACACAATTCTATGATGCAGTTCTGGACAGGTTAAAATGGTTTGGATCAGATTATTTTAGACTAAGAGATTGGTTCTGGCACAGTTCTAGCTGAGTACTCACACTCTAAAGTTGAAATAGGCCGTCAAGGTCTGATCAGGTTTAGGCTGGACTCCTGGCGGGTGGTTCTGAAGTCACAGCTCTCTGGGTCAGCTCTGCTCTGCACTTCACAGCGGTCTGGTCTGGGTCTCTCTGGTTCTGGTCTCTCTGGATACAGCACTGCTTTCTGGGTCTGCTACCGGTTCTGGCAAAAGTTCTTGGCAAAGAATCCAACAGCTCGCCCAGCTGTAGAATAGTTTGGTTGGATTGCTGGATTCTGAAGGCCTGCTGAGAAGAGTTCTCAGCTTGTGGGTTAGGCATTTGCTTTAAGTTCTGTAGTCTATCTGGAGTCTAAGTTCTGGATGTTCCTTCTAGATGTTGTGTGGTCCGGCAAAATGCTCCAAAAGAAAATGGAAAATGAATCATTTGCCTGTCCAAGCAGTCTCTTTTTATGTGTTCTGCAAGTGGGTGTGTGCGTGGGCATAACTAAGCCTGCCCCTCACAACTTATCATTGGCCAAGTCCTCCTCTCTCCCTTGATTGGGGGAAGGAATGGAGTGTCATCAGGCATTAATTTTATGGCATGCAGAAAGAACACTCCCCTTGTCAATTTGCCCACATATCTATTTTTGATCCAAATACATATTTATCTATGTACCATTTTGCTAATATTATATGTCCAGTTAACATATTTTCTGTAGCACCAAACCATCCGATCCCTGTCTTTGTAAGATGTCGTGTCCACCTGTGACAGATTTCTGCCCTTTTCCTCAAGAACACAACCTCTAAACTTTTCCAGAATTTACACAAACATGCACAAGAAATATGGGCATCAGATGATAAAATGTCCGATTTTTAACATACAGACATTCGGAGTAATACCTTATTTTCTGCTACTACCCCCCAGAACATACCACATAGTCCTAACACCTCTTAAAATGTGCACAGAAAAATCACAAGAATAATGATATTAATTGTATAATTTTGACAAGTCCGTACTATGAATTATCCATCTTTTTAAAATTATGCTCTGGCCCAGAGGGGTGTGGTTTCCCAAAGAACATGGTGGAATTTCTGGTTTGTCCACTTCCTCCAACTCAAGTTGCTCACAGAGGCACTGCCCCTCCCAGTTTCTCTCAAGAGGAAGCCATTTACGAGCCCCCCTAATTTAACATTTGCCTGAGCCAAGGAAGGCTCATTGTTCTGTTTCCCTGCTCCCAGGTGCTCCTCCCCTGATTCAATCAGAGAGGTGTAACCTCCTTTTGGTGGGAACAGCAGAAGGCAGCCAGGCCTGGGAATGCAGTGGCTGAGCAAGTTTCAACTCCTGTCGGGGGTAGTTGCCGGGCAGAATTCACTCTCTTCAAGTCAGGCTTCAGCCAAATGTCACTTTTGTTCCCAGTTTTTCTTCATTCAAATCAAACTTACAATTTCTACACATGCAGCTAGAACGCTGATTCTAAGTTCAAAACTATGACCTTTAAACAGTTGCAACCTATGTGACACTCAAAGTAGGTCACTCATTTATTTTAAACATTTCGATTTTAGTGGCTATAAATCCAATTTTACTTCACCTGCTGACATCCAGAGATCAGCCAGTTTTGTTATAAACATTGTTTTGGGCTCTTCATCTTTCCAGATTTTGTACGCACACAAGACTACATTCTGCCAAATGTCTGCTGGTGTTCAGTGAGATTTTTGAATATCTTGCAATGTTTAAAATAGGCATTTTTAGCTTGCATTTCAGAGAAACAAAGGTGATTTCAAAGCGCTTTTTGATCTAACAGGCACTGCTGTTTTTCCTTTGGTACCAAGTTTCACTCATGGCGCTTCTGGCCCACCACGTTCACACTGGTGGGTGGCAGGTTAGGCGACCATTTTGGTGTGCGCAAAAACTGTGCGGTTTTCCTGGATTCTGGCGCAATGTGGGCTTTTTCGGCCATCTTGGATTTTCTAAGCCCACGGTACCAAATGTTGCAGCATAATAGCTCGAACATGGGTCAATACACCCAACACGGCGACCTCTCCTGTGGTGCCGGACGGCCAAATTCCAAAGATTGTCTGTCTCTGTGGAATAACGCCCTGAAACAGACAGACAATTTCCCAGGCATATCAGATCACTGGTGTTTCCTGGCAACGATTGCGCTCGCTAGAACAATACGACAACCAAATATCAGGATACTTAGGAATCGGGGCACGACTCACCTGATTCAAAGTACTAATGGAGGTCTGATCGGATTACACAGGATCGACGTGGCTGGCGATTCCGGCAAAAATATCCACCTCAATATGGGGACCCTCGTCAAGATGTCCTCTCGAACCGCTTGCTTACCGTTCAGGGATCAGATCGTGCAGTACTGTCGAGGTGTCGCCTCTCATGCAAAAAGGGGCCCCTTTTCTCACGCTCCGATCCCAGTCTGGTAGCCGCGTCCTTAATCAGCGAGGTGACATCAATCTTGAGGGTGCCTATTCGGGCGCCATCTTGTAAGATCAAGCAAGGGATATCGAGGTACCACCAAAAATTGGATTTGCCAGTCACAAAGTCAAAAAAGTTATGAATATAAATTTATTCTGCACAGATTCAAATATCAAAGCAGATAGCTATCTGGCTCCCAACATCTCGCATTGTGTACCAGAAAACACTGTGAGGGGAGTGAGTCCTGGTCATCACAAAACATGCAGTATTTATACACAGTCCTGGGCATAGCTCAGCCCATCTCCAAACTAATAGGTTACAAATTTGGGTTTGTGCCCAGTTCACATAACAAATATACAATATTGGTTTGTACTTTTGACATGTTGTCCCATCCTTGAAGATTCAATGGTGTTATTGGTTCTCCAGCTTAGGTTGATCCTAGTTTCAAGAAACAAATTCAATAGCTTATGGCTAAGGTACATAGTTCTAGTTTGTCTACCATTCAGTTCTTATGTTTGAATATGGCTGAGGCTATTGATGCAGACAACATTTTAAATTGAAGTTCACTTTGGCTTCAAGGTTCCTTAAACATACTGACAAACTTTGTTGTAGTCAGCTGTCTGGATCTTCAGCTTTTTAGAGAAAATCCTGTTTCAAGAAATGTACAAAGGATTCCTTCAAAAACACACAGCATTAGTTTACATGCATTGTATATCACTGTTTGAGGGAGGATGAGTTTTGTAGACATAGATAACACTTTGAATGAGGGTTCATTCTGAGTACAAGGTCTGTTTGCACAGGACATATAGTCTGCTCTGCAAGCCCTAGTGTTGACATAGGCTCAAAGGTCGTTTCTGCTCTGGCAGCTGAAAACACGGTTAATCATTACTGAACAGAGAGCAAGAGTCAGAATCAAGATGGAGGATATTTTCCAAAATGGCGTTTGAAGTCAATTCTAATTAACTGCAGGTTTTAATACAAATGCGAAACGGTTTAGGACAATATTCATAATCAGATGATATTTATGCGAATATGGTTTAACACTAGTAGTCAACCTCCCCACAGGATATCTGCAAACATCAATATTACTGTTCTCAGTGGTCTTGGGTAGTAGCAGGTCCTTTTAAGCAAATGCTTAATTTACTGATATGTGAGTGGGTCTTAAACTCCAAATCTAGCTTTTTGCTGCATTTGCCATTCCAATAGAAGCAAACTCGTGTTCTACCTCCCCAGGCCCAGCCAAATATCAGTCAATATCTTCCATAGTGCTCAGAGCTTCACCATTATTTTCCAGTGTGATATTTCTATAAGCACCATGCTGGCTGGACCACAGAGGGGGGCAGGATGCCCTTTTCCAATCTCGTTTTGGGGTACTAATAGGGTCCGAAAAGGATCTTAACTGGTGGTCAATGGAGGAAGAACATGGTTGAAACGTGTTTGCATCACAAGATCAGCATTCCTTAAAGAAGGAACCAAGCAATCACCTTGTCCCTCACACACTCTAGTTCCCAGCCACCCTACCTTGCTCACCATCAACAGATACTGGGTGTCTAGTGTCCCTCTTAGCCTTCTGATGTCGAGCCAATGTGACACTTTGTTGATCAAAGACTGTGTACCCTCATACTCGCACTGGTACAGCGATGGCACACCCATCATAACCACGATCAGCGGACTGCCTCCGGCAACAGATGTAGGAATTGTCTCTCAGTGGGTTTTCGAAGATTGAACATATGTTGGAGTATGAGACCCCATTGGCTCCTCAGACGTGGTTCAGAGGGGCTGCAATCATTCAGTGTCTTCTGTTTGGAGTCTAGTCCCAGCCCCTTCTTTAATCTACATACAACAGATGATTCAGCGGCTGGACGGAAGTTCCTCCAAACTGCAACAGCTGTGGGAGTGCAGACCCTGCTACTGCATGTAAATCCTTCTTGTAGTGTTTTCCGTATGCAGTTCTGGTGGAGCCATATCATCATCCCCCTTGTCTGCACGGGTTTACTCATCATTACATTCAGATTATCAGAGCTCCCAACCCCTCCACACACTCCTGGAGGTTCAAACCTATCTTTATCTGCCTCCACTGTATCTGTAAAAATTCAGTACTTGTATTGGCCTTGTCTAATGCGTTTTTAAGGAGGTCATTTGTCAGTCTCATTATGTGGAGCTAGGTGGCACAAAGCCCCAAACTTACCAAGCATTTACTGTAGCCAGCCATTACAAGGTCACTGATTGGTTTCATATCAGTAGTCCTGGTGTGCTGCTGCTTCTCATTACTCAAATGCCTTGATGCAACCTTTTGCATATCTTGGCATAACCTAAGAGGCCTGCCCCTCTGTCAGGTTGTCACATCAACCCGTTGGTCACTGTGGCATCGCTGGTGTAAAGGCCGGTGGGCACTCCATTGTGGTGCGAGCGTTCCATCACGTTGTCCATCTATCTGCTGCAGCTGTCTAGTTGTAATCCAAGATGGCTGCTCGCATCCCAGCATTCACTCTTTAGCCGACAAAGAACCAACACGCATTGCGTTGCAACCCTGATCGCCTCGCTGCTTGGGTACGCTAGTACCTTTTCTTCGGTGCTCTTTTCTTTTCTGCATTCTTGATACCTCCTCGATTCCTGGATTCTCACTGTGACTTGCTCTCCTGCCTCCAGTGTTCACCCGCTCCTTGTCCTGTCCCGTTGGTTGCTTTCTGTTGCTTCCATCCTGTGCTCTCCTGTGTTCTCTTTTCCTATGGTTCTCTTCTCCAACCCTCCATGTGCTCTGGACTTCTTACCTCAACATCCCTTATTCAAGCCTTTAAGAAGCCATACTACCTATTGCATTCTCCTACATAGATAGAATTCCAATAGAATTTAATGAGACCAAACATAGCTCACTTCCCTTAGCAACAACTGTTTGGTCAGCCTGGATACATTGCTGACCCTCAGCCCTACAGAGACATTAATGATTAGTGACTTTAGATCGCCTCTTGCCTCCCGGCTAATTTTTTCACAGGTTCCAGATAGAGACATAACTCCTTATCTTTTCGAGTGCCTCTGAATTTGCTTCCGTTCAGATGTGCGCTCTGTTTATAGTTTTCAAAAACACACCTATCGCCTTCTTCCTTATAATTGAAGTTGGGGGTAGCCACATAGACGCCTTTCTTTTAGTCGACTAAAGTTCTTACACTCCCTGTCAAAGTACCTTCTGTGCATTTTGTTGGCACCTAAATTGCAAACTATTATCCGCAGCAGTGGAGGGAAATATTATAACTCCCAGTGTAGACCTAGCTAACAACTAGCGGAAATATTATGGGAACACACAAAAAAGAGGTACCTCAAGAATTCAAGTGATCGGATCTCAATATCTGAAGTGGCAGCTGGTGCAAATTGGTTTTGTAAGTATCCTAAGCAGTATGACAATTGCCTCATCCAGTAATCACAATTCCCCTATCAACTCAATAACAACTGATAGATAATAATGGTAAATAGTAATAATTAATAATTTAATATTATTGATACCTAACTTCTAAATTGGGCGGGTCTGGCAACCTCCAGCTAATTCGCCAGCACCATTTCACCATTGGAGTGCTGTAAAGAATGTTCATTGAGTCTGCATGGAGCCTCAGTGCCTCTAAGCTCTCAGGCTGGAGAGACCAGTGCAACAACCCCCTCAAAAATACAGGGGGAAGGTGGGATGCCAGGCAACTGCATGCAGTACACGCGGCTACATGCTAGGCTTGACAAAGAATTGAAAGTGGGACTTGGATGCACCAGGTAAAACCCCTGAGCTTCCACTAAGGATTGAGTTACCTGGCCTTATTTCTGCCTCTTATTTACCCCTAATTTACTAAATCAGCTCCCCAAAGCCGCATCATTGTCTTCCTCCTTGAAGCAGTCTTATTTCCAAGAAGGCCTCTCCGTTGTCTCTGTGTACTGTCTACTCCATGTAGCTCCACCTAACCCTCTTGCCCGTCCTCCTGCAACTTTGAGGTTCATCTCCATTAATTCTAGTTTTCTTCTCCTTCCTTCCTTCTTCTGCCTCCATTGCACTCCTCTTTGTTTCCCTCCTGATCTTCCACGCAACCCCCACCTTAATGTTCTCTTCTCCTCCCTCTACATGATCTTCCAACTCCTCACAATTCATACCAGTCTCTTCTCAGATGCTATTTCAACCCTCTCTTCATAACTTCTGCCAATCTCTTTGTCACTGCTTCTGACCACCTTATCCCAACTTTAGTCAACAGCCTCCTTTCAATTTTAGACCCATTTCTCTTTCAACTTCGACTCACATCTTCCTCCAAGCTGCTTCCATCCTCCTAGGTGTTCCCTCCTCCCTTCCTCCTGTAACTCTCAACTTGCTATTGTCTGTTTCTGTAGCTGGCCAGCTGACACCAGCCTCCTTCTGATTCCTGTCTCCTTTCCATCATCATCTCCTCTCCAACACAGGATCTGGACCTATCTCGCTAGTTCCTAAAACCCATGCACCGACTAAGTGGTTAGGGGCTTTTATGGAACCATTTTTCCTTCCCCTCGGCCACTATTCCACTAAATTGGTTCACCGGTGAACCATGGCAGGTCCATGATTGGGATTGTCTTAAGAGACTAGCTGAATGGTGCACATCTTCAAAAATCACAATTAATGTGGACTGATTATTCAAGATGCTCGCCCACAATTTTGGAACTGACATGCAATGTGAGTCTTGCCAGCACTTGCACAACACTCCCTCACCAGACCTCTGCAGCATTAACACTGCCCTGTCCCAATAATTCTGCAGCAATAGTGTGTTTTGCAGTCCACATGGCTTATCCGGATACCTAGTGGTGACATACTGGTGTCAGAAGAGCACTGCATAGTACACACTGGGGCATCATTTAAAGAGATCAGAATAGGCATGCTTCATGTGACAGTTCTCAGCTACATTGCTGGTGCATGGTCAAGTGGTCCAGAGTATCGCCCATAAACCACCTCTGGACACAGCATCATATCCCACGTGGCTGTACCCAGCCCATTTGACAACCCACTGCAATACCCCCACAGACAGGCAGGGACTTCATCAAACACAACAGCACACACTAGGACTGGGAAAGTGTCACACATACAAGACATTCACAGGCAACAACAGACATACAAGAATGACTTTCTAAGTAGCTGGTTACTGAAAGTCATCAACAATGTAAGACTATGTCCACCTCTTCAGTCAGTTGCTATGTAGTGACAGAACATCTTGTACCTCTATTCACAAAAAAGTAGTCCTCCATTGACCAAGAAGACACCACCAGTACAACTGGCACCACCATGCCTTCTGCTGGCACCTGAATGGTAACCTCCACTTTTGCTGCATCTGTCTGAGTGCAAAAAGCAAAGTCAGTGTTCCCCCTGAGGGCATCTACCTCACCCACTGGATGTCACTGAAGACGCGCTCCGGAACATGCTACCATGGCGTTTTAGCCAGTGAATGTTAGAAGAACATTGTCAGCAGCAGCCACAGATCACCAGGAGGAGTTGGGAATTACAGTCAACCCAGGATGTGTCAGCAGAATAGCAACTCGAAGATATTCATCATCATCGTATTTCTTTTTTTTATCATTTCATGTATTTCATGTTAGTAGGTTAAAACAACGAAATGTAACCTTTAAAATATAGGAAAAAGAAAAGGTAGTCCATTAAAAATCCATGAAATCAAACAGTACAAGATTCATTTCCAAAACAAAACATACTAAAATCTAATAAAATCAGTTCTTTAAAAGAAAGGAAAAACACAGATCACATCAACTACAAGATGACCACTTTTACCCAACAGACTTTTTACCCCACAGAAGGCAAAAACCAACAACACTCACAGGAAATACAGGCACTACAGGGTGGAAGACTCTTGCATAATTGAGCTGACAGATGTGTCAGTCTGTAATTCCAGCTTCAATGATTTTAGGAAGCTTGTTACTGCCAGAACTGTGGATTTAGTATGTCCAGCCAGACAGCTTCTCCAAACTAAGTCCTCATCCCCCAAAGCAAGCAAGCCCAAAAATGTGTATGGCTGTTCCACCATAAACCTTGTATCGTAGAGCACAAAACCAAGAGATGTTTTAATGTTTCACATTGTTCTTCATCATTACAATATCTACACACAGCTTGCTCAGGAAGCAACTCACCATATCTGACTAAGATTTGTTAAGTCAACACAAGAGTCCATCGAAAGTGCAAAAAGAGGTGCTGGGTATTCTTATCCCGGTATATTGCAAGACAGGGAGCAAGGATACACAGTTTTTTATGATCCTCGTTCAAGTGCCCCAGTGAGGCATATGCATGCATATCCTCTGTTGTGTGAATCCATGTTTTTACAGGGATAATTTATCCTTGGTTGGATTCCTATTAGGTCAATTACTAAGCTGTCAATTTTAATAAGGATATCACGGGCAGACTCATGAAGATCTTCCATGAACCTGCAACCTTTCTCCACCAAGGCAACCTTGAGATCTGAAAACAAAGAGCCTGCAATGGGGCACATGATCTTCCTAAAAGAGACAGACATTTCCAATGTGCTCTTGCCTTCATTGGGACAATGCCCAACCCATCTCTTATGGCAGATAAGGGAACCAAGCCCTGAGTATGAAGTACTTTCCTCCAAATTAGGGCCTCAAGAAGGGGCAGATAATCTAAAATACATAAGGCGTACACTTGCATTCCATATAGAATCTCCGGGATGACTTTCCCTTCATAACATCAAACGGCTGAAAATTTGCTGTAGCGTGCATCGACCATAGATAGTTGATTTGCAAGTTATTAGCACTGATACTGAAGATGAGTATCATCCAGTGGGTATCTCTGGGTGGATAATCAACCACTTCCAAAAACAATCATTGCTACCCTGGATCATCCAGGGGAGCAAAGTTGTTGCCCCGGATGAAGAGCAATGTGCACAGCATGAGGACATAAATGAAGGCTCTCCAAGACATGGAGGACCACTAGCCACATGACAAGTCCTGTTCCAGGAAGACATTTGAAAGGTAATCACAGACCTCAACAAGGAAGTGGAGCACCACAGTGCTTATCTTTGGTGTCCAGTCATAATATCGAATACAAAATTTCGAATGGCAAAAAAGTCGAATCAAAAATGTCGAAAAAAAAATGTCGAATTATTTTTGTTTTCCGATATTTTTTTTTGGGCTCTAGTTTATATAAAAAAAATAGGTAAAAACAAAAAAAAAAAAGAAAAAACGGGGGTTGGGGGGGAACCCCCATTTCGAAAAAAAAACGTCATAAAAAATAAATTCGACATTATTTTTTTCGACATTTTTTTTTCGACTTTTTGACTTTCGAAATTTTTGATTTCGAAATTATGACTATAAACCCTTATCTTTGTACCTTAATTGATGGTCTACTGAAGGCCATAGCACTTGACGGCCATAGGGTCCAGGAGGCCACTGAGGGCGCAAATCATGGTTTCATGTGCAGTCCACCTTAACCTGGGAAAAGGAAATGTTTGATGAACCATAAGCCAGTTATTGCTAACTGGCACCCCCTTTAGTACACTCTTAAGGGGTGAATAACCCACTTTTTCTAAAAGTGTAACTGAATTCAAAGGAAGTTCTTGGATGATTAGTTACGTACAATAGATTGGTTACATATAATAGATTATATTATATATGTGCTTTGAAACCAGAGAAGTAAACAGAAACACATGAGAGTCTGTATTTCATAAGAAAAAATCTATTTAAATACAATTAAAGAGTCATGTTGCCCTCAAAACACAAAAGTTGAAATTAAGCATTCAAAATAAAGTATGTTGCATCACAATAAGTGGTTCTATCCAAATAAAATAAGAGAACAGTAATGTTGCATTCACATGTACATTTCTATACTTTTGGAAATGGTTGGTACATTCATTAAATCAAATATAGTTGTATCCCCTAATACACTCAAATGATTGTAACAAGAGTTTGCTGACGCGTTTCAGATAATAACAGAATCCTTCTTCAGAGCTTGAGCGTACTCAACATCCTAAGCTTGATACAACGTGTTTCAGCAATATGTCTACAAGGTAGTGTAAAACAATGTACATCAGTATGTATCTCAAAAAATAAATGCTTAACAGTAGATATTGGTAAATATAAGGCTAGATTTGAAACTGACCTCATTGCCATTTCCTAGTGACTCCAGGTCAATCACTGGACCTGCAAAATACCGAAAATTACCCAATGAGAGGTGTAACTCCTCTTAGAAAATCAGAGGATAGGATATTAATGTGTCCATATTACGTGTATAGAGTAGAACTTAGTAAATTAAACAGCACTTACCCGACTGGTAGTCGGAGAGGAGGGAATTGGGTCTGTATGGATGTTGACAAAACTGCTCTGAACTGTGGGAAACAACATGAAATAAGTCAGACTACTCAGTAGTCCACGTTCAATAAGCAGAAAATACCACTGGGGATGCATGTGCCCGATGGTATTTATGCTATGGGCTACAAGGGAGCTATCCGATATTCTAGGACACATAACTCTGCATCGACTGGTCCAACCCATGTAATCAAACAGTACAAACTCTTCTGTACACCACTACAAACGCTACACACTATATAGCATACACGCGGAGAAACCGGCTAAAATGCATGAGCCCTATGTTCTCTATGGGGAGAGTGAAGGGCAGGATTAAAGAGTTGTGCAACTCTGCATAAATAGGTCAAATCCATGTGATAAATCCATATGGACTCATCTGTACTCTACTTCAAACGTTGCATGTTAAATTGCATACGCGCGTTGAAGCCCGCTGAAATACATGAGCCCTATGTTATATATGGCGGGAGAGAAACGGGTCAAATCACAAAGTTGCAGTTGTGTGCTAACTCACCTTCTGCTCAGTGCAAGTGCCAGACGCAGACCAGGGTCCCGATCGCTGCTCGATCGGACCCTCAGGAGTAAATGTGTTGTCAAGGACGCCCGTGCATGCGCGTAGCGTCCTCCAGACGGCGCCGACCATCTTGGTGTGGGCAATACGAGGAAGTGTTGCCAGGGCAACACAACCCTCGTTTCCCGACACTGAGATGCACGGGACCGCTTAGTGTTAGGAGGGAGCCCGGAAAGGGCTGAAAGGGGAAGGAGAGTGATGAGTGTGCCCCGAATACGGGGATAAGGGAAGTGATTCGTAGTGCCCAGGAGGGCGCTGTTGAACAATTGAAGAGGATAATTGCCTACAACAATGGCATGAGGAAAAGGTACCTGGGGCGGAGGGAGTGTAAAAAGACAATCCATACCACCTGAAAATTAATAGGGAAGGGGGTGGAGCATCTCTACCGGAGTGATATCCGGTCGGGTGCCCCAAGAACCCCTAACCTAATTCATTGAAAGTATACGGGTCCCTAGGAAGATGGCAAAGAGGACAGTGTCTGAATCTCGGACATGAATAACATTAGAAGGTCATAACGGAATTGTCCAAAGCATACATTTACAGTAGAAGGGTGTTATGGGTGATGACACAACATATTAATGTACCACCTAAGACCGCTAATATGGACCTAACTGTTATGTAGTGTCAAGGGATATTACATCCATTACATTCAATCAATTTGGTGGCAATCAATTATACAAAACACATTAGATCCATTTCTGTATTCATGCCTATTGGGTGTATGGAGTCAAGCAAGTCTATCCATAACACTTCCCTCTGTAAAAGTTTCCTATGTAAATCACTGCCCCTAGGGCCTAGTTTGACCTGTTCTAGAATAACACACTTCAGTTGGGCTATCGTGTGTCTACTCTCAATAAAGTGCATTGCTACTGCCGATTTCAGGTCACCTGTCCGAATATTGGATTTATGTTCGTTCCAGCGCGTCTTGGCTTTTCTTGTGGTGATCCCTACATAATAAAAGCCACAGGGGCATTTCAATGCGTACAACACGTTAGTTTAATCACACGTAGCCGAATGTCTCAGTAGTAGAGGTTTGCCAGATTGAGGATGTGGAATACTGTTCCCCTGCAGAATATTGTTTCAAGAAATGTACAAAGGATTCCTTCAAAAACACACAGCATTAGTTTACGTGCATTGTATATCACTGTTTGAGGGAGGATGAGTTTTGTAGACATAGATAACACTTTGAATGAGGGTTCATTCTGAGTACATGGTCTGTTTGCACAGGACATATAGTCTGCTCTGCAAGCCCTAGTGTTGACATAGGCTCAAAGGTCGTTTCTGCTCTGGCAGCTGAAAACACGGTTAATCATTACTGAACAGAGAGCAAGAGTCAGAATCAAGATGGAGGCTATTTTCCAAAATGGCGTTTGAAGTCAATTCTAATTAACTGCAGGTTTTAATACAAATGCGAAACGGTTTAGGACAATATTCATAATCAGATGATATTTATGCGAATATGGTTTAACACTAGTAGTCAACCTCCCCACTGGATATCTGCAAACATCAATATTACTGTTCTCAGTGGTCTTGGGTAGTAGCAGGTCCTTTTCAGCAAATGCTTAATTTACTGCTATGTGAGTGGGTCTTAAACTCCAAATCTAGCTTTTTGCTGCATTTGCCATTCCAATAGAAGCAAACTCGTGTTCTACCTCCCCAGGCCCAGCCAAATATCAGTCAATATCTTCCATAGTGCTCAGAGCTTCACCATTATTTTCCAGTGTGATATTTCTATAAGCACCATGCTGGCTGGACCACAGAGGGGGGCAGGATGCCCTTTTCCAATCTTGTCTTGGGGTACTAATAGGGTCCGAAAAGGATCTTAACTGGTGGTCAATGGAGGAAGAACATGGTTGAAACGTGTTTGCATCACAAGATCAGCATTCCTTAAAGAAGGAACCAAGCAATCACCTTGTCCCTCACACACTCTAGTTCCCAGCCACCCTACCTTGCTCACCATCAACAGATACTGGGTGTCTAGTGTCCCTCTTAGCCTTCTGATGTCGAGCCAATGTGACACTTTGTTGATCAAAGACTGTGTACCCTCATACTCGCACTGGTACAGCGATGGCACACCCATCATAACCACGACCAGCGGACTGCCTCCGGCAACAGATGTAGGAATTGTCTCTCAGTGGGTTTTCGAAGATTGAACATATGTTGGAGTATGAGACCCCATTGGCTCCTCAGACGTGGTTCAGAGGGGCTGCAATCATTCAGTGTCTTCTGTATGGAGTCTAGTCCCAGCCCCTTCTTTAATCTACATACAACAGATGATTCAGCGGCTGGACGGAAGTTCCTCCAAACTGCAACAGCTGTGGGAGTGCAGACCCTGCTACTGCATGTAAATCCTTCTTGTAGTGTTTTCCGTATGCAGTTCTGGTGGAGCCATATCATCATCCCCCTTGTCTGCACGGGTTTACTCATCATTACATTCAGATTATCAGAGTTCCCAACCCCTCCACACACTCCTGGAGGTTCAAACCTATCTTTATCTGCCTCCACTGTAGCTGTAAAAATTCAGTACTTGTATTGGTCTTGTCTAATGCGTTTTTAAGGAGGTCATTTGTCAGTCTCATTATGTGGAGCTAGGTGACACAAAGCCCCAAACTTACCAAGCATTTACTGTAGCCAGCCATTACAAGGTCACTGATTGGTTTCATATCAGTAGTCCTGGTGTGCTGCTGCTTCTCATTACTCAAATGCCTTGATGCAACCTTTTGCATATCTTGGCATAACCTAAGAGGCCTGCCCCTCTGTCAGGTTGTCACATCAACCCGTTGGTCACTGTGGCATCGCTGGTGTAAAGGCCGGTGGGCACTCCATTGTGGTGCGAGCGTTCCATCACGTTGTCCATCTATCTGCTGCAGCTGTCTAGTTGTAATCCAAGATGGCTGCTCGCATCCCAGCATTCACTCTTTAGCCGACAAAGAACCAACACGCATTGCGTTGCAACCCTGATCGCCTCGCTGCTTGGGTACGCTAGTACCTTTTCTTCGGTGCTCTTTTCTTTTCTGCATTCTTGATACCTCCTCGATTCCTGGATTCTCACTGTGACTTGCTCTCCTGCCTCCAGTGTTCACCCGCTCCTTGTCCTGTCCCGTTGGTTGCTTTCTGTTGCTTCCATCCTGTGCTCTCCTGTGTTCTCTTTTCCTATGGTTCTCTTCTCCAACCCTCCATGTGCTCTGGACTTCTTACCTCAACATCCCTTATTCAAGCCTTTAAGAAGCCATACTACCTATTGCATTCTCCTACATTAATAATCCGGAATGTCTCCTGAATACTGCCATCCATCCGTGTGCCTGAATTCTTCCATCATCTACTTACGGAGGGTTTCTGTGCCTTTGGGCTTTTCCCACATATCTCAGGGTGCGTCCTGTCTGACTGCTGCAGTGCCCTACATGTGGTTACCTACACTGGGTTATTGTGGTGAGTCAGGATAGGCCTTCCTCTTCCAGGAGCGATTACGTGACAAAACAAAGAGCAAGAAAGGGAAATCCAAGTCTTCTCGAGAGGACGTTGACACATCAGAATCCGAAGATTGCAAGAAGGAAAAATCCCAAACGACCCGTAAGGACTCCGTCTCAACTGAGAAAGGTGAGACAAGTGCTCTCAAACAGCACAATATCTCTGTTGAGCTGAACGAGCCTAGATTCTGAGCCCCTCTGAATTATAGGAGCAATTGTTACCTTGTGTGCTACTTTTGTTACTTTTCTCACTTTTTCCACTAGTACCATCCATATGGATCCTCTGCCCAAAATTAAAAACAGTCAGCACATGCAGACTTGAGAAAATCGCAATATCCAAGGCTGGGATAGCTTGATGATGAGGACATATCTCAGCTGTTACTAATGAATTACATCTGGCTTCTTGCTCAGGCCTTCTTGGGATTTCCAATATTGTGGCTGGATCCCTCCTCTGTGCTGGTCTCTAATTGAACCTGCCAATAGAATTTAATGAGACCAAACATAGCTCACTTCCCTTAGCAACAACTGTTTGGTCAGCCTGGATACATTGCTGACCCTCAGCTCTACAGAGACATTAATGATTAGTGACTTTAGATCGCCTCTTGCCTCCCGGCTATTTTTTTCACAGGTTCCAGATAGAGACATAACTCCTTATCTTTTCGAGTGCCTCTGAATTTGCTTCGTTCAGATGTGCGCTCTGTTTATAGTTTTCAAAAACACACCTATCGCCTTCTTCCTTATAATTGAAGTTGGGGGTAGCCACATAGACGCCTTTCTTTTAGTCAACTAAAGTTCTTACACTCCCTGTCAAAGTACCTTCTGTGCATTTTGTTGGCACCTAAATTGCAAACTATTATCCGCAGCAGTGGAGGGAAATATTATAACTCCCAGTGTAGACCTAGCTAACAACTAGCGGAAATATTATGGGGAACACACAAAAAAGAGGTACCTCAAGAATTCAAGTGATCGGATCTCAATATCTGAAGTGGCAGCTGGTGCAAATTGGTTTTGTAAGTATCGTAAGCAGTATGACAATTGCCTCATCCAGTAATCACAATTCCCCAATCAACTCAATAACAACTGATAGATAATAATGATAAATAGTAATAATTAATAATTTAATATTATTGATACTTAACTTCTAAATTGGGCGGGTCTGGCAACCTCCAGCTAATTCGCCAGCACCATTTCACCATTGGAGTGCTGTATAGAATGTTCATTGAGTCTGCATGGAGCCTCAGTGCCTCTAAGCTTTCAGGCTGGAGAGACCAGTGCAACAACCCCCTCAAAAATACAGGGGGAAGGTGGGATGCCAGGCAACTGCATGCAGCACATGCAGCTACATGCTAGGCTTCACAAAGAATTGAAAGTGGGACTTGGATGCACCAGGTAAAACCCCTGAGCTTCCACTAAGGATTGAGTTACCTGGCCTTATTTCTGCCTCTTATTTACCCCTAATTTACTAAATCAGCTCCCCAAAGCCACATCATTGTCTTCCTCCTTGAAGCAGTCTTATTTCCAAGAAGGCCTCTCCATTGTCTCTGTGTACTGTCTACTCCATGTAGCTCCACCTAACCCTCTTGCCCGTCCTCCTGCAACTTTGAGGTTCATCTCCATTAATTCTAGTTTTCTTCTCCTTCCTTCCTTCTTCTGCCTCCATTGCACTCCTCTTTGTTTCCCTCCTGATCTTCCACGCAACCCCCACCTTAATGTTCTCTCCTCCTCCCTCTACATGATCTTCCAACTCCTCACAATTCATACCAGTCTCTTCTCAGATGCTATTTCAACCCTCTCTTCATAACTTCTGCCAATCTCTTTGTCACTGCTTCTGACCACCTTATCCCAACTTTAGTCAACAGCCTCCTTTCAATTTTAGACCCATTTCTCTTTCAACTTCGACTCACATCTTCCTCCAAGCTGCTTCCATCCTCCTAGGTGTTCCCTCCTCCCTTCCTCCTGTAACTCTCAACTTGCTATTGTCTGTTTCTGTAGCTGGCCAGCTGATACCAGCCTCCTTATGCTTCCTGTCTCCTTTCCATCATCATCTCCTCTCCAACACAGGATCTGGACCTATCTCGCTAGTTCCTAAAACCCATGCACCGACTAAGTGGTTAGGGGCTTTTATGGAGCCATTTTTCCTTCCCCTCGGCCACTATTCCACTAAATTGGTTCACCGGTGAACCATGGCAGGTCCATGATTGGGATTGTCTTAAGAGACTAGCTGAAAGGTGCACATCTTCAAAAATCACAATTAATGTGGACTGATTATTCAAGATGCTCGCCCACAATTTTGGAACTGACATGCAATGTGAGTCTTGCCAGCACTTGCACAACACTCCCTCACCAGACCTCTGCAGCATTAACACTGCCCTGTCCCAATAATTCTGCAGCAATAGTGTGTTTTGCAGTCCACATGGCTTATCCGGATACCTAGTGGTGACATACTGGTGTCAGAAGAACACTGCATAGTACACACTGGGGCATCATTTAAAGAGATCAGAATAGGCATGCTTCATGTGACAGTTCTCAGCTACATTGCTGGTGCATGGTCAGGTGGTCCAGAGTATCGCCCATAAACCACCTCTGGACACAGCATCATATCCCACGTGGCTGTACCCAGCCCATTTGACAACCCACTGCAATACCCCCAGAGACAGGCAGGGACTTCATCAAACACAACAGCACACACTAGGACTGGGAAAGTGTCATACATACAAGACATTCACAGGCAACAACAGACATACAAGAATGACTTTCTAAGTAGCTGGTTACTGAAAGTCATCAACAATGTAAGACTATGTCCACCTCTTCAGTCAGTTGCTATGTA
This sequence comes from Ambystoma mexicanum, assembly GCF_040938575.1. Taxonomy (NCBI): domain Eukaryota; kingdom Metazoa; phylum Chordata; class Amphibia; order Caudata; family Ambystomatidae; genus Ambystoma; species Ambystoma mexicanum. Next base: position 804,904,069 of record NC_090935.1, on the reverse strand, counting down.
GTGACAGAACATCTTGTACCTCTATTCACAACAAAGTAGTCCTCCATTGACCAAGAAGACACCACCAGTACAACTGGCACCTGAATGGTAACCTCCACTTTTGCTGCATCTGTCTGAGTGCAAAAAGCAAAGTCAGTGTTCCCCCTGAGGGCATCTACCTCCCCCACTGGATGTCACTGAAGACGCGCTCCGGAACATGCTACCATGGCGTTTTAGCCAGTGAATGTTAGAAGAACATTGTCAGCAGCAGCCACAGATCACCAGGAGGAGTTGGGAATTACAGTCAACCCAGGATGTGTCAGCAGAATAGCAACTCGAAGATATTCATCATCATCGTATTTCTTTTTTTATCATTTCATGTATTTCATGTTAGTAGGTTAAAACAACGAAATGTAACCTTTAAAATATCGGAAAAAGAAAAGGTAGTCCATTAAAAATCCATGAAATCAAACAGTACAAGATTCATTTCCAAAACAAAACATACTAAAATCTAATAAAATCAGTTCTTTAAAAGAAAGGAAAAACACAGATCACATCAACTACAAGATGACCACTTTTACCCAACAGACTTTTTACCCCACAAAAGGCAAAAACCAACAACACTCACAGGAAATACAGGCACTACAGGGTGGAAGACTCTTGCATAATTGAGCTGACAGATGTGTCAGTCTGTAATTCCAGCTTCAATGATTTTAGGAAGCTTGTTACTGCCAGAACTGTGGATTTAGTATGTCCAGCCAGACAGCTTCTCCAAACTAAGTCCTCATCCCCCAAAGCAAGCAAGCCCAAAAATGTGTATGGCTGTTCCACCATAAACATTGTATCATAGAGCACAAAACCAAGAGATGTTTTAATGTTTCACATTGTTCTTCATCATTACAATATCTACACACAGCTTGCTTGGCAGGCGAAGAACGGTGGTCTGGAGGGTTGCCCAGAGCATTGCCAGTGGTTAAGATTAAGTCTAAACCTTCCAGCCATCACCTCTTTGTTTTTGCTATGTCACCCCGAGTGGGACGGGTATGCCCAGACGTGGGTCCCGTGCCTGCTGGGCCTAGAGACCCGAGCTACTCCTCACTGATGAGCCCCAACAAGGGCGAAACATGTTTGGGGATGCTTGTGGTCTCGTGCAGAAGGGATGTGGCCTAGCAGTTCGGGCTGGACTTCCCCTTTTGGGGTGGGGCTAAGCCTGATTTGCATATGGTCTTTCCCTTCTGTAATGGCTTGGCAGGCGAAGAACGGTGGTCTGGAGGGTTGCCCAGAGCATTGCCAGTGGTTAAGATTAAGTCTAAACCTTCCAGCCATCACCTCTTTGTTTTTGGATTCCTATTAGGTCACTTACTAAGCTGTCAATTTTAATAAGGATATCACGGGCAGACTCATGAAGATCTTCCATGAACCTGCAACCTTTCTCCACCAAGGCAACCTTGAGATCTGAAAACAAAGAGCCTGCAATGGGGCACATGATCTTCCTAAAAGAGACAGACATTTCCAATGTACTCTTGCCTTCATTGGGACAATGCCCAACCCATCTCTTATGGCAGATAAGGGAACCAAGCCCTGAGTATGAAGTACTTTCCTCCAAATTAGGGCCTCAAGAAGGGGCAGATAATCTAAAATACATAAGGCGTACACTTGCATTCCATATAGAATCTCCGGGATGACTTTCCCTTCATAACATCAAACGGCTGAAAATTTGCTGTAGCGTGCATCGACCATAGATAGTTGATTTGCAAGTTATTAGTACTGATACTGAAGATGAGTATCATCCAGTGGGTATCTCTGGGTGGATAATCAACCACTTCCAAAAACAATCATTGCTACCCTGGATCATCCAGGGGAGCCAAGTTGTTGCCCCGGATGAAGAGCAATGTGCACAGCATGAGGACATAAATTAAGCCTTTCCAAGACATGGAGGACCACTAGCCACATGACAAGTCCTGTTCCAGGAAGACATTTGAAAGGTAATCACAGACCTCAACAAGGAAGTGGAGCACCACAGTGCTTATCTTTGTACCTTAATTGATGGTCTACTGAAGGCCATAGCACTTGACGGCCATAGGGTCCAGGAGGCCACTGAGGGCGCAAATCATGGTTTCATGTGCAGTCCACCTTAACCTGGGAAAAGGAAATGTTTGATGAACCATAAGCCAGTTATTGCTAACTGGCACCCCCTTTAGTACACTCTTAAGGGGTGAATAACCCACTTTTTCTAAAAGTGTAACTGAATTCAAAGGAAGTTCTTGGATGATTAGTTGCGTACAATAGATTGGTTACATATAATAGATTATATTATATATGTGCTTTGAAACCAGAGAAGTAAACAGAAACACATGAGAGTCTGTATTTCATAAGAAAAAATCTATTTAAATACAATTAAAGAGTCATGTTGCCCTCAAAACACAAAAGTTGAAATTAAGCATTCAAAATAAAGTATGTTGCATCACAATAAGTGGTTCTATCCAAATAAAATAAGAGAACAGTAATGTTGCATTCACATGTACATTTCTATACTTTTGGAATTTGTTGGTACATTCATTAAATCAAATATAGTTGTATCCCCTAATACACTCAAATGATTGTAACAAGAGTTTGCTGACGCGTTTCAGATAATAACAGAATCCTTCTTCAGAGCTTGAGCGTACTCAACATCCTAGGCTTGATACAACGTGTTTCAGCAATATGTCTACAAGGTAGTGTAAAACAATGTACATCAGTATGTATCTCAAAAAATAAATGCTTAACAGTAGATATCGGTAAATATAAGGCTAGATTTGAAACTGACCTCATTGCCATTTCCTAGTGACTCCAGGTCAATCACTGGACCTGCAAAATACCGAAAATTACCAAATGAGAGGTGTAACTCCTCTTAGAAAATCAGAGGATAGGATATTAATGTGTCCATATTACGTGTATAGAGTAGAACTTAGTAAATTAAACAGCACTTACCCGACTGGTAGTCGGAGAGGAGGGAATTGGGTCTGTATGGATGTTGACAAAACTGCTCTGAACTGTGGGAAACAACACGAAATAAGTCAGACTACTCAGTAGTCCACGTTCAATAAGCAGAAAATACCACTGGGGATGCATGTGCCCGATGGTATTTATGCTATGGGCTACAAGGGAGCTATCCGATATTCTAGGACACATAACTCTGCATCGACTGGTCCAACCCATGTAATCAAACAGTACAAACTCTTCTGTACACCACTACAAACGCTACACACTACATAGCATACACGCGGAGAAACCCGCTAAAATGCATGAGCCCTATGTTCTCTATGGGGAGAGTGAAGGGCAGGATTAAAGAGTTGTGCAACTCTGCATAAATAGGTCAAATCCATGTGATAAATCCATATGGACTCATCTGTACTCTACTTCAAACGTTGCATGTTAAATTGCATACGCGCGCTGAAGCCCGCTGAAATACATGAGCCCTATGTTATATATGGCGGGAGAGAAACGGGTCAAATCACAAAGTTGCAGTTGTGTGCTAACTCACCTTCTGCTCAGTGCAAGTGCCAGACGCAGACCAGGGTCCCGATCGCTGCTCGATCGGACCCTCAGGAGTAAATGTGTTGTCAAGGACGCCCGTGCATGCGCGTAGCGTCCTCCAGACGGCGCTGACCATCTTGGTGTGGGCAATATGAGGAAGTGTTGCCAGGGCAACACAACCCTTGTTTCCCGACACTGAGATGCACGGGACCGCTTAGTGTTAGGAGGGAGCCCGGAAAGGGCTGAAAGGGGAAGGAGAGTGATGAGTGTGCCCCGAATACGGGGATAAGGGAAGTGATTTGTAGTGCCCAGGAGGGCGCTGTTGAACAATTGAAGAGGATAATTGCCTACAACAATGGCATGAGGAAAAGGTACCTGGGGCGGAGGGAGTGTAAAAAGACAATCCATACCACCTGAAAATTAATAGGGAAGGGGGTGGAGCATCTCTACCGGGGTGATATCCGGTCGGGTGCCCCAAGAACCCCTAACCTAATTCATTGAAAGTATACGGGTCCCTAGGAAGATGGCAAAGAGGACAGTGTCTGAATCTCGGACATGAATAACATTAGAAGGTCATAACGGAATTGTCCAAAGCATACATTTACAGTAGAAGGGTGTTATGGGTGATGACACAACATATTAATGTACCACCTAAGACCGCTAATATGGACCTAACTGTTATGTAGTGTCAAGGGATATTACATCCATTACATTCAATCAATTTGGTGGCAATCAATTATACAAAACACATTAGATCCATTTCTGTATTCATGCCTATTGGGTGTATGGAATCAAGCAAGTCTATCCATAACACTTCCCTCTGTAAAAGTTTCCTATGTAAATCACTGCCCCTAGGGCCTAGTTTGACCTGTTCTAGAATAACACACTTCAGTTGGGCTATCGTGTGTCTACTCTCAATAAAGTGCATTGCTACTGCCGATTTCAGGTCACCTGTCCGAATATTGGATTTATGTTCGTTCCAGCGCGTCTTGGCTTTTCTTGTGGTGATCCCTACATAATAAAAGCCACAGGGGCATTTCAATGCGTACAACACGTTAGTTTAATCACACGTGGCCGAATGTCTCAGTAGTAGAGGTTTGCCAGATTGAGCATGTGGAATACTGTTCCCCTGCAGAATATTGTTGCAGTGCTGACAGTTGTGGCATGGTTGTGTGCCTTTGTATTACTGTGTATCATCTCTCTTAGTTGTTCCAATTTCTACTTTGATCAGACTGTTGCGTGAATCCTTGTTATTGCGGTAGACAAATGTAGGTAGCTGGCGAAAGAGTTGCTGGAGTTGGGGGTCCATTTGTAACATCGGCCAGTATTTCTTAATGATCCTCTTGATGATGGGACTCTGGATCGAGTGGGTTGTTACATAAAGCAAAGTTTCCTGGTGTTTCACTGGTTTAGGTACCAGGAGAGAATCTATCTCCAACAGTTCCACTCCATTTGCAGTGCTTGTTACCTGTTTATAAGCTCGGAAATGTTTGCACACTGTTCTGAAAGTTGGAGCAGGGGGTGTCCAGTTTCTTGCAGTGGGTGGGGTTGGGGTGGAGGGGCGTGTAAGGATTCTTGCAGTGTGTACAATGTGTGTGGGCAGAGGGGCGTGTTGGAGTTCTTGCAGTAAGGGGGTTTGGAGGGATGAAAGGTGTGTTCAAGGGTCATTGCAATGGTAGTTAACATGTCTATTAATAATGATGGTAGGAAAAAACAGTTGGACTTATCAGCATCATTTTGCAATACTGAATGCATTAACAGCATATGAGCAAGGTGAAGTTAGATGAGTAGGCAGCCCTTCCCAATTTCAGAATATCCACATCGGTAGAGATAGAACAGCAATTTTCCATCTTGTATTGCCTACACTAGAGGAGCATCATGCATATCATACAATTGGTTATGGGGACACACAAAGTACTGCAGCATCCTCTCTACTCAAGACCGTGTCCGTAATACATTTCTGTTGCACTGGCACTCTGCAGCAGTCAGTCGGCATTGTGAACTGTTTGTCACAGATCACATTCTCAGCTGTGCTTGTCCAAGTCCTTAATGCCCTCACCCTCTCTGCCCTAGACCACATTGCACTTCCATCCATCTCAGATGCCTTCAATGCCTTTAAAGTGCGATTGTACAGCATCGCCCACTTCGGCAGTATGACAGATGCCCTTGATGGCACACACATCCCCTTTGCATAACATCATGCGAGGGAGGAAGTGTACTAGAACTGTATGCAGCAATACATCCCCACTGTGATGCCGATTTCACAATCACCAACTGCTGTGCAAGATTTCCCAGATCCACCCACGATGCCATGATTCTCTGGATTAAAATCCTATCAGCCTACATGGTCAACCACAGGGGGACAACAGAGTACCTACTAGATTGGTAGCGAATTATGTGTGATGGGGGGCTATACATAAGGGAAGTGTGTTAGATAAGACAGTGGGGGTGATGCCAAGTGTCCCTGCCGTATCCTCCTTCCCTGCAAAGCACCCCAATAAATGTATGTAAAATTACATCATAGTAAGGGGCACCCTGACACCGTTGTTATGTTTGAACTCACAAGAAAACCCTGCATGTCCCCCATTAGGTTAGAATAGATCCTGATTTACCTGGTGAAAGGTTCTGAGTCTTACCCACCTGAGAAAATCATCTGTTAGGCACGATTGTATGCAGTACCCTTTGGGTGGACTACAACAAGCTTGACATCCTGGCAATAGGAACCCAACCTTTGGTATCAGTCTGTACTACACAGGTTGGTAGTGTGGCTGAACAGCCAGGCTTATCTAAACAGGGGTCAATGTGAGCAGTAGGGGAGTTACACAGAGATTCACAGTGACAAGTATCCAAATAAACACTTACACTCAGAGTTTCTTGATTACACAAATATGAATTTATTTAACAGTCAGTGTGAATAAGCTTCCTTCAGAAGGGCAATATAATAGTAACACACAAATACACTCGAAAATACACACTATTAGTTTCTCTAAATCAGCAAATACCCAGTTGGGATGGCACACAGACAGTTCATACACCCTCCGGTGACTTATATAGCTAGGACACTGTGAACATTAATATATCACTAGTACATTTAGAGCAATACTGAGATGAGTGTTAAAGTAAAAAGATTACAGAATAAAACAAGAGATCACACAAATATTCTGAAGCAGGTAAGTACTTTTGAACCCCCCAATGCTAAGTAACTTAACCCTTTCTTGGAGGGAAGGTAAGACACAAGCAGAGGAGAGAATCGTCATTCAGGGAGCCAGGCCAGCCAATGTCAATTGGGCTAAAGTCTTGGTGAGCTGAAGCACTTCTTGCAGGTAAGTAAAAGTCTTGCACAATGTTTTAGAAGTCTTTGTAGAAAAAGTAGAATCAAAGAAGGGTCACAAGCTGGGAGGCTTGTGAGAGGTAGAAGAGGCAAGCAACTCTACAGAAGCAAACAATTCAAGTCTCAACTGAGATCGAGTAAGGCTACAACAACAAGAGGTAAGTCCTCTCAAACTTTATAGTTCCTTTGGTTAGAAGAAATGGTTCCAGCTGGCTTCTGTTCCTGTGCAGCTCTATAGATCCTGTTATTCCTGGGCCTCAGTCATGGGGATAAGAGGGAGGATGTCTGAGGACTCCTACAATGCAATGGGGCGGTCAGCGGCAGAAAAGGAAAAAATTCTATTCAGCAACACTTCGTGGTTTCTGCTCCTCGCGTCTCAGCAAAGAGCACCACTGCGGACTCTCGGATACCACTCTGGATTTCCTCGCATCTGAGGTCCAGCACACTGTTGAGGTGGCTCAGGCTTGGTCAGTCCTGCTTACTGGGAGTCCACAGGATCTTCCACAAGCTAGGGTCCAGCACTCTTTTTGGTGTTCCTCTCGCTGGCACTTCGGTTCCAACAGCAGTGGAAGTGAAGCAAGCTCTGAGAGGATGTCCAATGTAAGTGATTTCAATCCGGCACACACCCAAGTCAAAGCTCAGTGCACAACTGAAATCCTTAATTTTGTCTAAAAGTTCAATATTCTGAACGATATACCACTCATATCAGACCCTTCTCCTGGAACCCCCCCCGCCCCCCGGTCACACTGAACCAGGAATCAGGTTGGTTTGCAAAGGTAAATATTTATTTATGTATTTAAAATGTAATAGGTACACAACAATCACCAATGGGGTGACAGAACACTAAATAATATCTTTAATACACGGGGAGTAAGTAATGAGCAAGACAATTTCAGCACAGAAAATAATACTTTTGTGTTGGTTCAGATCAGATAGCACTGCGGTTAGCAGTTCCCCCTGCAACACCCTGTAACCCCCCCAATAAGCAATGAAAAGAGATAGGAGTAGAGAGCAGGTATTCAGGAATGGCACAAATCAACAGGATATCAGTCCCACTTTCCACCTTTCAAACACAAGAGAAAACAGAATTGACTGTCCAGCTGTCAGAATGGCTTTTGAGATTGTCTTTAGAATGGAATGTGCAAACACCAAATCTGGTCAAAATACTGAAATGGTTATAAATTCTTATGGGAGCCACTTTGAACAGTTGCACACAAGCACAAGCAATGATTTGGTCAGCAGAAAACAATGGAAATCTCAATGTCTAAGTCCGAAGCAGTTTAGAGCTATTTTACACGTGTAAAACTTTCAGATTTTTTAAATTGCAGCAAACTTTTCATTTCGCGATATTTGTGATAACTGGTGAATGGGTTCTATGGCTAGCTATGGAAGTTGGCTACAAGTAGGAGTTGAAATTTCGTTTCTATCACAACAACTGAAGGAGTTATGGAGGTTTTAGTAAATTTTGTTTTTGGAAAATAGGCGTGAGAATTGAAAACAGAAATGCACTTTTAAAAATGACAAATGAGTTTGCTTACACTAGGGGATGACTATGAAGAAGCGAATACCACACAGGAATGTTACAGCCACTGGATCAGGGTGACCCACCTGATAAGGAAACTCAACTTCTCCAGATGAGAAAAGGGGCAGCGCAAAGATAGTTCTAACAAGACTGGTTCTGAAGGAAAGGGATGGGTTGGATAGGGATAAGACCAGGCAAAGATACTCGTAACAATACTGGTTCTAAATGAAAGATAGGATGGGTTGGAAATAGGGATAAGACTATGCAAAGTACATATTCTATGTGACACAGTTCTTCCTATTTATACTCACTGGATGAGTTTTATATGGGACCGTCAGCTCTGGTCAGGATTGGGTCTGGTCTAGGAAAAACAGCACATCAGGCACAGGACTGGATCCTCTGGGCTGGTTGCCGGATTGGCACAGGATCTGCTCTCCTAGTCTGTGGGTATTTGGATAGGCTGGATGGCGTGTTCCTCAGGCAAGTCTAGTGGTGGCAAGCCAGAGAATTTCTGGATACTAGTTCAAAATGGCCTTCTCACACCACACAGCGCTTTACTGAGTGGAGAGAATACAGTTGAGGAATGGGGCCTTGCTGAAAATCAATAGTCTCTATTGCTGGCAAGAGATTTGGCATCTGGATCTGGAAGGATATTTACAGCTGGATGTAGAAAGCTGGATCAGAGTGCTTCGCCGGAATCAGGAAGGTGGCTGGATCAGTCAGTCCCTATGTGCTCTCAGCTGTCTCCATTTGTGCCTTAAAAATGACATCACAAAGGGGTGTATGGGCTGGCTTATCTAAGCTTGCCCCTGTGAAAGGTGATTGGGTCAGAGTCTACTCTCTGCCTTGATAGGAGGAGAGAAACAGAGTGTCATCTTTATGGTATAATTGTATGATGCTGAGAATCCACCCCTAGCCACTGGAACACAAAGTCTAATTTAGCAAAATACATATTTATACATGTGCAACCTCTATAAAAATCACATACACAGATTGAATCTTTTATGGAGTATCTGCTCATCAAAATCTCACAGCTGTAGGATCAGGTTTCAACTTTCTACAGAATTTTGTCCTTATCGCTATGAACACAATGTCCAATTTTTAAGCAAATTTCCACAAATGTGCATGTTTAACATAGGGATATGCGTGTACATTTTCAGAATTCTAATAGTAATACATTTTGCGTAAAATCACATATCTTGCCATTCCTGTCCAGAACATGCCACCCAGTTCTGCTGCCTCTTCACACGTGCAGCTGGAAATTAAATTAACAACTCTATCATTTTTATATTTTTCACCATCTTGAATAACAAGTTATAAGTCTTTTAAAAAGTGTTCTTTGTTCATGTTCAGCAACAGATGGTCACTTGGTTCTGCCTCTTTTTGTCTCCCTGCAGTCCAGGAGCATGCTCCTCCTTGTTTGTTCCTTCCAGAGGCCATTTACGACCTCTTTTCACACGTCTAGTTTCCTGGCTGCAGCTTGTCATTGTTCCTTTGCTCTCTGTAGACCAGATTCTGTCCTACCATGCAATTAACACCTCCCCATGAGTTTCTGCTGGGGGAAGACCCTCCTTCTGGGAAAAAAACCTGATTTATCTGGGTTTTTCCAACTTCTGCCAAGCTAATTACTTCTTAAACTTAGCAAAAACCACCTGGTTGCATCACATATAAATACATTTCTTCCTTGGCCTTAAAATCTGTGGAATCAAAAACACAACTAAAATCAGTATTCCTTTTTGGCAACAATCCTGTTTATGTTTGCTAATTCAGCAGCCTTTTGAATTTTAGGTCATTTTAAAGCTGCCTTAGTACTCCTCTGACAGCTGTCATTGAGGTCGCCCCGGGCACTGCACCCAGATTTTGGCATATAGGCTTTCAGTGTTCAGATTTTGTATGTTTCACAATGTTTCATTTGATACATGGAATTTAGCACCAGGAAATACTGAAAATGTTGAAAAGTGTTGTATTATGGGCATTTTGGAGTTTTTGGCAACAAAGCCATTGACAATTGTAGGCACATTTTTGGGTCTCCCTTGCAAAGTGCTGCTTTTCTCTCTGCACTCTGTTTGCTGGTTATGGAACCCATTGGCACATTTCTGAAGGGTGTGCTCCATTACACCGCACATGCACCATAGGTGGCTGGTTGTGCATCCCTCTTTTTGTGTGCTGAAGCACACGGTTTTGGTAGGTTTTTGAAGGTTTTAGGCGCACACAAGAGTTTTGCCGCCAATGTGGCTGTTTCTTTCCCCACAACTGGCAGGATGATGCCGCATAGCATAGCGGAGTGGGTCAATACATCCCACAGAGCCCCCCTCCCGACTTGAGTTTGACCACCCGTCAAGGGGAAGTTGGGAGATTGGGATGTTCTTTTCTTTTGACCATGTGGAGAAATTCAGCTGCTTCTCCCCTCAGTGATGAAGCAACACACTCTCCTCGTCGGTTCTGGTCAGGAGTATTGCTGGTTGTGGTTGGGAGTTTGGAATGGCACTCCGGACTCCTTGGGTCTTTCCTCCCGGTCCTCGAGTGGTCCTCCTTGGTACTCCTTTGGATAATTCTTACTCCAGATGCTAGAAGATAGAATAGAGCATGGTTATGAATATTTTCCCACTACTGTGTCCACACGCCATTTGGGGATGTCAGCAGTGGGAAGGACACTTGCATTGGTTCTAATTGGCACTAATCCCCATCTGGGTTTCCGGTTGGTTCCTCTATTTGCCGCAAAGTATGCCTGGTATGGCAACACTTCAGCTGGTTTATGTGGACCCACTTGTCTTCCCCTTCTGCCAAACTGCCCTTGGGGATGCGGATTCTGTAGGCGATTGGTGAGATTCTGTCTACAATTTCAAAAGGACCCTGCCAAGTTGGGAGGAATTTGCGCTCATTGGCTTGGTTCCTTTGGAAATTGTCCAAGTAGAACCGGTCTCCTACTTGGTATTCTTTTTTAGTTGTCTTAAGATCATAGTGGGTCTTCATACTGTCTGCAGATCTCTCTAGATTCCGCTGAGCATAGGCAAAAGCATGTTGAAGGTGTTTTCTCAGATTCTCAACATACTCATGGGTTGTGGAGGCATTTATCAAGGTCTGCTCTTGGGTTCTGTAGAGCAGATGCTGGGATAGCACCAACCTTCGTCCAGTCATCAGCTCAAATGGAGACATTTTTGTTGCAGAAGAAGGGGTAGATCTGATGGCCATCAGGACAAGGGGTAATCGAATGTCCCAACTTGGCCCAGAATCTGCCACAAATGTTTTTAATATGCTCACAATAGTTTTGTTGTACCTCTCAACTCCACCACTAGAGGACAACGGTAGGCAACGTGTAGTTTCCTTTTGACTCCAAGTATCTCCCACATCTTTGTCATCACTTCGCTAGTGAAGTGGCTACCTCGGACTGACTCAATCCTTTGGGGTACTCCAAAACGCGAGAAGATGTGATTGATCATCAGGGCAGCTGCTGTTTCTGCCTTGCAATTTGGGGCCGGGAGATATTCCACCCATTTAGTGAACAAGCATGTTACGGTCAACATGTACTTGTTCCCCCTAGAGGAGTGAATCACGGGCCCGATAAAGTCAACTTGCAAATCTGACCAAGGCAGTGTCATCCCCCTCTTTTGGAGGGGACAACGGTGTGTGAGTGATGTTGGTTGAAATTGTGCACACACAAGACACCCCTTCAAGTATTGGTCGAGGTCCTGCCCCATGTGTGGCCAGTATGCAACCTCTCGCAAGATTTCTAATGTCATATGAAACCCCCGATGACCGGCTGTGGCCGCATCATGGGCATGACTTAGCATCAGGCTTCGGAATGAGGTAGGGAGCACCCACTGATCATGGCCAACTATGGATCTCCTTACCAGCAAACCGTCTTGGATTCAGAACATTTTTGGACATTTCATCAACACTCTGAGGTCCTCTTTCCCAATGTAATCGGTATCCGTCAGGGGAAAGTTCTCAGGGTCCTCAATGTGTTGATAAAACCTACCAATTATTGGATCCCCTTTTTGAGCCATAATCAAATCAGCATCTGGGGTCTCCTTACTCAATTGTGCAGTTGAGAATTCATTGTAAGCATTTGTCTGGGACCTAGTGATAGCAGTGACCTGGATTTCCCCCAACAGGGACTCGATCTCAAGTAGATCCCCTTGGATGGCCCCGGTTTTGGCCAGCTGATCAGCTAGGTCATTTCCAGTTTTGTCTGGTCCCTCTACTTTAGAATGACCCTTGATCTTTTTCCAGTAGATGGTCATCCCATTCGAGTTGACCAGATCATCAATATTTTGTATTAATTTTCCGTGTTTTAAAGGTTTATTATTAGCACATAGCATGCCTCTGGTTTTCCAGTTAACCAGGTGCTCCACGAACCCGTTCCGTACATAATTTGAATCAGTGATTATGACCAGTTTGGGGAGTTGGTGTTGGACAGCAGTGAGGATGGCTTGATGCACAGCCATCAGCTCTGCCACTTGACTACTTCGGGGACCGATTTTGTACCCAGCGGGGGGTTCTGGGGTATCATTCACCCATGCATTCCCTACGCCGGCCACAAGTTCCTTTTCCCTGTTGTTGTCAACATGGTAGGAGCACCCATCCACAGAGACCGTGGGCATTCCCTCACACTTGTCTTCTTCATAGACTTTGTGTGGGGAATTAAGGTATGCCTCCATGTTGTCCTTGATTTTAAGAGTTTCGTCCTCGAGACAGTTTTCTCTGGCACAATCAAGCAAGTCAGCCAGAACTTGCGCGAGGGGACTCTTTTTGTTTTGGCCATATCTGACCTCCACAGGAAAGCCTCGCATTGACAGAATCCAGGAAGTAATTTGGGAATTACTCACATTTCCGGCCCAGATTCTGTCACTTTGAAGATATTGCAAAGTTTGGTGTGGAGTCTTCACTATGATGTGTTCCCCCTGGATAAACGGGTGGTAATTCTTCAATGCCCACACATTTGCCAGTAGTGCCTTCTCACAATTGTTGAATTTTTCCTCCACAGAGGATAAAGTCTTACTCGCATAGGAGATTACTTTATTGACCTTGTCATTCTTTTGATATAATACTGCAGTCAAGCGTGTATTTGAGAACCCTGTCTCCAAGAAGAACCCCTTGTTTTTGACAGGGTAAACTAAGTAAGACACTTGTGAGAGGCTTCTTTTGAGTTATCTTACTGCCTCGGCTTGTTCTGGACCCCACTCCAACTTGACCCCCCCTTCAACAGATGGATCAGGGGTCTTGTGATCTCTGCGTAGTCCTCAATGAACTTTCTGTTGTAATTAGTCCAATGAGGCTCCTTAGTTCCCACAGAGTTGTGGGGTCTTTTATTTTCTGGAGTGCTTCTACTTTCTTTTCCTGGGGACAGAGACCCTCTGGAGTTATCTCATGTCCCAAGAAATTGACACGCGTTCTGCACCACTGTACTTTTTGGAAAGAGAGTTTTGCTCCAACAGCCCTCAACTGTGGCAGAACATAACAGATCTCCGCTATGTGTTCCTCCACAGTTGAGCTTTTGACTAGAACATCATCTACATAGGCCAGGTTACCCCTTTCACCCAAGTCGGGCATGGCCTTATGCAGAAAGATGTTAAATTCATTGCCGGAGTTGATGCAAAGGGAGTCCGGGTCCAAGTGTACTGCTGCCCCCGAAGGTAAAGGCCAGCTTGTATTGGTCCTCCCTACTGACAGGTACAGTCCAGTACCCATTGGTCCGGTCAATGGCAGTGAATACCTTTGACCCCTGGATCTGGGCCAGTCCTTGGTCAATGTAGGGAAGAGGCTATCGGGAAGTATGGACCCGTTTTTTGAGCTCCCTTAGGTCAGAACAGAGTCTCCACTGGCAGTTTGGTTTCAAAATCCCCAGCACCGGATTATTGAAGGTGCTGTGGACTGGACAAATTATCCCACGGGACTGAAGGTTCTTAATTATTTCAGCAAGGGACTCCTTTGATGCGAGAGGCAAATGATATTGCTTCACAAACACTGGAGTCATGCCAGGGTCAGTGGGAATTGTTGTTGTGTGGATGTCGGTGCAACCACAGTCATATGAGCCCACCGCAAAGGGATCTTGAAAATCTAAGAAAACTTGTTTCAATTTTTGCTTTTGCTCCCGAGTCTCACAGGCATCAGCTAGGTTGACTCTCTCTTCAACCATCTGCCTGAAGCCTGGAAAGACTTCTGGTTTGGCTATCTTAGTGGCCTCCTCCAGCTGGGTGGAGAAGTCCCTGGTCAAAGTACTGACTTGGACTGATGGCTTCAGGTGCGGAAGGCAGTCCTTGTGGACTTGAAGGATCACCTCATCCCTCCTGAAGTCACAGGTAAGATCTTCCTTACCATAAGGGCAGGAAGAGTACACAAGGAAATTCCCCCCATGCCGGGTGAAGATCCTGTCTGGTGTTGTGTCATTGTCGCTATCACTGTCAAAACAGTCCTTGGGGATTGGTCCTAACAGTTCATTACCTAAATCTATGGAAAAATGTCGGTCATCAACCGCCATTCCAATAATGGTGCCTGCGCCCAGAGTGATACTCTTTAGGTCGCTGGTATCCACCTATATTGGAATGGTGTTGTGTTCTATATTGACTAGTGGTGTTGGGTTTATCGCCAACACTTGCTGTTGGAAATGAGCATTGAGATGAACATAGGCGTCAGGGTTTTTCAGTTTCTGTCCCCTTTTAATTTTTACTTCCAGTGAGAATTGTCGGGTCCGTTCTGGGATGGTGACTTCCTCTCCAATCTGAATTTCAACTGCATATGGCAGCAGTTGAGCTGACCAAAATGCTTTCTCCGGGTCATCAAAGTCCATGGGATTACCCGCTAATCAGGACCAGGCTTTGAAGTTTATTAGGTCCAAACTAATAGCAAAGCGATTGAGAATGTCACTGCCTAAATAAAATGCAACAGGGACATTATGTACAACCCAACAATTATGGACTATGCTCTTGTTGCCTATGGAAAGTTTGACCACACTTTTTTTTTTTTTTTTTTTTCACACACACTTGGGCGAGAAGAGCCCTTCCTTCATTTAACTGAATAGGGATGAACTTTTTCGGGATGAACAATTTTCTGAATAGCAGCCAAGCTTTGAGCTGATTTCTCATCATTTTGGACTATAGAAGTAGGATTTTCTGATTGTGAATTTATATAGAATTTGAGAGTGTTTCCATCCAGTGTGGAATGCCACCTCAGACTGGAAGGAAGGTTGATTTTCAGAAATAGAGAGGACTCCCCATCACCAGTTTGTTGTCCTACTGCAATTACTGTCACATCTGGGATTTGGTTATTCTGGAAGTGGAATTCAATTTGGTCAGGTTTTTGTTCAACCATGTGGCATGTGGCATTTAAACTAACATGGTTGATACTATGTTTTAATTTTATTGGTCGGTTAGTCTGAGCCCAGAGAACCTTGTTTACACAATATATGAGGGGAGACAATCTACGCAGGATGTAATTCCCTAGTAAACATTGTGTGCCCTCTGGAGTCACAACTATGACCGGGTGCTTCACCTTGTGTCGCCCAATTTTTATGTCTAAATCCGCAGTTCCCTCGACAGGACTTTCATTCCCATCGAAGTTCTGAAGTTGCCCAGGAAGACGGGTGAGAGGGATTTAGTATTTCTCCCCCCTTCCCGAATTCAACTGATCAAAGGCGCTTTTTAACAGAAGGGTGGCTTGGGATTCAGTGTCCACCAGTGGCAGAATAGTACATTACCCCTGTATCTGGACAGGGGCATAAAATCTTCCCTCCTTTTCCTCAAGGGGGCAAGGATAATGCACATTTTTGGCCAATTGGTGGGTTAATTTCTTTGCTTTGGGTTCTGACAGACGGGTGATTTGGGCAGGATTTTGTTTGGGATCTTGGGAACCTGTAATAAAAAGGTGGCAATTGCATATGGGGGAAGTTTTGGGCTCCCCTGGTTCTGATTCTGGGCTGCCCACCCCCTCCTTTTGGTGGCAGTCACCAGAATTGTTTTGGACAAGGTGATTTTCTTACCTGGTCATTCTGGGATTTGAAGATGGGCGGTTTTAACTCAGTCCCCACATCTACCCAGTCTTGATCAGGATCTCTTGGGACCCATTTGTCTTTGGGAGGAGGTCCCCCATCCCTGTAGGAAAAGATCCTTTTCCCAGAATCCTCTGAGGACCCCTCTCCTTCAAATTGGAAGATTAGCACCTCCTCCACAAAATGGGCCTTCTTAGGCTCTTTATTTCTCCACCCACCCTCTGTTCCTTAGGTTGCAAATTTTTGGGGGCAGGAGATTTTGGTTCCGGTTCCTGGGTTTCCAAGGGCTTTCCACAAGTGGGGAAGGAAGCTTCCTCTAAGGCTTTACACCCCCCTTTCCCCTGTGCCTCCTCCCTGGGAACCGGTGGGTTGTCGGGGTTCTTCCCCTGTCATTGTTCTGGAGCACCAGACCCTTGATTTGAGGAGTTCTGAGTCGCCATGCTCATCTGAGAGTTCTGTTGAGCCCTCAGCATGCAACCCAGATCCTGTGCCATGTTCCTGACCTGGCGCTCCAGTTGGGGCACCCGCTCTGGCTGGTACGGGGTCCTCTGGTCTACCCTTGGTTGATCACGGGAAAGGTAACCATCCCTTCTCGCATAACACCCCTGGTTAGGATAGATTTGGTACCCCTCCACCCTTGGCCTCCCCTCTCCCGGATTGGGCTGTCTGGGCTCAGGAAAGTGGGGAAAGAAAGAAGGGTTGTTTTGGGGGTTGAGGCTTGGCGGGTACCGGTGAAAGAAACTTGGCCCGGCATTTGGGGGATTACTGGCCTCCTGAGGAAAGTGAGGAAGTTCCCTGGTTTGGCAGCTGCCTGGTTGGCTCCCCCCCTTGGGCTGGAGGAGTCCAAACATAGCCCAGGATGGGCCTGTGAGCCCTTGTAGTGTGGGCTGATGTAGTCAGGGGAGTTAGGGGTCCCATTTGCAGGGTTACCTCCCTGGCTCCCTGTTTGGGATTGGCCCGAGGGCCTTCTGGGTCTGGGGTTGGTAGGGTTCTGCGCGGAAAGGTTTTTAGGCCCCCCATCTCCAGATCTAAAATGGGGGCAACCTTCACCTCTGCCACCTTAGCAGCAGCAGGGGTGTTGGTTGGTTTTGGGCTTTTGTTAGTATTATTACTTTCTAGTGACTTCTGCACTTCGTAGATGCGAGTTGCTTGTTCAATGACCCAGTCTAGTGATCTTTTCTCATGAAAGTCCCTCACTAGCTGGGTAATAATGTATTTAGGGAGGGCATGAAAGAAGTTGTTGACAAATTCCCTACTGTCAGTGCGTACCCTCCTGGTGCTCTACGCAAAGGCACGTTTCAGTTCTTGGACAAATTCTTGTGGGGCCTGGTCTTCCCCAGAGTGCAGGTTGTGGGCTGCCTTGTGGGCCTCTTGAGGGTTTCTATGAATAGAAAAATGCTTTAGGATGGCTGCCCTATAGGTGGACCATCTTGAATGGTTTGGATCCTCCAGCCCCGCAAAGAATCTGGAGTATTCAGGCAAAAATGTCCACTTGACATACTGAATACAGTTTTGGCTGTCCTTCAGGTGAAAAGTCTTGATCATTTGCTCAAACAATTCAAGGTGCTCCCAAACTGAATATTTGGCATTTTTGTGGTAAGGTGTGATGACGCTCCTAATAGCTTTGATTTGCTTCAGGGGATCTTTCAGCAGAACCCTCTTAATTTTGATGGCCTTTTTAGTTCTGGTCACCCTGGTCCACTCATCCTCTGACTCAGAGGCACTGCTACCAGAGGTGGCTGTCTGATCTTCTAGGCTCTCCCTGATTCTGCGAGCTTGGGAATGGCTGGCAGAATGTGGGGGCCTAGTCTCTTGGGACCTGTGGCGCCCAGCAGAGTCTTCTGTCTCTGCCCTGCTCGCCGGATTGGCTGAGTACCCCCCCACCCCAGGATCCTAGCTGGGAAGAGGTTTTTAGTATGCTCTTAGTGGGCCTTGTCTCATGGAATTCCCCACCAAATTTTACTGACTGATCTCTAGGTAGGTGATATTCCTGGGGATCTAGTTCTCTGATTCTCCCCTCACTGGAGCCTCCCTGATCAGAGAGGCTGACCCTACTATTTGGGAACCTGTACATAGATGCCCACCCATCCATTTCTGGGAGGTGTTGATCTGTCAGTCCCATATTTCCCATTATGTTGAAGTCTACCATCCCCATGGCCCTTGGTTCATATGAGCCAGTGGACATGGGGGTGGCAGAGTCCATGGAATTGAAGAGATTAAAGTCCCTGATGCCAGGGTTCCTGAGAATATGTTCAGGGGTTTCTCTCTCCCATCTTACCTCATCTTTTCCAGCCCCTATTCCCTGATGACATGCCAGGATCTGACCCTTTTGTTCCTCTATTAAGGCATTACTGGTCTCTATGAGTTGTTCTTGCATGCCTATCTGTCTATGGAGCCTGTCATTCTTTTCACAGAGAGCCTCATTGTCTCCTTGTGCTTCCTGCCTGAATTGGGAGTATTGGGCCGATTTTTGCTGCAGGAGACTCACCTCCTGAGTTTGGTCCTTACTGGCCTGATTATTCTTTGCCAGAGCATCCTCCACCCGCCTGGTGTGCTCTAACAGCTTTTCTTTAGCATTCAGCATGTCACCAAGTTCCTGAAGGGCCAGGTGGTTTTCTTCTAACTTTGTTTTTAAATGACTGACTTCCCGGCCTACGGTGCCTCTCTCCTGACTTAGAGAGCCCCTCTGCTCAGCAAGGTCGTCCCTCTGTTTTTTAAAGGCACCAGCTTTCTGGCGCTCCTCATCAAACTCTGTTTGGGATTCTAGGTCTTTAAGAATTAATTTATTATTTTCTTCTTTTAATTGGTCTATCTGGTCTTGTAAGATGACCATCTGCTCTGTGCAGACTCCATTAAAAGTCAATTGTTGTGCCAGTTTTTGTTGGCTCTGTTTTAAAGAGTCCAACCTTTCTTGATTCTCTTTTTGCAGTTTCAGTACCTGGGCATCTTGCTCTGCATTCTTTTGCAGTAAGAGCGTCAGTTCTTCTTGCAGTTTGGTGGCATACTGCCTAGCCTCTGTTTCAGCTTCTTGGCTACTCTGGAGCCTTTGCTCTGCAGAGTCCAGATTAGTCTGGATTTTCTGCAGTGCTTCCCCTTGGCTCTTTGTGAAGTCTACATGGTCTGCATACTTTTCCTGTATGACTCCTATGTGGAGGTACAGGTATGATGCTATTTTGGCAATTTTGCATTGCTCCTCTTTTATTTTAGGTGTCATGTACAACTCACTGAGTGCTTGATGTAATGGCCCCTTGTCCTGCCAGATATTAAAATTGGTTTCAGTGACTTCTTGTTTTATTCCCTGCAGCCATACCTGTTCGTCCTGTTCTACCCATTCACCCCTTACAAACAATTTGTGCAGTAGGTGTTCCCTTGCAATGTTGATTTCCACTGGGGTCGCCATTCTGGAAATATTCATTTCCTTCTGATCTCAGGGTTACTTTACTTTTGCAAATAGGCCCAACTCCTTTGAGTATTTCTTTTGAAGGGTGTTTTTACAGTGTAGCACAGTATGGTAACCCAACAAGGTGTATGTACCCCGTCAGGTAGCATGCTGTGTTAGACTGTCACAGGTGGTATGTATAATTCAGGATCTCCCGACGAGCCCCCAAGCTATAAGTTATTTCAATCTGGCACACACCCAAGTCTAAGCTCAGCATGTAGTGCACAACTGAAATCCTTACTTATTTTTGTCTAAAAGTTCAATATTCTGAAAGATATACCACTCATAGCACACCCTTCTCCGGGAACCCCCCCCCCCCCGGTCACACTGAACCAGGATTCAGGCTGGTTTGCAAAGGTAAATATTTATTTATATATTTCAAATGTAATCACAATGGGCCTCATTACTACCCCGGCGCTAAACCATGGTGCTATTAGCACCATGGATCATGCCGGGGTCCGCCATGGTGAAAGGCGGAATTACCACCCCATTCCAAGGTTGGCGGGGCAGTAATTCACCATTCACCATGGGCCCTTCCCCATTCCAATTTTTGACCCATAGGGCTCAATGGGAATGGGGAAGGCGCTAAGTACGGTGCCGCAATTTGCGGCATCGTACTTAGCACCAAGGTCCCTTTGCGGGTTGGATTTTAACGCCTGCAAAAAGTAGGCGTTAAAATCGCCAACCCGCAAAGGGACCTCGTAATCAGGCGTTAAGGGGTTAACGGCGCCGCCACCTTTTGCGGTGTCATTAACCCCTTAACGCCAGGGTTGTAATGAGGCCCAATATGTTTTAATAGGTACACAACAATCACTGTCCAGCTGTCAGAATGGCTTTTGAGACTGTCTTTAGAATGGACTGGGCAAACACCAAATCTGGTCAAAATACTGAAATAGTAATAAATTCCTATGGGAGCCACGTTGAACAGTTGCACACAAGCAATGATTTGGTAAGAAGAAAACAATGGAAATCTCACGGTCCAAGTCGGAAGAAGTTTAGAGCTATTTTACACATGTAAAGCGTTCAGATTTTTTAAATCACGACAAACTTTTCATTGCGCGATATTCACGATAACGGGAGAGTCACGCAGATTTGAATGGGTTCCTTGGCTAGCTATGGATGTTGGCTACAGTAGGAGTTGAAATTTTGTTTCTATCACAAAACCTGAGGGAGTTATGGAGGTTTTAGTAAAGTTTGTTTTTGGAAAATAGGCGCGAGAATTGAAAACAGAAATGCACTTTTAAAAATGACAAATGTGTTTGCTTACACTATGGGGTGACTATGAAGAAGCGAATACCACACAGGAATGTTACAGCCACTGGATCAGGGTGACCCACCTGATATGGAAACTTGAATTCCCCAGATGAGAAAAGGGTCAGCGCAAAGATAGTTCTAACAAGACTGGTTCTGAAGGAAAGGGATGGGTTGGTTAGGGATAAGACCAGGCAAAGATACTCCTAACAATACTGGTTCTAAATGAAAGATAGGATGGGTTGGAAATAAGGATAAGACTATGCAAAGTACATATGCTATGTGACACAGTTCTTCCTATTTATACTCACTGGATACGTTTTAAATGGGACCGTCAGCTCTGGTCAGGATTGGGTCTGGTCTAGAAAAAACAGCACATCAGGCACGGGACTGGATCCTCTAGGCCGGTTGCCAGATTGGCACAGGATCTGCTCTCCTAGTCTGTGGGTATTTGGATCAGCTGGATGGCGAGTTCCTCAGGCAAGCCTAGTGGTGGCAAGCCAGAGAATTTCTGGATACTGGTTCAAAATGGCCTTCTCACACCACACAGCACTGAGTGGAGAGAATAAATTTGAGGATTGGGGCCTTGCCGGAAATCAATAGTCTCTATTGCTGGCAAGAGATTTGGCATATGGAACTGGAAGGATATTTACAGCTAGATGTAGAAAGCTGGATCAGAGTGCTTCACCGGAATCAGGAAGGTGGCTGGATCAGTCAGTCCCTAAGTGCTCTCAGCTGTCTCTATTTATGTCTTAAAAATGACATCACAAAGGGGTGTGTAGGCCGGCTTAGCTAAGCTTGCCCCTGTGAAAGGTGATTGGGTCAGAGTCTACTCTCTGCCTTGATAAGAGGAGAGAAACAGAGTGTCATCCTTATGGTATAATTTTATGATGCTGAGAATCCACCCCTAGCCACTGGAATACAAAGTCTAATTTTGGCATATTTACACATGTGCCACCTCTATAAAAAATCAGATACACAGATTGCATCTTTTATGGAGTATGTGCTCATCAAAATCTCACAGCTGTAGGATCTGGTGTCAACTTTCTGCAGAATTTTGTCCTTATCTCTATGAACACAATGTCCAATTTTTAATCAAATTTCCACAAATGTGCATGTTTAACATAGGGATATGCGTGTAAATTTTCACAATTCTAACAGTAATACATTTTGCATAAAATCACATATCTTGCCATTCCTGTCCAGAACATGTCACCCAGTTCTGCCGCCTCTTCACACATGCAGCCGGAAATTAATTTAACAACTCTATCATTTTTATATTTTTCACCATCTTGAATAGCAAGTTATAAGTCTTTTAAAAAGTGTTCTTTGTTCATGTTCAGCAACAGATGGTCGCTTGGCTCTGCCTCTTTTTGTCTCCCTGCAGTCCAGGAGCATGCTCCTCCTTGTTTGTTCCTTCCCAAGGCCATTTATGAGCCCTTTTCATACTTCTAGTTTCCTAGCTGCAGCTTGTCATTGTTCCTTTGCTCTCTGTAGACCAGATTCTGTCCTAACATGCAATTAACGCCTTCCCGTGAGTTTCTGCTGGGGGAAGGCCCTCCTTCTGGGTAAAAACCTGCTTTCCCAGTTTTTTTTCAACTTCAGCCAAGTTAATCACTTCTTAAATTTAGCAAAAACTACCTTGGTTGCATCACATATAAATACATTTCTTCCTTGGCCTTAAAATCTGTGGAATCAAAAACACAACTAAAATCAGTATTCCTTTTTGGCAACAATCCTGTTTATGTTTGCTAATTCAGCAGCCTTATGAGTTTTGGGTCATTTTAAAGCTGCCTTAGTACTCATCTGACAGCTGTCATTCAGGTCGCCCCGGGTACTTCACCCAGATTTTGGCATAGAGGCTGTCAGTGTTCAGATTTTGTATGTTTTACAAAGTTTCATTTGATACATGGATTTTAGCACCAGGCAATACTGCGAATGTTGAAATGGGTTATGTTATAGGCATTTTGGAGTTTTTGGCAACAATGCCAATGACAATTGTAGGCACATTTTTGGGATTCGCTTGCAAAGTGCTGCTTTTCTCTCTGCACTCTGTTTGCTGGTTATGGAGCCCATTAGCACATTTCTGCAGGGTGTGCTCCATTACACTGCACATGCACCATGGGTGGCTGGTTGTGCATCCCTCCTTTTGTGTGCTGAAGCACACGGTTTTGGTAGGTTTTTCTAGGTTTTAGGCGCGCACAAGGGTTTTGCTGCCGTTGCAGCTGTTTCTGTCCTCACAAGTGGCAGGGTGAGGCCGCATAGCATAGCGTAGTGGGTCAATACATCCCACACCAGACAAGTTCACTTTGGAGTTGATTGGTCCCACCAGCTCAAAGGGAGAAGTCGTCCTTGCAGGGCTTCTATAGTCGAGGGGAATTTGGAGCTTCAGCACAGCAGCAGGACTTCACCGGGCAAACCAACGGTCCAGGAGTTGCAGTAGGCATCTCTTCCAAGGTCTTCTTCGGATTCCTTCGTCCAGTGGTCGACTCTGCCTTCCAAGCCAAATAGCCTCGTCTTTTATGCAGATTTCTCCCATTCATTCCACCCTAGCTGTCAATCACACAGCAGGGTGGCTGTCCTTGCCTGACAGCCAGCCAATCACCTTTGGGTGCATTCATGTAACCAAGGGGATTAGGCATAGGGGGCTTTGTGCACCTCCCTCACTTCCTGCCCCTGCCAGACATACTGGAGCCAGAGGCGGGCTTCACTCGTGAATCCCGCCAAAGACAAAATGAAAAATGGGCCAAACCTGGTTTGGCGCGCAGAGTAAATCTCAAGAAGGACCTTTCCAAAAAAGAAATGGCAAAAAAAGAAGACCGGGCCATTTTGACAAAATGGGCACCCTTGGGTGCTTTATTGCAGCTGCGAACGCAGCCCGCGGTAGAAACTCCCAATGGTAGTTAAAAGTAAACCACTGCCACCAGCCATTAATTGTAGAAAGGGTAACATAAAATTGTTACTTGAGAAACTAGACAAAGGGGATACTAAGTAACCCCTCCAGCACCCTATTGTAAGATAGAGGGCCTGATTCATGGAAGTATTTTATAATGTTGCAATCCCGTGGGGAAAATGTTCCATGAATCAGGCCCAGAGTATGCTGGGTCTAGAAAGCTATAAATGTATGTAAAGTCAATTTCACTTTACTGCTCTTGGAAACCATAGTTTTATACAAGAGAAGGTATTTAAACCTTTTGGAAAATCTACGAGACTTCCCTGTGCCACTGCACTGAAGATGCTGTGTGTCACAATGCAAAGATGATGCCTATGGAGTTTGTCAGAATCCACAACCAAAACAAACACAGTGCTAAATCATAGAAATGTACATGAGAGAGTGGGAAAAATGTCTCACTCTCTCCAGGTTACAATTTAAAAAGTCCTAGAGTCCAGCAAAAGTGCTGGGGACCTCTAAGGTAGAGAGGAATTGGCCCATTTCTGAGAATTCTCCCTAACACCATCTCTATGACTTCCAGGTGGAGAGAACACTTGTTTGGGGGCATAATGAAGATTGTCCATGCTTATAGCGCAGGGTAGTCTTAATTCTATTAAAGAAACAGAGACAAGTATTATGCTTAGCTTTCTTTATTACTGCAACTCACAGCACTTCAATTTTTTTGTAACGTTTTAAACTCAACACATTTCGTTTATTTAGGAGCTTAGGAAATAAAAAAAGGTCCAAGAGTTTAAGAGTACCACTCAAAACTACAAATCCCCATAAGTCTCTTGAATCTAGTATCAGTGCTCCTATCAGTGCTTGATCCTCTGTTTAAATAGCCTCCCACCCAGGCCGTCTCCTTTCTTTTAACAACGAAACACTGCCTGACTTTTCAACATTAACTTCCAAATTCTGAACTCTTCTGCCACGTAGCAACTCTGTCTTCTCTCAGCGGCTAGGGCTATGGCTTTGCAGGCAATTCTAGCGAAGAAGGCTGGTGGAAACGTACTAAACTGCTCAACCTCACTCTCCTTCTGTCTCAAGTTGTCTTCTGCTCTTCCCTTAGGAAAAGACGAAATTCCAATCGTGAGGGTGGGAATACGCTTGAGTGTTTACACTCCATAAACATACTTTCAATCAGTGCTTGTTTGTGTATTCTGGGTGGGATTTAATACTCACCTCCGTGTCTTTTTTCGAATCAAGACTACCCTGCGCTATAAGCATGGGCAATCTTCATTCTATGTCAAGCATTATGCTTGTTCAAATAGGTCCACCACCATATTCGCTATCTGAGAGATAGGCTTAAAATAAAAGGTCCTAAAGGTCGATTCAGTAGACCGGTCTGCTAATTTCATAATATCTTGTAAGGATACTCCTGCTGCAAAGGCTCTGGAAGCCATCGAGCCCCATGCAGAATGCGCGCCAAACTTGGATAAGTCTATACCTGCCTAATGCATAACTTCTCTGACCCATCTCGATATTGTGGCTGTAGCAATTGTGTGGTATGGCTTCCTAAACGCTATGAGGAGCTGTGTTACTCCTACAGGTCTCACGCGGGTAGTGGCTAGCTTGTAATTCTGTATACATTGAGCCACACAAAGCTTCTGATTGTCTGAGAAATAAGGATAAGAGATGATTCTTGAATCGCACTTTGTCCATTTGGTCACACTGAAGGCTACGCCCTTCGGGTAGAATATCTTCCTGTCTACTTCTAGAGTTTTGACATCGGAAACTCTCGTAAAGGCTACTAAACAGAGTAGCATTGCTAGTTTCCCAGAAAGTTGAGATCATGAAACATTGGAATTCTCTAGCCATCCAAAAAAGAACTGGAAGACATCTTTCATGTCCCAGAGAATGTAGTATTCGGGTTTTGCTGGTTTCCTCAACTTAACTCCCTTGAGTAAGGGCACTAGTGTGGGATGCTCTCCTATCTGTTTTCCTTCCGCCTTATCATGCCCCGCTGATAGGCGCACCCGTCGTGAAACCTATCTGCTAAGAAATTGAGCACCTGAACTAAAGGGGCTGAAATGGGATCAATACTGTGAACTGTACAACAGTCGGAACAGCGTCCCCAAGCAGCACCATAGCTCCTAATGGTGGAAGGCGAGCTGCGAAATGCCCAGCAGTTCCCATCGCTTCCTGAAACCCTGTATGCAATCAGGTGAAGATTGCCTTCTTCTACTAGCGGGTGTGATTGGCCGCTGGGACCTAGAAGATTGTTCCGACTGCGTGGAATCATCCACGGGAAATCCGAAGAAAGTTCCATCCCTACTGCAAACCAGGGCTGAGACTTCCATAATGGGACTACTAAGACCAGTTCTGCTAACAATCTGCGGACTTTCGCTAGAAGTCTCGTCAGCATGATGAACGGCATGAAGGCATAATGGACTGCTCCAGTCCATTGATGCAAAAATGCATCTGTTTCCACTGCTCCCGGGTCCATCCTCCAGCTGAAGTACCTAGGAGTCTGTGCATTCAACCTGGATGCAAAGAGATCGATGTCTAGGGTACCCCAAATCCTCTGTAGTTGCACAAATATTTTCAGGTGAAGTTTCCATTCGGTGGAGTCCATGAGATACCGCAAATTACAGTCTGCTACAACATTCTGCTCCCCCAGTAAGTATTCTGCTGTTATCGATATGTGGTGTTGCAGTAGTGGTGCCAGAAATCCTTTCCTAATTTGGCTAGCATCCTGGATGTGGTCCCTCCTAACTTGTTTATGTACCACACAGCTGACATGTTGTCCATCTTGAGTAAGACCCAACAGTTGGCTTTTCCTTTGGTGAAGGCTCGCACGGTGAAGGACCCTGCGATAAGCTCTAGACAGTTTATGTGTAAGAGAAGTTCTTCGGCTGACCATTTTCCTCCTGTTTCTAAATTCCTGCATCTCGCTCCCCATCTGGCTCTGATGGCATCTGACTCTATTACCAGGCCTGGGGTATCACCGAAAATTGCTTGGTCGTTCCAAGCTTCCATGTTCTGAAGCCACCAGTGAAGTTCTGTGAGAGCTTCCTGCCGTAGGGTAATCAATTGATGGTAGCCTAAACCTCCTCTGAGGTGTCTGATTTTGAGTCTCTGAAGGGCTCTGTAGTGAAGAGTTCTGGGAAAGATTGCCTGAATCCAGGCTGCTAACAGACCCACTATCCTGGCTAGATTGCGAAGCGAAATAATCTTCTTTGCAACGACTGACCTGAGCTCTTTCTTGATGGCTTTGTCAGTCGGGAGCTACAGAGAAACTTTTCTGGTCTCTATTATGAACCCCAAGAACTCTATTCTCTGAGTGGGGCATAGCTCTGCTTTGTCTACGTTTATAATGAAACCGAGGGAGGATAGTAGGTTGCATTCCCATGTTGTCTGGTTCTGCAGAACGGCTGCACTCTGGGCTTCAATAAGGATGTCATCTAGGTAGATGATGATCCTGATCCCCTTCTCTCGTCTGGCTGCTGCTACTGGCCTCATTATCTTGGTGAAGGCCCAGGGGGCTGACACTCAACCGAACGGCAGACATATAAAACGCCAGATCTCCTCATTCCATAGAAAACAAAGGAATCTCCAATGGTCTACTGCTATCGGAATGGTAAGATACGCGTCTTTTAGATCTAGACGTGCGAGCCAATCTCCTGTTCGTAGAAGGTCTTGGAGGAGATGTATTCCCTCCATCTTAAAGTGTCTGTACCTCAGCCACTCATTCAGCCTCTTCAGATTGATCACTGGCCTTACCTTCTCTCCCCTGGGCACTAAAAACATGTTGCTGAGGAAGGCCAGACCCCTTTGAGTAACACGCTCTATCGTGGCCTTGCTCGCTAAGCTGCATAACTCACTGTGAAGTAACGCTCACTATTCTAAAGGCATATGAATTTGCTGGGGACTCGCTCTCTGTGTGGGAATGCCTGTAAATTCTAGGTGCATGCTGGCTACTGCCCGAAGCACCCATGCATCGCTGGACACATTTTGCCATTCGTGCCAGCATACGAGCGTTCTCCCTGCCACTTTCAGGATGTTCGCGCCATGGGTACGCACCACCTGCTGCACTTTGCTGTCTGTGAGCTCCTCTTCCTCTACCTGCTCTGGGAAATCACGATCTGGCTGGGAAGAACGTGTCCTGTTGCCTATTCTCACACTATTGAGCTTGGGCCGCTGGGGTTTGTGCTGCATACTAAAACGACCAGACGATCGACCCTGATGTCGTCCAGTCCCTGCAAAAACACGCCCCGGAAATATTTTCTGGATCAAGCTTTGAGCTTTTTCTAAGGCAGAGTATGTACCTACAAATTGAGCCATCTCTTCGGTGAAGGCCTCTCCGAAGAGTGTAACCCCTTCGCCCCTTCCCTTGCTTAGTATGAAGCTATGTCACTGAGCTTGCTGTCGATTTTAAGAAAGACACCTCTTCTCCTCTGTGACGGGAGCGCGCAGTTAATGCTGCCTAGAAGACATACTGCTCGTTGAGCCCAACTTCCTAGGGCTTGCACGTCAACTGGCGTCCCGGTGTCTTTGGCCCTTTTCGGGTAGATCCATAATTTTTGCTAGAGAACCTACCAGATCCAGCAATTTGTCTTGGCAGCCTTTCCAGGTGTGATCTATGCCTTTATGAATATCCCTGGCTGTTTTAGTGACAAAAGTCACCATTTTAGGGTCGGGATCTGGGGTATCCATTACCTTGCCTGGAAGATCGGGTCTAGGGTATTCTGCTCTCATCTTGGAGCAGACATCTCTGTCTAGCAGCTTTCTAATATGCTGTGACATGTACATGGACACTCTAGGCGACGACAAACATTTGGTGGATTTGGAGTGCTGGATAGCCTCTGGGTCGAACATGTCCTCCATATTCTCTTCATCTTCTGGAGGATGTTCATTTCATTGTTGCTAATTTCTATATGGATCTCCTCTTCCTCATCTCCTCCTTCATCATCAGGAGAATAGCCGCTGTCTTCCTCCCCTTTATTGTTCACCCCTGGGGTAGGGGGCCGTGGGTGTGGCACTTGTTAGATCTGGCCCCTAGAGCCCACGCAGGCATACGCACACAAACACTGACCAGAAGAACATGCGGGACGCGATGCTGCTTGCTCTGTGTCCCGGCGGCAACTGCCGCACGGACGCCCTTTATTTAAACACGCATGCGCGGGACCATAACGAGGCCCGCGCATGCGCAACAACCAAACTGGGACGTCACATCCCTTTTTAACTTTAATCAAAACAAATAAAACAGTTAAGCGTGCCTCCCCCTGCACGCTGGGTACCCGGGGCGGACATATGACCGCCTGAGAGTCTCACCTTTCATCGCTCAGCTCAGTCACGTGAGTCCAGGACATAGTCATTGAGATGTCCGGGCAATCGCCGCTCGCGGCGGATCGGGTACCTTGGTGAGGCGGGAGGCGGAGTAGAATCCTCACGTTCAGGTCTCGGGGTTTCCTTGCCCTGCTCGCTCTCCTGATCTCCTGGCGGACCAGCCTGCCCTGCGCCTTCCTCTGATGTCCCATTTTCAGCCAGTCTTTCAATGCGTTTGAAGAACGACCGGTTGCGCGTGACTGTTCCTCGGTTGCAGGCTGCCGTCACCATGGTGCCCTTAACATGCGTTACCTTCCACGGGCGCGGCTCGAAGGGCAGGGACAACTTCCCCTCGGGGTGCCTGTTCCGGACCAACACTGTGTCACCCACTCGTACCTCCTTTTCCTGCAGACCCCTTCTTTCACTTTCTTTGTCATTGCGCCTGGCCCGTTCTTCCCTGACACCATCATCGTCTATTACTCCGGGCAGACGGCCATCCTCCTCCGGTAGCATTCCCCTCGGGCATCGCCCAAATAGTGCTTCGGCTGGGGCCACTCTCGTGGACTGGTGGGGCATCGTACGGTATTCTCTCAGAAACTCCACGAGCTTCCTCTCCAGGTCTTCACCGCCGCAGGCGGAGATCCTCAGGACCTTGTTGAGAGTCTGCATCATTCTCTCGGCCTCTCCGTTGGCCCGCGGCCAGAGCGGGGACACCCTGCGATGCCGGATCCCCCTTTCTCGGAGGTAGGTTGCGAATTGGCTGCCGGTGAACGGTGGCCCATTGTCCGAGCACAGGAGGTCTGGGAATCCATGGGTGGCAAACATTTTGTCTAGTGCCTTCCTTGCGAACTCTGTCGCCGTCGACTGTACCACCTCCACCTCGGGGTACCTGGACCATTGGTCAACTGCCACCAGAAAGTACATTCCCTGACCAGTCGAGCCAAAATCCACATGGACAGTTTCCCATGGTCGGCAACTACGCTCCATCGACCTTATCGGCGGAGCTCTGTCTCCCGGGGCAGCCGCTTGACATGCGATACACCTCCTCACGAAACTCTCCACTCGCCCCTCCAAGTCCGGGAACCATACTTTGTTTCTCAGCCGAGCCTTCATTTTGACAATCCCCTGATGGCCGATGTGGGCAAGTTCGAGGACCCTTGACCGCAGTGCCCGTGGGATGACAATTTGCCGCCCTCGAAGTATAAGCGCTCGGAGGTCGCTCTGAGCCTCCGCTTGACGGCGGGAATTGTCCTGCAGCACTTCCCTCCACTCGCCGCTCCTCACAGCATTCTTGACAATGGTAAACACCTCGTCCTTGGAGCATTCCGTTGCCATCTCCAGTCTCGATATTGCCATTGGAAGAGACCCTTCCACCACCTGACACAAAAGCCCGTGGCACTCATTCGCCCCAATGTCGGTGACAGAGTTCTCCTTGTTGGGATGGCGCGACAGGTAGTCGGCCGGGTTGTTCGTGCCTGGTCGGTATACGAGTTTCACCCCGTACTCCATCAGGGCTAGCATCCACCTTTCGATCCTGGGGGGCGGCTTGGACGACCCCCCAGCCAGTATGGGCAGGAGCGTCTTGTGGTCCGTTACCACCACTACAGGTTTGCCCAGTATATACAACCGGAAATGGCGACAGCCCCACAGGATGGCCAACGCTTCCCGTTCAATCTGTGAGTATCTCATTTCCGTGTCCGAAAAGGCCTTACTCGCATAGGCGATGGGGCGCATGTTCCCACGTTCGTCAGGTTGCATTAGCACCGCCCCCACTCCACCGGACTAGCGTCACCCACCACCTCCGATTCCACTTTGGGGTTGAAATATGCCATGGTGTCCCCATCGGATAGGGCATTTTTCAGAGTCTGGAATGCCTCCTGCTCACTGGCTCCCCATTTCCACACAGCATTGTTCCTCGTTAGCACTCTGAGTGGTTTCGCCAGCGACGCTAGCCCCTTGATGAAACGCCCACAATAGGTTACCATCCCCAAGAAGCTCCTCACTTCCGTAGGGGACTGGGGTGGGGGGCGGCTTCCTTAATGTCCTTCACTTTGGCTGGGTCGGGCGACACAACGGCCGCGTAGAAAATGAACCCAAAGAAGCCAATACGGTCCGTGAAGAACTCACATTTTTGTCGATGAAGGGTGAGCCCTAAGTTCTTCAACCTCAGGAGCGTGTCTTCCAGCCTCTTCATATGCTCCCGTTCGGAGTCCGCAAAGACTAAAATGTCGTCGCTCATGTTCAGCACCCCTTTAAGGCCAGCCAAAGCTCCTCTAATGGTGTTCTGGAAAACATCGGCGGCTGATGAGATGCCGAAGCTCAGTCGTTTGAATTGGAAGAGGCCGTCATGCGTCGTAAAAGTAGTTATGAACCTGGAGTCCGGGTGCAGTTCGAGCTGGTGGTAGCCCGCTCGTAGGTCCAACTTCGAGAATACTCTCGCCCCCTGAAGTTCTCCGATGATGTCATCCAGTGTGGGTGTAATGTACCTCTCCCTCTTAATTGCGGCGTTTGGGAGGCGCATGTCTACGCAGATTCTCACTGCCCCAGGCTGCTTTGGCTTGGGGGCCACCACTATTGGGGACACCCAGGGCGTCGGCCCCTCCACTCTCTCAATGATGTCCATCTCTACTAGTGATCGGAGTTCCTCCTCCACCTTTTCCCGTAGGTGAAACGGGATCCTGCGGTGCTTGAGGGCCGTCGGTCTGATGGACTCGTCGATATGCAGGCGCACTGGGGGTGCTCTAAGTTTCACTATGCCTTCGAAGATGCCCGAGAACCTGTCCAATAATGTCTCAATGTCTATCTGGTATACACCATATGCAAAATGAACCAAATTGAGGGCCTCCGACGCCGCGCAGCTGAGAAGCGAGTGAGGGCTCACGTCTGTAACAAAGAATTTTGCTTTGATGCTACTATCCCCCTTCGACACAGGTGACACGAACACACCCTTGAGTGGCAGAGGGGTGGTTCCTCCAAAAGTAAATATCTTCGCCGTGGACTTGTCCAGTGTCGGCGGGCCTGGAAGTTTCTGGTAAACTTCCTCTGCCAGCACGCACACAGAAGCACCTGTATCTATGAGTATCTGAGTCGGCACACCCAATATGTCCACCACACACCTGGGCTGCCTCCTCCTTTTGTTCTCCGAGGCAATTTAGAGATGAAGAATACCTCTTCTTCGTCCTCCTCCTCATCTTCCTCTTCCTCCGCGAGTTGTAACCTCCGTATCTCCTGTTCGAGGGCTGCAATGCTGCGTCGTCTTCTGAATCCGCCGCCTCTCGCTCTCGTGGGGCCTCTCTGGGTGGGTACAGGGGCCGGTGCGCGGCACATGCGAGCATAGTGCCCTAGTCCATTGCACCGTCCGCACAACCTCATCTTGGCGGGGCACTCCTCAACATGAGGCAAGTCATATCCGCAATCCGGACACATCGACCCAGGTGTGGACGGATGCCTGTTCTCCGATGCCTTCGGGGCCCACTTCTCCTTCAGCTTTGTTCTTTTGGAAACGGCAAAGGCCTCCTCCCTTGCATTCGGCCTGACCGCTGCGTCCATACTCGCACCTCTTTATTTCGCTAGCTCATATGTCCTCCCACTGTCAAGTATCTGCTGCAGTGACCATCCCGGCTCCCTCAGCACTTGACGCCGCAATTTGCCCGAGCTGCAGCCCTGGAGCACCTGGTTCCTTATCATCAGCTCGTCGTTGTCCCAGCGACACGTGCTGGCTATCAATCGTAGTCTCGCACAGAATTGATCGAGAGATTCTTCCTCCCTTTGCTTCTCTCTGCAGAAAAGGAACCTTTCGTAGTCGACATTCGACTGTGGGATGAAATGGTTTTCCAGCGCGGTCTTGACCGTGTCATACGTGACCACCGGTAGGGCAAGCGATTCATAGACGCGCATGACGTCCAGGCCAGCTGAATATAGAAGGGTCGCCCTTTTTGCGTCGTCATTCGAAGTCCCCGTCGCTGTAAAGTACATTTCCAACTTCTTGACCCATAGGAGCCACCTGGGACCCAGCTTGGACGGGGGCCCTGACATGTCGAACTCCTGCATAGGCAGCAGCGATCCCTGTTGTGTCCTCACCACTCTTGTCGCCACTTCGGTTTCATCCTCGCTGCTTGTCATCTTCACAGGTCGCACAGGCACCTCTCGGTGTGATAGAGGCCGCTAACCTGGCTGAAGAGGCCGCTCACCTGGCTGATGTGCTCTTCAACGCACCTTCCGCTGTGGCCAGTCACTAGCCCCAGGTTGCTGGGGACAATCAAAAGTTCCAAAAATTTCCCTCGTGGCAGCGCACGAGCACCCTTGCAGGCCGCGTCGTGCCTCGAGGCGACAAACGTTCTCGCTCGATCCGCGTCGTGCACTCGCGTGCCGACGATGTGTGTAGTACGCCCACGTCCGTAGGGCGAACGCTGTGGCAGCGATCCCGCCTCGTCGCCAGTTGTTAGATCTGGCCCCTTGGGCCCACGCAGGCATACGCACACAAACACTGACCAGAAGAACATGCGGGACGCGATGCTGCTTGCTCCGCGTCCCGGCGGCAACTGCCGCACAGACGCCCTTTATTTAAACACGCATGCGCGGGACCATAACGCGGCCCGCGCATGCGCAACAACCAAACTGGGACGTCACAGCACTGTCACCTACAGCAAAAAGGACTGCTGATAGGATCAACCACCTTTTGGGGCCTTGCATCAACCCCTTCTTTGTGGCTCAGCAGGGTCAAAGAGGGTGGCCTCTTACAAGCTTTTTTACACCCCTCATGATCAACCCCTGATTCGGGGTGTCTGCTGATGTTCCCTCACCTGGGCTATCTGCCCTTCTTTTCCTGGAGGCCTCGTGGTCTAATTTCTGCTTGCCCAACAAAGCCTCTAACATGTCTACTCTCTGTGCGAGGAGCTGCACTCCCTGTGACACTGCTTGGTAGAGGGAGTCCCCAAGGACTCTCTTAAAGCTGAGGGATAAGTTAGTGTCCCCTCCTGTAGGCTCTTCTGCCCACTCTTTTGAACGCCACTCTGGAGAGGTACTCTGAGATACCTTGGAGCCCTCATAACGTGCAATGGTGTCTCAGTTGCTTGAACTGCTGGGGAACTCAGCCTGTGCAGCGGGCTCAATAAAAGAATCTTTGTTTTTTTTTTTTTTTCTTTTTTCTTTTTTTTTTATGTGGATTTGAATTCCGAGCCTTCTGTTACTGCGTAGTATGTACATGGTGGGAGCTCTGTTGAAGAATAGCATGGGCTCAACGATGCCGGGATGGAGGCTCCGCGCCAAGCTCTCTTCAGGGTCCTAGTGCTCTGGTGTTCTGCCGACCGTGATGCGGTAAGTAAATATTATCATGCGAAAGAAAGGAGGTAGGGCGGGACCGGCTGCCTAATGCGAGCACATTCGCTTGCGGCTCCAGTCCCAGCCTCCCACAAACTCAGTGAGTGAAAGTGCTAAAGCCGCCTGCTGCGCATGCGCACTACACTGATGGGAAAACTGACGAGAACAAGAAATTAAATGTATACGTTTAGCGGCCCCGCTCAGGGGAACGCTTTATCTAACTATCCTTCTTATGGGGTATTATGCGCCCAGACAACGCTTCATCTAATACACATACAGTAAAAGAAAAGTCCACTTAACTGAGTGTAGCAAAAAGAAAGAGGAAAGGACCCGGGCTATTTATACAGAGGATGGATCACTGATAGGAGCACTGATACAGCTTCAGGGCTACCAGATTCAAGAGGCTTATGGGGATTTGTACTTTTTAGTTGAACTCTTAAACTCTTGGACCTTTTGATTTCCTAAGCTCCTAAGTAAACAAAATGTGTTGAGTTTAAAACGTTATAAAAAATCTGAAGTGCTCTGAGTTGCAGTGATAAAGAAAGCTAAACAGCTTGCCTACTGTCTTGATATAGAAGAACAAGTTAATTTCATATCTATGACATGTAATCACCACAGCTGTGCTGCTCCGGAAACTTTTTTCCTGGCGTCTGCGTCCTGCGTCGATGACGTCGATGCGCCGTCGTCGAGTACCTCCTCCGACGTCCGACGTCATCCGATGTGATAAGTAGGACGCACGACGCCCGTAGCCTCAGTTGTAGTTTTTTCCCCCAGAACGTATGACATTAGTCAACTGCCAGTCAGACACAAAGCCTTGCGGAACGTAAGATGCAATCGCAAAAGAAATTCTGCAGCGGGGAAGGCAGGGCAGGAGCGATATGGAATACGTCGTCGGACCATCCCATCGAAAGAACGTTACCAGGTAAGAAAGTAACTTGTTCTTCGAGGGGATTCCATATCTATGACAGACTCCCAAAGCAGTACCAGAGCAAGGAGGAGGGAAAGAATTTAGAATCAAAATTTTAGAATAGCCAATCAAATAGCAGAGCAAAGGACCACCTTGCCAAAGGCCAGATCCTGCCCTCGGATGGAATCGAGGGAATAGTGACGTACAAATGTATGTACTTAAGCCCAGGTGGCTGCATCACAGATGTTGCGAATAGGAACACCCCTCTGCAGGGCAGTAGATGCAGCCACACCCCTGGTAGAATGGGCCCGCAAGCCAGCCGGTGGGTCCCTACCCGCCAAGTGGTAACACTCCGAGATGGCTAAAATAATCCAGCGAGACAAAGTCTGTTTCGTCACAGCTTGCCCCAAACGCTTTCCAGCGTAACCAATCAAGAGTTGATCGTCCGCTCTGACCCGGGACATGCGTGAAACATAAAAGCTTAAAGCACTCCTAGGATCAAGCCTATGGAGCCTCTCCTCTTCCTCACCAGGATGCGGAGGAGGATAGAATGCCAGAAGAACAACCTTCAGGGCCAAATGAAATTCCGTCACTACCTTCGGAAGAAAAGAAGGACGAACTCTAAGGACAACCCTGTCCTTGTGAAATACAGTGAAGGGTGGCTTAACTGAAAGTGCCTGTAACTCACTCACTCTGCGAGCGGAAGTAACCGCAACTAAAAACACAGTTTTCAGAGTTAACAGCCTCAAAGGGCAAGAATGTAAAGGCTCAAACGGAGCACCCATAAGAAACCTAAGAACAAGGTTTAAATCCCAACCGGGCACCAGGAAAGATGACGGAGGGAACACATTAGTGAGCCCTTTCAGAAACTGTGAAATTAAAGGGATTTTAAAGTAAGAACACTCTTCAGACGAGCGCTTAAAGATGGACAGCGCCGCCAGGTAACCTTTAATGGTACCCACTTGCAAGCCCCTGTGGGCCAAAGAAAGTAAAAAGGACAGAACCATGGGGATGTCACATGCAAAAGGATCCACATTCGGAACCCTGCACCAGTCGCAAAACTTACGCCAACGGCAACGGTACAGAGACTTTGTTGCTGGCCTTCGGGCCGAAAGCAACACCTCCATCACGTCTTCAGGGAGGTCCCAATCCTTATACCTCAACCTTTCAGAAGCCAAGCGTGAAGGTTGAGGGATCTGACCTCTGGATGGAGAACCTGACCCCCCTCCCGTGAGAGCAGATCGTCTCGGTAGGGAAGACGACGTGGAGGGCAGATGGACAAGTCGAAAAGGTCCGGGTACCACGTCCTCCGAGCCCACGCCGGAGCAATGAGGATCATCCGGGAACCGAACTTCCGTAACCTCCGCAGCACTTGCGGGATGACGGGGACTGGAGGAAACGCGTACAGCAGCGGGAATGACCACTCCACCACGAACGCGTCTCCTAAGGCTCCTTTTGGAGGAAATTCCCGCGAGCAAAACCTTTCGCACTTTCGGTTGACACTGGAGGCGAAGAGATCCACTTGAGGGGTCCCCCAAAGGGCGAAGATCTCCAGGAGAATCTCCTGAGCCAACTCCCACTCGTGAGAGATCGCGCTCTGCCTGCTCAGAGCATCCGCCGTCACGTTTTCGTCTCCGGCCAGATGAACTGCCGAGATCGAAACTTCCTGCTGGATGGCCCAGAACTCGAGCTGCATCGCCTCCCTGCACAGAGGAAGTGACCCTGCCCCCCCCCCTTTTTGTTGAGGTAGTGCATGGCCACTGTGTTGTCCGTCAGGATCAGGACATTCTTTCCTCGCACAGTCGGCAGAGAAGCCTTCAGGGCTAGCCTGACGGCCCTCAGCTCCAACAGATTGATATAGAGTCTGGACTCCGACGGAGACCAACGACCGCTGACTGTCAGCCTGTTGGCATGAGCTCCCCATCCCATGAGGGATGCATCCGTCACGATCGTCACCTCCGGCCAGGGAACCCAAAATGGAGCCCCCTTCATCAAGTTGCCTTCGACGGCCCACCACAGAAGGTCCCGGCGACCGAGGGCGGCACCTGAACCGAGTCCGACATCCTGCCGGAGGACTGCGACCATTGCGTCTTGAGTGCCCACTGCAAAGATCTCATCCGCAGGCGAGCCTCTGGCACCAGAAGAATGCAGGATGCCATGAGGCCGAGCAACCTCAAGAACTCGAACGCTGGGAGCGTCTGGGCATGCTGAAACTTTTGTGCACCATCTGCTGAATGTGAAGAGCCCTCACCTGGGGAGGAAAACACTGCCCCAGGGAAGTGTCGAGCACTGCTCCGATGTACTGGAGCCGCTGTGTTGGCGTCAAATGCGACTTCTTTAAATTGAGGGAGAAGCCCAGCCTGTGAAGGGAGTGGCAGGTGACGGACAAATGATCCAGGACTTGCTCGGGAGAGCTCCCCCTGATCAACCAATCGTCCAGGTAGGGGTAGACGTGAATCCCCCCTTGCCTGAGATGCGCTGCCACCACCACCATGAGCTTGGTGAAAACCCTCGGGGCGAAGGTCAATCCGAACGGCAGGACCCGAAACTGAAAGTGCGAGTCACCAACTGCGAACCTCAGGTACTTCTTGTGCTTGGAATGGAATGGCACATGGAAGTAAGCATCCTTGAAGTCGAGAGACACCAACCAGTCCTGAAGCTGAAGGGCCTGGAGGACTTGAGAGAGAGTAACCATCTTGAACTTGTCCTTCCTGAGGAGTTTGTTCAAACCACGCAAGTCCATGATGGGTCTCAATCACCCGTCTTTCTTCGAAATCAAAAAATAAGGGGAATACCATCCCTTGTTCCTCTCCGCTACAGGCACCAGTTCTATGACGCCTTTCTCCAGCAGGGCTTGAATTTCCTGCGCAAGGAGTGGATCCGGGCTCTGCAAAGAGAGGTTCCCCGGAGGATTGTCGCGAGGCCTGTGCCGAAAAGGAAGACAGTAGCCGTGGGTTATGATCTCCAGAACCCACACATCTGAAGTAATGGCTTGCCACTCTACAAGATGCTGCGCCAGCCTTCCCCCAACCGGCGAACCATGGGACATGGCCTCATGACTGAGTGGGAGCGGCTGCGGCGTTACCTGAGGGCAAAGAGGCAACTGCCCGAGCGGCCTTGGCACCACGGGTACCCTGTCGTCCACCTCTGGTACCCCTGCGTAGGCCCCTTTGACTGTCAGCTCCTCTCGCTTTACTGAAGGACGAGTAATAGCGAAAGGAACCACCCCTCCACTGCTGTCCCCTAGGACGAAAAGGCGGAGGTTGGCGAACTGCAGCGCCCAACGACTTCGCTGCAGCTTTTGAGGTCTGCAACCTCTCAAGGCTCTTGTCAGCCTTGCTGCCAAAAAGGTGTTCACCGTCAAAGGGCATGTTGAGGAGCCAGGACTGCACATCAGGAGCAAACCCCGACTTCCGCAACCACGCAAACCTGCGTATCGCGGTGCTCGCCGCCATGGACCTACTGACGCATTCAGCTAAGTCCAAACCCGACTGAACGGACTCACACATGGCATCCTTACCATCCTGGACCATAGCAAGGAAACTATCCCGTTCGTCCCCTTCGGGAATATGTTCAGCCGCTAACGCAACACAGTTCCACAGAGTGTGCGTGAAACGAGACAAGGCACAAATGGAGTTGGCCGCCTGAAGCGCCATACCACCAGAAGAAAACACTTTCTTTGCCCAGCCATCAAAACGTTTGTCGTCCCTATCAGGAGGGATGGTAGGGTACGACGCCTGCTTTGCCGGGGCCGTGGCCGCCTGCACCACCAAACTCTCCGGAGTGGGGTGCTTGGTCAAGTAGCAGGGGTCGCTACTGGCTGGACGGTATTTTCGCGACAAGGATCTGCCCACCGCCGGGAGACTCTCTGGAGCAGTCCAAGCCGCCGCCACCCTTCTCTGTAAAGCCATATGGAACGGCAGTACCGGGTCAGTTGGGGGACCAACATCAAGGATGTCCGTCAGATCATCCTGCACAAACTCCCCTGGGGGAGCAGACCATCCCAAGTACTCAGAAACCCTAGCCATAAGGCGCCGGTACGAGGAATTGGCATGAGAGCCAGGCTCAGGCCTACAAAACTCCACCTCCGGAGAGGTGTCCAGTCCACTGGCATCATGCAGTGACTGCCCAAATCGTCAAACTGACTATGGCCCGAGACAATTTCATCTGGAACCTGACTAGGAACCAGGCCATCAGAATCCTCATCCGCCTCTGAAATATACTCCAGGTGGCGGAAAGAAGGCACCTGAGAGTGCTTGCTCTTAACCAGAGCCTTCCTAGGGGGTTCTCCCGTGCCACGGGGTACCTCCGACACGAAAGGCGTCGATGGCGTCGAGCGAATCGGCGCCGGCGTCGAGAGAACCGGCATCGGCGCCGAGAGGATCGGCGTCGACGTCGAGGAAATCGGCGTCGACGTCAGATGCAGCGCCTCCAGCATCGGCGGCGTCGACACAGCCCTTGAAGCCGGAGCCCCGAGCGTGTCCCTTGACGACCTGAGCGTCGGCGGCTTCGACGACTTCCTCGGAGCCAGAGCCTCGAGAAAGCCTGTCGACGCCCTCGACGCCTCAGACGTCGATGTCTTCCTCGAAGACCTCACAGGTGCACACAGTCTCGAACGCGTCGAGGACCGGGACCTGGAACGGGTACGTCGAGAACGAGTCTCCTTGTCTGAACGGGACCTCTCCCGTGACTCGTGCGGACCACTCTTGCGAGCGGTGTCTCTTGACCTCTCACGGCCGACCCCACTCGGGGGCGCGGACGGCTTAGTACCCTGCGACTCAAGAATCGCAAGCATTTTCTTCCCGAAGGAAGCCCATTCCTCCGGTGTCGCACGGCTGGTGGGGTAAGCGACGTGCCGGGCAGAGTCCTCCAAAGAGGACCTGGAAGACGACCGGTGTCGGCGCTTCCGAGAATGCCTCGAAGAGGCTAAGGAGTGGCGAGACCGACTCCTAGAAGGAGACCCACGAGACTTCCGACGATGACGCAGAGAGTCACCCCTTGAATCATCCGTCGAAAGCCCCGCAGACTTCGACTTCCGGGGCTTGGACACCCGACCTACCGACAACTTCTTCTTACGTTCGCGTAAGGCTTTGGACGTGAGGGACTGGCAGTTGATACAGTCATCCATGTCGTGGGCCTCCCCGAGGCACCAGAGGCAGGCGTCGTGCGAGTCCGTCACCGACATCTTGGACCCACACTCCCCGCACTTCTTGAAGCCCGGACGCGGGGTCGAAAACGAAGTAGAAGACATCTTCACACGAACGATTTTCACAAAACGAACAGGTTCGAAGAACCGAGAAGAACAGAACTCCAAAGAGTCGAGGCGTTTAACCGAGAAACACGAAGCAACACGTTCGCGGAAAAAACGGAACTGAGGCTACGGGCGTCGTGCGTCCTACTTATCACATCGGATGACGTCGGACGTCGGAGGAGGTCCTCGACGACGGCGCATCGACGTCATCGACACAGGACGCAGACGCCAGGAAAAAAGTTTCCGAAGCAGCACAGCTGTGGTGATTACATGTCATAGATATGGAATACGTCAGAGGACCCAATCCCCTCGAATATGACTTTCAAAGCCACTCATTTGCAATGTTCTCTGATAACATATAACCACAATAGAAATGGACATGGGCTGATTCAGGGTCCAGAACCACATCTGCACAGCAAACTGACAGAGAAGATTTGAGTTATTGACACCTTAATTGCCGACCTAACGCATATTTTTGTGGTAACTAGCAAAAGTTAATCTACAGTTTGCAGCGCACAGTGCTCTTACACCTATATCTGAGTTTATTGGCTTGGATAATTTAGCATTGTGGTATGACATTTTAGATGTATGCAGACGACAGACATCAATCAGTTTGGTTTTGGAACTCACGGTAAGCGGGCCTTGACCACTCCGAGATTGCGTTTCCAATGGATAGAGCATCCTTTTGGATTGCTCTCAGTGGATCGATGATGGAGATGTGTAAACCAGATTAAAATCATCGTGGCCCACGGTATTGCCTGTCTCAACTGTTATGATCTGCCAGCAATGTTAGAAATAGCTATGCCTGGCTTTTAAGGGTGCATTTGCAATCAGATCCAAAGTAAAGTGGATCACAAAATGGCATGTATCTTTACCAATAGGGGGCGCAGACCCACTGACACGTGTCATATGCAAAAGGGGGCGCAGGCCCACTGACACGCGTCATATACAATAGGGGGCGCAGGCCCACTGACACGCGTCATATGCAAAAGGGGGCGCAGGCCCACTGACACGCGTCATATACAATAGGGGGCGCAGGCCCACTGACATGTGTCATATGCAAAAGGGGGTGCAGGCCCACTGACATGCGTCATATGCAATAAGGGGCGCAGGCCTACTGACACGTATCATATACAATAGGGGGCGCAAACCCACTGACACGGGGCGCAGGCCCACTGACACGTGTCATATACAATAGGGGGCGCAGACCCACTGACACGCGTCATATACAATAGGGGGCGCATGCCCACTGACACGTGTCATATGCATCATATGCAAAAGGGGACGTAGGTCCACTGACACGTGTCATATACAATAGGGGGCGCAGACCCACTGACACGCGTCATATGCAATAGGGGGCGCATGCCCACTGACATGCGCGCCTACTGACATTTGTACATTGAGGACACCCTAGGTTGAAATAGAATAGGAAGGAATTCACTGTCATTTCAGAGATAAATGCATTTGCCATTATCTGTGCTGTATATCAGGAGATACCAGAAAAGTGTTTATTAAAAATGCTGACAAAGTCTTGTGGTTAGGTGCATAATCCCACAATAAGATGTGTTTGCGTCCCAGTAAAATATTAGGGCCCTCTCTTTTGGGCTTTGGTTGTGAAGTTCAAACTTTTTGGACCATTGGTGATGCGTGTTTCTTCTTTGATTTTTGCTGTTATATTGTTCTGTACAGTATTCTAGTGTTAACTCATTGTATTGTAGGTTGTTAAAAAAATATGATGAATGCGTACTGTGTGTGTATTATTTGTTTAATGCTCTTTATTACTTTTTTGTCAGACTGCCTGGGAACAGCCTGTGCAGTATACTCAGTGCCCAGGGCCAATGGGTGAAAAGTTCTCCTGAGACTGACCGCAAATAATGCATCCAGGTTGGAGGAGGAAATGGTGGCTGGTGGGCATTCCTCATTGATGGTAATTCTCTCCTGAGTGCCAGCTTTCACCCCAAGCGTCTTTAGCACTACAACTCCCAGCAGACTGACCCTACACCTGTGCTTGAAATGGAAACACAGAAGTGCAGGTACTCACTATCCCAGACTACCTGCTTACTGTTGACAAGTGCCGGTACTCCTCCATTAAAAGCATTGGCCTCCTGCTGAGAGGTGCTGGTACTAGGACTTTCAAATAAAAGAAGTGCAGGTACTCAGGACGGGCAAGTCCCTGCCCATTTAAAGCACTGCCTTACACCATTCATGCACATTAGCATCAAGCAGACTTTAGGTAATTTTTCAGCTGTTTTGATTTGAATCCAACTGGCTCCCATGCTTCCACATATAAACCCAGCGTGTACGCTGCTCAGCCCTCCCCAATAAGCGTCGAGCTTGTGGTTAGTAGTTTTCACCTTGAACAGTTTGCCACTGTGTACTGTGCTGATGGCCCAGGGATCAACGCTGACTCAAAACCAACTTGGAGTTCACTAGAAACTATATTTTTGCTACTAAGGGATAGTGGTTGACTGAACCATTGGGCATGGAGGTATTGCGGTCACAAGCCCCAGAAAGCCTTGTGGACAATGCATAGGGTCTTGAACTTGATCCTTGCTGTGACTGGTCGCCAATGAAGAGATGTCAGCGCTGGACAGATACGATCCCTGGGCTTGAGGCCAAGGACAAGTCTTGCAGTCCTGTTCTGGGTGACTTGTAAAGGATGGAGAGTAGAGGCAGGTAGTTTTAGAAAGAGGCTGTTGCAGTAGTGCAGCCTAGAGAGCACCAGAGCTATGGAGACAGTGAGCTTCTAGGGTTTCCAGAACCAGAGATGAGGCGCAACGGCCGAAACATGTGTCTCGGATTCCTGTTGCCACTCTGGTTCAGTGGACAAT
The DNA here is from genome assembly GCF_040938575.1 of Ambystoma mexicanum. Classification (NCBI taxonomy): domain Eukaryota; kingdom Metazoa; phylum Chordata; class Amphibia; order Caudata; family Ambystomatidae; genus Ambystoma; species Ambystoma mexicanum. Next base: position 804,860,536 of record NC_090935.1, on the reverse strand, counting down.
TGCCTAGAATGTCAGTGCTGGACAGCCCTTGTGGGTGGGACCTCACTGGTATGCAAATGACAATGTCTCCACTTTTAAAGGTACAGTGAGTTAGACAGTTGTAGACCCTCCTGCGTGGGAAATCTCCAACAGAAGAACAGGTAATTGTATCACTCTTCATTCTCTTTAGAGTGGCTCACACATCTGTGTATCTTTTTTGTGTGATAACACTGGCGCTCACAAGAAGTTGCTGTGGTCTTTGTGCTGGGTGCACAATTTCTGCACAGGAACACAAGTCACAACCTAATATAAGGAGTTGTCGGCCAAGAGTTGCTCTCTATAATGTACGTGCAGTAGTTTATTTTGTTTCCAGAACACAGTCCCCTTTTGTGCGTTTTTATGAACCCAGCAAACGTTACTGAAATGCTCATTAAAAGAAAGTCACAGCGAATGCTGCAGACTGGCTCCATGGCTTTCAATATGGGTGAAACATGGCAACACAGAGCCTTAAATCAGTGTGGATTTCACTTTGTAGTCTCGGTTCATAATTACTGTTTGATTTTCATTATCATTATAAATTTACCAAACTCTATACTTTCTGCAAAACATGGATTAATAGCTTTTTTTCGGTATAATTTTGCTCCAATGGCAGGCTCATGTTTCATACCTAGCGGCAATCTTTGTCAAAGAGAAATGCTGCGAAGCATGGACACAGACAGGTCAGATGCATTGTTATATTGAAATGTATATCACAGCACTGCAATTTCATACAGAAAATGTTATGAGTCATTAGAATTAGCTTTCGCTTCATTATAATGTATTGGGAATGGAAATAAAGTATACACACAGTGCAGCCTCACTTCCGCTGCCTCGTGCTTCTTTTTCCCTCTCTAGTCACAGCTGCTATTGATTCATTCTTTCACAGCGCCCAGAATTTGCATAATGGGGTCCTTTCTGCCATAACTCCTTTTATGCGCACGTCCCTGCACAATATGAACCATGGCAACTCTGATGCTACGCCAAACTGCAAAGGCCAGCAAACTATAAAGGCTAACTGCACATGGAAAGCGAACTTTACTAACTTGCTTGGGTTAGCAGTGATAAAATCGCGGCAAAAATGTCGCCTGTACAAAAAATCGTGGCAAAAATGCTGCGGTTTGACCTGTTAAAGGTCTACCAAATTACACCATTTCAGAGGAGCCGGTGTGTTTCCCCCGCTCCCCTCAAATGGTATAATGGGTCAGCGGGTTGCGGGGGTGTCCCCCAATCCTTTACATGGATTGCGGCGGCAAAACCACGGCCTTTTTGCCACGATATTTTTGTCCACGGCCATTTTTGGCGCGATTTTAACACATGGAACCAAAAGAAGCTTGTTGGTATTTATTGGATATTTGTGAATATTTTGTATATTTGGATTATATATAAAAGTTCTTGTGAGTTGAACACAATAAAGATTGGTATTATTGGTTGCATAATGTAGTCAGAAGTGGATTCTTTTTTAAATGTAGAAGAGAGAAGTGTGTGAGTAGTTCTAATTGTCCTTGCTCCACTGAACCACGGTATGTGAATCTGGGTGAAACACTTCCATGCATCGGCTGCTAGGAAACAGGCTACATAATAGAAATTGTTATATCAAAACATTGTAGGCGTGAAACAGGACAACATTTCACTACACAATTCAAGCGTTTCCCCCATGTTTACCATAGATATTTCTTCTCTGTGTTGCAGAATTGGAATACCTGCTTGTGGCGTGTGCCGAACTGTTTCACTTGTGCATCTGCCTACCTACGGGAGACAGGTTAGTCCTGTTGAATTTAGAAGTGTAAGTACCGATTTCCCTGCACACCAACCTCACACTGATAATGTTGCTAGGTGGAGTCCCACGGGAGGTTCGGTCAGGGCCGGCAGCCACTTACGGCTGACATGGTGGATTGTGCAGCACCCGTGATCCAACACGGGGGAAGGCTAGATGTGGCACCGCAGTGCTGGTCAACTCTGCCGAGGACGGTGATTTGCATGCAGTGTGAAATGCATGCTTTCGTGGGGTGTCCTTCTCCTACAGTGCAGTGTGTGTGCTCAGTCTGTGGTCTGTGCAGTTCCCAGATCCCAGACTGGCACACTTCGTGACGGTGGCAGGGACAGCCATGTACAAATATATCACAACCTGGCATAAGACAAAGCTGTTGTTGACACAAGATTTGAACCGGTTCAATTCAATTATGTACCCATTCGGCCCAGGCTATAGTTTTCCATAAGGGTGCCCGATAAGGCAGCTTAAGATTTAGGAATGAGCACTCCAGCCCCCACATGCATATGGAGTGCATGAGTGCACTGCATGGATACTCATTAGAAATGGCAAGTTTTATGGCACATGTGCATAGAGTACTAAAGCAATCCTCGGCAGACTCCTTATCTGCCCACTCCCCTTCCCTCTAGAAGGCTCCCAGTCCTGGGAGCAGTGGCTCTCGTGCTCTAGGAGCCATCACCGCTAGTGGCGGGTATGAGGCATGCTCCTGCTGCGCCCTGGGTGTCAGTGGCACTGGGTGGGCCTGGATTGGATTTGCCAAAGGTGACAGCCCCTTCTATTTCTTCAGGCCTCTTCTGTGCTCTTGGAAATCAAACAAACTCTATCTGGTCTAGCACAACATACACACCTGAGCAAATACCTAGCAATTACTTCTCACTTTCAACCTACCAGCCTGTCATTCTTTTACTTATTACACTGGACACTGCTAAGCCCTCTGTAAGGAAAGTCCCACAAGCGAGTAATAAAAATCAATCCAATGATCAAAAAACGAATGCACGAGAAGTGTGAAAAGCAAAGGTTTACTACACACAGCGCAGGCTGGGGAATAACCAGAGAAGACATTCAACATTGCTTCATAAAATCACTGCATTTATAGTAACAATCACAGGTGTAGTGACAACAAATGTTACAGGTTATTCAAAAATCCCCAGCCTGTGATTGGGCAACGTTACTTCCACTATAGGTGAATCTATGCAATGCCTAGCCCTATTGGCTTATCCCACCCTCGTGACCTTGTGATGACTTCAGTTGATTAATTAATTGGTGATGGGATCATCTCGCTTCCCATTATGCTGATTGGATGGTAACCTTTTTTTTACCTTGTGTCATATAGACATAACTTATGATTGGCCATATCATGTGGCGTATCCTTGAAGTGAGTGACTTGATGGGTTTTAAGTAATCCTTATCTGAAGTCCCCATGTGAGGTGTGACAGTGTGGCAACAAAAATGATAACTTAACATCCTTTCCCCGACATTCATTGGTTGGCACCAAATTACCGTTCCCACCATTATAAACTGTTCACTGACAGTTACTATTGCAACTCGTCCTCATTGGAAACATTACTTGCTTCACCATCAACACTTCCTTTCCCACGATTTGTGCATTTATTTTATTTTATTTATTTATTTTAGCATTTATTACAACACACAAAACCCTGAGGCATCTAGCCGCTAGTTACAGAAAGTGCATACATAGTACAAGGCAGGTATACTGGGAAAGCTACTCCTCATGTTACGGGGAGCTACATCAGGTTGCATACAGAGGTCATAGTAGGCACAGCTACACAGACCTGGAAAACTACTTCTCATGTTGCAAGGAACTAAATCAGATAGTATACAAAGGACATGTTGAATGCAGGTAACAGTGCAGTGGAGGTGGTTGGAACATAAACAGATACAGTGTAACAGGCAGGATGTCTTTCTTGTAAGGATAGATGATTGTCGTTAGTGATTGGGTAGGTTATCACAGATTTTGCAGCTGAGTAACTCGATCTAGATCCTGGAGGTTGAATCGACGCTGATCAGTGTGGAACAATGGCAGAGAGCATGCAAGTGCGAATGTGTGAGGGTCTGACCCAAGGTTTATAGGCAGGGCATTGGATGCAGCAGTGAATCGTCTAGTTGCGGTGAGAAGACAGGAAGAGGACAGGGTGAGGGCAGATTAACATAGGTAGGGTGGTGATTGCATAGGTCGGTAAAATAGGGTGGGTTTGGCCATGTGATCAACTGGCGTAGAGGCAACAATCCAGGGAGTGGAGCAGAGTAGGGAACGGTTGCAGGGACATGGGAGGGGGATGAGCGATGTGATCACATGAACGTAATGCTGAAATGGATATAGGCATGAGTGGTTGGTGGAAGTCTTAGCAGCATGTAGCAGGGGTTGAGCCAATGATGATTACAGCCACAGCAGGTGGCAGGATGGAGCCGCCAGGGCTCTCCAGGACCCAGACAGGTCCAGGCAGGAGTCAACTAGTCCCTTAAGTGCGGCCTTTAGGTGGAGGCCGGCGTTCGCCATCCGGCTTCATTGGCTGCTAGGTTTTGAAAGTAGGTGGACCAATTACATCTGCCTCCAGGCGATGGGATCAGGACAAGGTCAGGCAGTGGCGGCCATGCTGGAATCGGCCTTGCCAGGCTAGATTGCCCCTCCATGTGGTGCTGGGTCTGCAGGCTGGTGGGATGAGCCTCGCACCCAAGCAGGATTATAAATGCATGATCTTGCTAGCTCTGCCTTTGACCTTATGAATTGGGGATTCAAGTGTCTAGAGACTTCATTTCTTTGCAATGATATATGTGTGTATAAATCAAAAACGGTATGCCTGTAATTCTAAATAGGACTTTGTGTGTATGTTGTTAGGTTCATTCATAAATCTTCTTAAAAGGCTGTCAGTGCCTCTTCGATTCTGTTCTATTTGCAATGGTGTCTTATTTAGTTCTTGTCTGGGTGGTTGGATCTTTTTCAGAGAGGTTTTTCCTACATGGGGCAGTGTTGCACCTTGATCATACTTCCTTAACGCACATGCTTTTCACTGCTTACCAAAGTGGGACCTTCACTGTGTTATGTTTTGATGTTCCAGTTAGGAACATCATTTGTTATATTTCTTTTGAACACAGGCTTGGGAACGCGGCTGAACTGATGTGTCTAAACCAATCTGTGTGCAGTGTGTGTCTCCTAGCTCAAGGGTCTGTTACTTCTTTGTTGCCTTTGCATGAACTCACTGCTGAAATTCAGGGCTTGAGACGGTGTTGACCTGCGTGTCTTGACCAATCACTATGTGGCATTCAGCCCTTCTGCTGAAGGCTATGTCTTAGTGTATGTGTGCTTTTTGTGCAAGGCTTGGCAGATTACCACCAGGGGATTTCAATCTAGTCCTATCTGACCCTAACAACCCACTAGCTATATCCCTATCTGATGCACTTGACACACTTGGATTCAACCAGCGGAGCACCATACCTACCCATTGCAAGGGGCGCACGCTAGACTGGATTGCCGAACATAACTGCCAGATCACCAACAGTACCACCACCCCTTGTCTGTGGTCGGATCACTACATCATCCATTTCTCCATTCCACACAATACCAACCCCACTAACTTTCTTAATCCACTTCCACCTGGCATAACAAGAAGTTCACGGAAGCTCACTAGAGAAAACATCCTGCTTCTACTAAATACTCCTGCCCTCCAGCCACTGTTTGAACTTAACCCCAATTTAATAGTGGATACTTACACTTTCATACTCTCTAAGGCAGTGAACAACATAGCCCACATAGCCTACCACAAAGCCACAAAAGTCAGACATTCAAATTCTTGGTTTACCCCTAACCTACTTGAACTGCGCTCTCAGAAGTGAAAAGTGAGCCAACATGGCTAAAAGACCCAACCGACGTTCACAAAAAGGACTTCAGTACAATTTCCAAACTCTACAAATCTGCCACAATTGCTGCAAAATCCCATTCTTTCAACTCTAGAATAAGCAACGCTAACTTTGATGTGAAAGACATTTTCAACATTTAAAGAGAACTTGAGGCACCAGCCCAACAGCCCACTACTCTCACCAAAGAGGATTTGTGGTGTTTTTACATTCAGGCAGAACTACTAGGCAAAATTGATACCCTTAATGCAAAAATGGTCACTCAACAAGCTTTATTGGGCACCCACCCTACATCCACCACTCTCAGCTGCTCACCCCTCACGACATCCTTCACACAATCTGGAACACAGTTCCACTTCGAGATCTCTCTGAAAACAAAGTCATCAAATTAATGAAAAGCCTAAAGCCCTCTAACTGCAGAAGCAACATCTGCCCTGCTACTCTCATTAAAGAGTGCTCCGATATGATAGCCCCAGTTATAACCACCTTCGTAAATGCTTTTTTTGCAAAGAGCATTGTCCCAGCGAGCCTGAAAGAAGCCTGGGTCCCCCCTCTCCTAAAAAAACACCCGTGACCCCGCTAGTCTATCAAATTACAGGCCAATTACTACAATCCCCGTCTTACTGAAAATCTTGGACTGCGCAGCCTATCTGCAGGTCCAACATTTCTTGGAAGACAACCAAATTCTAGGGATGCGTCAATCATGTTTTCGCCCAGGCCATGGAACAGAATCTGCCCTTCTCGATTTAAAAAACCAACTTGACGAGATTCGAGACAAAGGGTAATTCTGCTCTGCTCTTTCTCTTAGAACTGTCCGCAGCATTCGACTTTGTCAACCACCAAATCCTTTGTCACCACCTCACTACCAACACCAACTTCTCCACACCTGCCACTGCTTGGATTGCATCCTTTTTGGAAGGGAGAGTCATGCAAGTTTTTGCAACACCGCAGACTAGGCGCCATCTCCAGTCACTTGCGGCGTACCACAAGGGTCCTGCATTGCACCAACTCTTTACAATATCTTCACCAGGCCACTCTTTAAAATCCTTGATTCATTAGGTATAGCCTACACAAACTATGCTGACAATACTCAAATCTTGATCCCTCTATCAGGCAACTACTCAGCCGATTCCATCACCCTCAACAATATTTACTCGACCGTACAATAACCCGTCCCCTGAAACCAATTCTGGTGAATCCCCACCCTTTGACTTCAATGATTTGAGTGAACCGGAAGTCATTGCCCTTCTCAACTCCATTAAACCTTCCAATTGTAAAGGGGACGCCTGCCCAGCTCAGCTAATCAAAGACTGTGCCCCTACCCTTGCCCCTTTTCTCACTGCATTTATTAATGCACCCTTCCAGTCTGGCCATGTCCCAACTGGACTTAAGGAAGCGTGGGTACGACCGCTTCTCAAGAAACCCTCCCTAAACCCATCAGTCCCTGGGAACTATAGACCCATTACTACTGTGCGTTTTCTACTAAAAATCCTGGACAAGGCAGCTTACCTGCAAGTCCAAAAATTCCTTGAAGATAACCATCTTCTTGGCCTTCGGCAGTCTGGTTTCTGGCCACGACACGGCACTGAAACAGCACTGTTAGAACTTAAAAATGAAATGGACGACCTCAGAGACGCAGGCAAACCTGCGCTCCTTCTGCTCCTTGATTTATCTGCCGTTTTGGACCTGGTGGATCACAAGACACTCTGCCATCATCTCTCCTTTGCGGCAAATTTCTCCCCTAAGGCCGGTGCTTGGATCACCTCATTTTCACAGGAAAGGGCTATGAAGTTCTTTTCTGACTCAGCATGTGCCAATCCAAGTCACATTAAATGTGGAGTCCCACAGGGCTTGTGCATTGCGCCCACCCTTTATAACCTTTTCACAAGGCCTCTGTTCATCATTCTGGATGCACTGGGCATCTCATACACCAACTATGCTGATGACACCCAGGTGCTTAGCCCCCTTTCTGGTGATTACAAGTCTGACCTGAACACCCTGAACTCCATTTACTCAACAATCCAGTCTTGGATGGCAGAAAACTGGTTATGCCTCAACGGTGAGAAAAACAAACTTCTTTTAATTGGATCCCCGGCAACTTCACTGTCGATAACATACCTGTCACTGTGTCCCATTCAGTCAAGACCGTAGGTGTCTATTTGGACTCTAACCCGACTATGAACAGACAGGTTAATGCCATTGCCACCTCCTCAGCCCACCATTCCAAACTGCTTAATGCAGCCAGACTCTTCCTATCCCAATAGAACTGCCTCACCATTGCTAGGGCAATAAATGGGTCAAGATTGGACTACTGTAATGCCCTCTTTGTAGGGACTTCTTGCAAAAATATCTCTAAACTCCAACTGATACAATACAATGCCCTTAGGGCCACCAAAGGTATCTCTAAAAGGGACCATATCTCTGAGGTGAGGAGGCAGGTTCATTGACTTCCCGTTAAAGAGAGGATTGTTTTTAAAACCCGTCCATGATTTGGCACCCCCTTACTTGGTCCAAAGAATTTCTAAGCCAACCTCAGCCAAGCCGATCAGAATGGCCTACACCAACAGAATATCCATTTCTAAGACCCGCAGAGTTCGTGCTGGAGGTACCAGTTTCCCTACCATGGCTGCTTTGCACTGGAACTCCCTACCCTCTCATATTAGAGGATTGACTCTCACATAGCCTTCCACAAAGAAATTAAGACTAGGTTATTTGTATGACTCTGCACTCTGTACATACCCCCTTTGCATCTTTGAACTCGCATATGTGGCTGTATGTTATCCCCATTGAATATGAAACCTTCATGAAATTGTATTATATGTGAAATACTTAAATTACCCATTTATTATGAATTCTATTCAACCACCTGTAATTGTAACCAAGAAAATGACTGTTGGGCTGTCAAACTATATTCGCATAATACCATCTGATTATAAACAATTGGCCTAAGCACATTCGCATTTGTACTGAAAACTGCCTTTAAACAGACCTGAATAGAGTTGACTTTGCCGCCATCTTAGAACCATCCGCCATTTTGATTCTAACTCCTGCTTTCCGTCCTAAAATGTTAAACTATGTTTTTGGCTGCAGTAGAGCAAATTGAACTTTGAACTATGTCAACATTGAAGCTGCTGAGAGCAGAATGTTTATCTTGTGCTAAGAAACCTTGGAGCCAAAGTGAACCCTCAATTTAGGTGTTGTCTGCACCAATAGCTTCATCCTCATTCAAACAGTGGAACTGAATGCTGAACAACTAAAACCGTGTGCCTTTGCAGAAACCCATTGTGTTCGTTTTTTGAAACTGGACTTACTCTAAGCTTGAAAACAAGAAAGAACCAACATGACTAGACAGAACAAAGTTGTAACCATTGTATGTTATAGACTGGAAAAACATTTGAAGTACTTCAGAAACAATATTGTTGTATTTGTCATGTGGACTGGGCATGAACCCTTGTAAAATATTAACTTGGAGAAGGGCTGGATGATGTGGCATGCTTCGTGATGTCCAGGACTCTCTTCCCTCACAGTGTCTGCTGGTACACACTGCGAGGTGCTTGAGAGCCAGATAGCTATCTGTACTTTGATTAAAAAGTATACTTGTAACTCTGAACTCGTGATTGGCGTATTTCATTTTGGTGGTACTAAGCCTCAATATTTTCTTTGGTCTTTCAGGGCCACCTTCATTGTAACCCTGAATTATGCCTACCTACATTCTCCTGCAATAGCGCCTTGATGCCTGTGGGCTGTAGTGCGCTCTACAAATCCAAATAAATAAATAAATACAGGCATGGATGGCAGTCAACCACCTGTGCCTCAACAGTGATAAGACGGAAGTTCTAACTGTAGGTTCTCTAAATGCCCTGAAGTCCCTGGACAAACAGTACCGGCTTTCAAGATTGATAACTGCTCAATTCCTGTCTCTTCAACAGTGAAGACCTTAAACCCCTAAGAACCCCTAAGACCTCGACAGCTCTCTTACTATGTCCAGACAAGTGAGCGCCATCACCTCCTCAGCTGTTTATTCCACTATGGTCCTGAACGCAGCCAGACCCTTCCTTACCAAAGAAAACTGTCTCACAATTGCCCACAGGATCATTGATTCCAAGATCAACTATTGTAATGTCCTATTCACAGGTACTTCAGCAAACAATATAGAAAGACTACACGTGATATGAAACAATGCCTTGAGAGCGGCCCTCCACATCCCAAAAACAGATCACGTTTCTCAAGCCAGAAGAGAAGCACATTGGCTCCCTATACAGGAGCGCATCAGATTTAAAACCCTCTCCATCGCCCACAAATGTTTATCCAACACAGCTCCCCCATACCTCACTTATAGAATCACCAAGGTTCCTATCACCAGACCTACGATATCTCCCTACACTGACTGCCTAATCGTGTCTAAAGTCAAAAGATGTAAAGCAGGAGGTTCCAGCTTCCCATACATTGCTGCAAAACTTTGGAACATCCTCCCCCTGCCTTAGAGCTGGGGAATCATACTGGCTATTCCGCGAAGTGCTCAAAACACAGATGTTTGCATAATTTGCATCCTCTCCCACTGCAACACTTTCCTACCAACCCCCTAAACCTGTATCTGCCAATTGTACGCTATCAATAACATGCATGATAATTCTGTTGTTTTGGTATTTCATCCTATGCTCTCACCATTGATGTAATTCACCTGAACTGTATGACAAACTACGCTTACCTGACTTGCCAGCAACAGCACCTCAAAGCCTCCAAAGTCACCTGTCACGTGACCTTGTGATAGCAGCTTGTTTGTCTCTCCACCCTCCCCTCCTTGTCTCTCTTCCCACTTCCCCCTCCAGCACTACTCGGACTCGTCGTCAGACCTAGTATTTTAGTTGCTTGTTTTGTTCCTCTCCTTCTCCCTCAGTCCATAACCCTCAACCCCCTTCCCCGCCTCTTGTTACTTCCCGGCACTATGTCAATTGCCGTCAGGCATAGACTGGTTGTTTTGTCTCATTTCCCCCACCTCCCTGATTTGTTACTTGCACTTGCACTATCCAAAATGTCGCCATGCTGATTAAGATAGTTATTTTTCACATTCAGAATTGTTTCAAGGACTTGTAAGAATGTAACTGCATTTCTCCCATGTTCCCTCCCTCCTTGAAGTACTTCGAAAAACATTGTGTATGGGCGCTATACAAATAAACAATCAATTCAATTCAATTCAATTACTGAAGACGGCCTGTTGTTACAAACAAATCTTAAAGTTCCATTCCTATTAGGATTTTCACATGCACAAGTTCTCGCTTCTGTTGGGAAGGGGGCAGCTCCGTCCCACCCTCCTAAGCGCTTTAGAGTGAGGCGAGATGCATTTGAAGCACTATGATGGGCCAGGGGGGAAGGGGGATGATAAAAGGACCACCTCCCAATATAAAGGACCCCACTTAAATATAATCAAATATAATTAACCCACATAGTGTAGCGTAGGGCGCAAGCAACATTGCTATTTTAGGTAGATATTAGTAAGCATAGGTAGAAGGTAAGGCTTGCGCAGCTAATGCGGCATTGCATGCACTAGGCCCAAAGTGTGAGACAGGGGAAAACCTCCTGCGAAGCCCGAGCTCCCATAAGGACAGCCTACACTCCTAACCTCCAACCGCTTATTCATTGTTCTGACTATATTGCAAAAATATGTTTTTACTCAAGAGGAATGTGCCCTACAAGCCTGTGATCACAGACAAGCACCTGGTGTGCATGTTATCTCACATTGGCCAAAACATGACCCAGCCCATCCACAGGCGACCACGAGTTATAGCCCATATAACTGACTAAACCTTAAGATCCCTGAATTCCATGGCACCAGGTGCCCTTTGAATGCCAACCCCAAAGTAGCAAGTCCTGAAATGGTCAAAGGAGACGGACAGGGCACATTGTTGAGCGACAATCATATGATTTGAATTGTGAGGTGCTGGGAGGGATAATAAATGAGGGTGGAGACTTGGAGCCGGATGGTGTGGAAGGGAGTGAGTGAAATGTGTGTGTGTGAAGGTTAGAGTGCCCCAGATCCTCCTTTGTGCCCGTGTTAAGGCCTGCCATGTGTTCAGTACAGTGATAAAGTCGCATTAGGTCAGCAGTGTAGTTAATTTGTGTAGTTAATTTGTTCTATGACTTTTGACATGAGAGGATGATCACTGCAGCACCCACGTGATGGAAGACGGATGGACTCGGCTGGAACCAATGACCTGGGCTCTCTTATGAAACAAGCGGATTATGTATAGGCACACACCAAACAGCCACACAGGTTTTTACTGTATGTATTCGTCATCTATAACAATGTTTTCTTTGATAAGATTCTGCTTGTACTGCTTTTTGGCAGAACGTTCTTAGCAGCAGAGTTCTTTGCTGTTGCTCTCATTTGCGTGTGAGATTAAAACTTGTTATCCTTACAAGATTGACTTGGGCCTTTTTTCTCTAGCTGGTTGTATTCTCTCTGGTATGAGCATTCAGGGACTTGCCTTCAATCGGTGACCCTGACATGACTGCAGCACCCCCACTATTTGTGGAGGCTTCCAGGCTGCTTCTCCAGAAGGAGCCGCGCCCACCTACAGTGATCGGTCCCAAAAAAACACATTTTCCGAGTGGTTTAGCAGGAGCCATTTTAACAGAAGTCCTCTCTGCTCTTTGAAGTGGGACACGGCTCTGAGGAGAGTGCAGGGCGGTGTTGGAACCCCATGACAGAGGAGATTGGGTGAGCACACACATGTGAGTAGACTCTTGTAACCAATAACAAGTAGCGGACAGATGCATGGGGAAGTGTGAGAGATGTAAACACATGGAAAGCCAGGTCTTTGATGTGACGTGGGTGTGTTTTGTGTTATTTCATATTGGTGTTAGTGCTGGTAAGATATTATAAGGTAAGACAAAGGTAAGGCAGGGAGCCTCTCCTCGGAAGGGGATGGAAGGTGGCAGCACAATAAAATATATTATGTAAAGGAAGAATAAGGAAATAAAAGTAATGGGCTCATAAAAGGAGTAGCCCTGGAACCAGTAGTGGTTGTCATTTTAGCTTGTTATTTTAGTGGGTTGTATCCGTGTTCTATTAGATAAAGAACTGGCCCTAGGACGGGCGGTAATTGTGTGTGTTGCGGTGTGGTGTGGCATTGGATGGTTTTGTGGAGTGGTGTGTGTGTGCGCAAGGAAGGGGGACAGAAAAGGGTGGGAGTTGATTTTCTTTTTGTCACAGGCAAGCAGCTGAGTGTGCAGCACGTTAGCGGAACTTGGCGGGTTCTGTAAGAGATAGCTATCACTAGCATGGGGGGAGGAACACCAATACAGTATATTTATAAGGCCCTGCCACTGTATCATGACAGGGTAAAGAAATACCATAAGCAGTAGATCACAGAGACAGGAGGAAGAGGGATGCCCTGCCCGTGGCCAGAACAGGGCTCACACAATAAGAGCATCTTGGAGCACATGTCCACATTTTTAGTGGGTAATTATAAAAAGAAGCAGCTACAGAAGAGAAAAGACATCTTAGACCTCTGGTGCATGTTTGAAGATGCAGAAGACCAAGGGGATGGGGTAGGGGCACATAGACAGAAAGATGGAAAGTGCAGGAAGGGAGAAGCAGAGGTCATGACAGCGTGTCCTGTAGAATGGTACACAAATCCAACCTATATACCCCCTGTGATAGGGACCCCTTCAGCACCAGTAACAATAGAGGCCAATGCTCCCCCACCCCAATACGCAAACCCACCTGAAGTATTGGCATCCACAGGTGTCAGTTCAAGAGAGTTTGAAGACAGGTTGTCAGAGTTGTTAGGAGAACTGGACAGGATATAAGTATCCTCAAGAGAGGTGAGGGATATAGGGGCATTGGAAGATGGATCAGGAGATTTCTTCCTTATAATGGATAAGGGATAGATAAGAAATGTATGTGTCAAAAAGGAAGGAGGTGAGGGTAAGTGGACACTCTTTGGGAAAGATACGGTGGTGGGAAATGTTGAGAGGGAGGACGATAGTGACTCATTTACTGAGAAGAAAGAAGGGGTGAAGGGGTGGCTGAGAGTACCCCCCCCCCCAAGCAGCAGGCACGTGGGGGAGGGGCAGGTTGAGGAGTAGGACCGGCCAGATGGCATTAGTAAGGAAAACGAGAAGTGTGAAGAAGGGTATGGGAAGTGGGGTAAAGATGCAGATGCCCCTGATACATAAGTCAGGGGGAGAACACAGTATGTGCCCTGTTCCCAGATGGATAAGAATAATGTAATTAAGTCCCTCCCACAGCTCACAACAGGGGTGAGAAAGTGGATATATGAGTTTGAAAAGTAAACAGCCAGGGTGCCACTGGCAAAAGGGGATATCAAGAGCTTGATGGTTGCTATAATTGGGGACCAGCCTGGGGACGTGTGGGTTAAAGCTGGGTATCCGGGAATAACCCTGGGGGATGATGACCATGATGGAGCATCATTTAACAAAATTAGAGCACAAGTGTGGGATGCGTTTCAGAGGGCTTTCCGAATACTCCTGATTTACAGTCCCTGATGCAGCGTACAATGGCTGATGATGAGGATCCAGATACATTCATTCTCAAATTTAAAGAGATGTGGAGAGCTGAAACGGGAGGACCATGGGATCGTTCAATATCGTTCTTCTATTTTATTGTTAAGAGAGGCTTGCCAATGGAAGTGCAGAAAGCGTTAGACAAGATTAAAGGTATTGAAGCAAGGGTGTGGCCGGAGATACAGAGTATAATAGTACATCATTGCAAGAGGATCAAGGAGCAGGAGAGGGAAAAACAGAAAGGGCGTCAGGCAGAGGAGACGAAGTTGGTAGAAAAGAAATTGGCAAAGGGTGTTGTTCAGGCACCTGTCTCGACACCCATACAGGTGGAGGGGACAGAGAGCACCCAACAGGTTGTGAGCGCCACTATTGCTGAGCTCTGGGCTGAAGGAGGACAAAGACAGTGGGGGCAGAGGGCAACAGTATCCCGGCCCACAGTGGCAAGAAGGAGGACCACTGCAAGGAAGAGGGGGATTCGGAGGAGCAAAAGGGGGTGGGTTTGGACCATCATAATGTTGGAATTGTTTAAGGTGGGGCCATTTTGCAAGGGAATGCAGGAGCATGTCTGCAATGGGGTAGAATTACGGGTTGCAGAAGCATGGCCAAGGGCATCAAGGGCCCCAAGGGCCCCAAGGACTGGGGTATATGCAACAGGGTCAAGGATATCAGAACCAAGGTATCCGCAGGGGCAACACCAAACATATAATCAGCAGCCTCAAGCAGCCGACATGCAAGTGCAGCTTCCACCACAGCAGCAGTAGGTGGGGGTGCAGCAGATCCATAGGAGTGGCGAGGTGCCTGTACAGGGGTTTCATGTCAGAATGGAGGACTTGTTATATTTTATCATTGCAACCATTAAGGGGATGGCTGAGCGTCAGTCGAAATCTGACAGACTGTAGGCGGTTCGTGAAGGCAACAAAGATGTACCTGAAGATAGGAAACCTCACAGACAGGGATGTGCACAGAATGAGGAGTGGAGGTAATGCTACCCATGATAGACCATGGGTATGAAAAAATGGCAGTGGAATGCCAGAAGTTGATTTTGTGAATGGACAAGAGCTGAAGAGAGAGTTACTGAGAGAAGGTGATATGGATATTGTGTGTATATAGGAGACTTGGTTGAGAAGCGGTCTCAACGTTCACTTTCCAGGGTATGTGTTGTATCGGAAGGATAGAGTATTAGGTAGAGGGGTTGTGTTGGTATTCTTGTTAAGAGTGGTATTCAATGTTCAGTAGTTGAGTTTGATTGGGCCTTACAGCTCACACTGGGTCAAGGGGGAAAGTTGAAATTCTGTCGTGATTTCAATAGTCATAATACCTTATGGAACAGTCCTTTGACAGATATGAATGGGGAAAGACTTGAGGTGATAGCAGAAGAGTGTGGGCTTGTATTGTTGAACTCCAAAGAATATACAAGGACGGATGTGACTACAGACAAGGGGTCCTGCCTTGATTTGACATGGGTTTCGGTGAGTTTGGTGCCTAAGTGCATGTGGAAGGTGAGGACGGATGGGGAGATGGGGAGTGATCATGATCTATTGCACTGGAGGTAAATGTCGGTGGGCCTCATTACAAGTTTGCCGGTCCGGCAACTACGGTACTGGTAAGCTTACCGGTACCGTAGTTGCCAGACCAGCAAACTACGAGTTCTGCTCGCGGGTGCCTTTTCGCCCGCCAGGTCAGACCTGGCGGGTGGACCAGTACCAGCAAGCAGAGCATATCGGATGCACATGCACCATTCTGAATGGTGATGGTGCATCTGGGCTCCCCATTCCCACTGAGCCCTGTGGGGCTCAAATGGGAATGGGGAGCATTTTTTTATCCATGCCCGGGAATGAGCAAATACCGAGTCTGGCGGGACCGTAATGACCCGGTAATTGCCCATTCCCAGGCGCCGGTAGGATTCGCAAGTTCGGCGCCAGCCTGCCAGTTTTACCGGTATGGCTACCGCCGAACTTGTAATGAGGCCCAGTATGGTAATAGCGACCAGTTCTACCCCCCAGGGCTGTAACATTAAAAGAATTGACTAGGTGAAGTTTTGTGCGAGGTGCACCGATTTAATGGTTCACAGTGGAGAAGGTGGAGGCCAGACTTCACACTTGCCCTTCACAATAGAAGAGTTGGATCAAGCGTTAGTGATTTGTTTCATAGTGTAGTGGAGGAATTGGCATCAGCTCAGAGAAAGCAATTTAGGAAACCAGAGGTCCCGTGGTGGTTGTCAGAATGTTCGGAGGCTGTAAGTGGTAGGAAGCGGAAACGGCTGAAGGCCTTGCGCTCAAAGTGTGCAGAAGATGTGGTGGCATATAAAAAGGCCAGGGCTTTTGCCCAACGTGTAATCAGGTCACATAAATAGATTATTGGAGGGAACATTGCCGTACTCTTTCTGAGGATACGAATATGGCGCAGGTATTGATGAGATTTAAACGTATGTCAGGTCAGGTGCAGCGGTTTTATCAGATTCCACTCATTACTGTCGACGGGCGTGAATTGGTTGATTATTGTAGTAAAGCGAATACTTTAGGGGCCCATTTTACTGGTGTGCACAGTAAGTGTAATTATTCTCCGGCAGCTAGACAAGAGATGTCAAATTTTATGATTGCAGACGTGAGTGTGTTGGAGAATGTGCAGGTGTGGACGTCCTGTATGGAAGTGCCTTTCTCTAAGTGGGAATTATGGAGAGCCTTGAAGGGTAGTAGGGACTCTAGCCCGGGAGAGGATGGTGTGCAATATGTCTTCCTGCAGAAGTTACCGAATAACTGCTTGGAGGTAGTGTTGAGAATGTATAATTTGGTGTTGGCCAGTGGGACGATGCTGCTTGGGTGGAATAGGGCTATCATCCTCCCGATATTAAAACCAGAGAAACCAGCCAATTCCTGTGGTACTTATGGACCCATAGTCCTGACACCTGTTTTATGCAAAGTAATGGAGAAAATGGTATGAAAATACTGGTATACTTTCTGAAGTCGGAGGGTAAACTGGTTGTTTTCTAGCATGTATTTCCGAAACATAGGTCAGTTATGGATGTTGTTATTGATCTGACATTGGACATTGAAGAGGCCTTGAGCTACAGTGAAATGGGGGGCTCAATCTTCATAGACATGGAGAAGGCTTATGATGTGGTCTGGTTAGGAGGTCTGCTCTACGCTTTGCGGGAAAAAGGTGCCCAAGGGAAATTATTTTCCTGGGAGAAAAACATTTTGGAAAATAGTGTTTCATGTGAAAGTGAGGGATAAGCTATCCCAGAAATATCTGATGGAGAATGGGACTCCTCGGGGTAGTGTTATTAGTCCTGTCCTCTTTAATGTAGCAGTGGATGGTCTTATAAGAAATGTCCATGAGTGTGGATGTAAAGTTGGGTTCTATGCGGATGATGGGGTGCTATGGGTGAGAAACAATTGAGGTGGTAATATTCAAGAGAAGTTGCAAATTACATCGGATGTCATGTAAAGATGGTCCATGAAATGGGGTTTTATGATCTCTAGCTCCAAAACAGTTTGTATGATGTTTAATAGATGTAGAACAGAAGTAAACCTGGACCTTAGACTGCATGGGATTGTGTTGGAACAAGTGACAGAATTTAGGTACCTGGGAGTGTCTCTGGGTGAGTGTTTACACTGGAATACACAGGTGGACAGGACAGTAGCAAAATGTAAAGGACGCCTTAATCTTCTAAGGGCGGCGTCGGGTCAGGAGTGGGGGGTGTCAAAAGAGCATGAGACTGCTGTATAGTGAAATGGTTAGGAGTGTGTTGGAATACGGGGTTCAACTGCAGCTTAGTTACAACAAGAGTCAGCTTGGTTCACTGAATAGAGCTCATGCAAGAGCATTGAAAATTGTGACAGGCACAGTAAGGTCTTCACCTACTGAAGCCGTGCAGGTGCTGGCAAGGGATTTGCCCTTGGACCTGAGGAGAGTGGAATTGTGTGCTAAATACTTGTTGAAATGACACTCTTACAGTGAGTGGCACCCAGTGAAAAAGTGCCTGGAGGTTAAGTGGATTGATGTTTACAAAGGTGAAAGCTGGGAGAGAAGAGGGGGTCCTTTGGGTTTCATGGTGATGGGTTAGTGAAGCGTTTGGCAGTGGAATGCTGATAGAGTGTTGTTTTCCATATGGATGATGCATGAACCGAAAGTCTGTTTAGAATTGAGAAAGGTAGTGGTGAAAAAGAGGGGTGATAGAGGGGAAATAAAAAAATGGCTGCTTGGTTATGTGGAGGGTAAAGTAGATAAACATGTGTATACAGGGACACCGACAAGCACAAAGTAGGTATGGCCTCCTATTTTAAGGAGGAAGAGGAGTTTAAAAAGGTGAGATTATCAGATAATGTCTCCATATGCATGGCAGAGTTGATGGCAGTGCATTTGGCAGTGGGTAGACCTATGGAGAAGCGGCTGGCAAAAGTAGTGGTGTTTGTGGATTTGTTGATTATGTTACAAGTTATAAAGGACTGGAACGACGATAGAAAAGGCATTGTGTTGCATATTAGACAGCAGCTGGAGAAATGCCCACTGGGTGGGATTGGGATTGAGTTGGCATGGATCCACAGTCATTGTGGGATTTTGGGAAATGAGTTGGCAGACAGAGCTGCGTATGAGGCCACGACAGGGGAGGTAGTGGCTACAGAGATCCCATTAAGTGTCTCTGAGGTCCAGGTTGTGGCGAAAGGTGGAGGTAAGGGAGAATGGCAATGTAGGGGGGTACGAGCAGGAAAGGGAGGCACTTGTATGCGGTACAAAGGAAGGTTCATTGTAAAAGATGTTGGGGGAATGCAGAGTTGGCACGCAGAGAGGAATCTATTCTGAATCGGCTAAGAGTGGAACATGCAGGTTTGAAAGGATGGAAGTTTAAGATGGTTGGAGTCACTTCTGTGAATTGTGAGGCGTGCAGAAGCCCAGAAACAGTGGATCACTATATGATAGGATGTGAAAAGTTCAGATTGCAGAGGGAATTGCTAATAGCCAAGATGAGTAGTATCGGGTGGCAGTGAAGAGTGTAGCTGACTTGCTTCACCTCAAAATGGGGTCTGGGGATAAGCAGTGCAGGTTCCTCCTTCAATTTGTTAGGGACACTGAGAAGTGGGAGGAGCTTTAGCAGAGTTGCGTGACTGACAAGGGTGACTAATGGCGAACATCATCTCTCCAGATGGAAATCGCAAAGTTTCTGCCTTTGAGGAGCCAACCCAACAAGAAGAAGAAGCATCAATAAGCAGCCAGCTGATGCCCAGTATTGCTCCCTGCATCTAGCAGGTAGACAGACAGCAAACTAAGAGATTACAGACTACAGTTTGATAATGTGCTACTTTGTAAACAAAATTAGGTGGCTGCGAAAGCATGAACCCTGCAGGTCGCTTTCAATACTATTTTCAATATTTTTCTTACAGATCACTTCTACTACAATAGGCTCTCGGCTGAATACCTGCTCTCATATTACACTCGTCTGTTCAGTTTTGACAAACCAAGTGTCAAGGTATGTTTTTTAACTGCACACTTATGGTATTTAGCTAGTGATTGTGCACAGCCATAAACAGAATTTGAAAGCATGCTTTTTTACCATTGCTTCTTTGCTTCCAGTAGGACTGATATAATTGAACATAGAGGACATTATTCACACACCCCCTTACCTCCACGTCCCTGTTCCTCGTCACAGTACTCACCTATGGGGGCACGCCTCCCCTACAGGAACTTTTTTTTCCTTGGAGGTATAAACCTCCTACTTACCCACAATCCACCAGTTCTTTTTATCCTGTCTCCAACAGGGACTGGATTCTCCTGGTGCGGAGCTCTGGGAGGCAGTTTCCTCATTGGTGACGTCTCCTGCGGTGTGGCGGCGGTCTCACAGTAATTTGTGGGTTCCCTGCTGGACCTGGGGCCTGGTTGAGTGGTTCTGGCTGGCTGGGACCTCCTGTAGTGCTTGGGATCCTTTAGCACTTTCTCTACCCCCACCAATTCACCCTACCGCCCAGTCCCTCTACCCCCAACCACCCTACCCCTACTCTCTCTACTTTCTCTACCTCCAACCACCCACCACACCCCTATTCTCTCTACCCCACCCATATATCCCACTCTCTCTAAGCCCACCCACCCCACTCTCTCTATCCACACTCACCCCACCCCACTTGCTCTACTCCCACCCATCCAATCTACCACCACGCTCTCTACCCCAACTCACCCACCCTACCCCCTCTCTCAACACCCACCCACACCTACTCACACTCTCTTTACACCCACCTACTGTATCCCTACTCACTCTACCTCACATACTCACTCTACCCCCACCAACCCGCTCGCTCAACTCTGACCCACCCACCCAAAGCCCATTCTCTCTACCACCACCCACCCCACCCAAACTCTCTCTAGCCAAACCCACCCCACTTCCTCTCTCTCTACCCCTTCCACCCACCCTACCCCTTCTCTCTCTTCCCCATCTACCCTCCCACTCACTCTTCTCCCACCCATCCTGCTCTCTGAAGTATCCAGGAATCGGTAAATAAGATAACAGTGTTTATTTACATCAATAAAGATAGCCCGGGGCCCGCACTGCGGCTCTCACAGACCCACTCCTGAGCTCCGTCTCTCACTCCCAACCGCCGGATCGAATTCCCTTTGAAACCCAACATTCCACACGCTCGTGCAGGCGGGGAGCCAGGGCAACATATCAAAGCAACATAAACAACTTAGAATACAACATCATCCCCCCTTCTAATATAGAATAGAAGAAGAATTGAAATACAGAATAACACATTTCTGTGCATACAGAATTAAACTATGTAACAGCTCAAAACAACAAGTAGGGTAATCCCCATGCATATTAAACATTCCTTAACTCTCCATGATGTAATCTCTGGAACAAATTGGTAGCCTCTTCTCTCTTGAACTACGCAAACTCCTAAGTTCTGTAACATCATTCCCATTATTACTTTGTTGCATGTCCACTTCCCCAACTTGTTTCACCATGTCACCATTCACATTCTCATTCCCAACTTGTCTCACCATGTCACCATTCACATTCTCATTCCCATCTTGAATATGATCATCTCCAAATAAATCAATCGCTCTTCTCTCATATCTGAATTGTCTATCTCTTTCATGCTTACCTTTCCACATCCATTTACTGACCCTATCCAAATTCCACACCGATCCACCACTAACTCTGACCGCTCTCCTGAACACTTGAATCACCTTAACAGGACTGCTGTATTTAGAGTCACCCTTTCTCACATTACGCCCAAATGTTATTCTCACAAAATCTCCTGGTGAAATTCTCAACCTAGACTCTTCTGGAGACAACTTATACTTGTCTTGATATATGTCAGAACCTTTTCCATCTAAACTTCCCCTCTGATTGACCCATTCCGGATTAAGTAATGTGTTGGGGACTCTTCCCCTCATTAATTCGAAAGGAGAGACATCCATTCCCCTCTTAACAGACATCCTAGTACTCCATATCCTCTCTGAGAGCCTCATCCACAGGCATATTATTACTCAAAGCTAATTCCACAGTCTCCACAATCACACGGTTACACCTCTCCACTAACCCAGTGGTTTGTGGATGATATAACGCTGCAAATCTCCATTCAATTCCCAATCTCTTGGCAAATTCCCTCATTTCTCTACTTCTGAATTGAACTCCATTGTCACTAATAATTATTTTAGGAAATCCTTCCCTTCTGCAAATCTGCATAATGAATTTAATTACTTCATCAGTATCAATTTTACTCACTGTTTTGACTTCAAGCCACCCAGAGTAATAATCAACCAAAACTATTAGAAACTTCTTTTCGCCAACCAACCTCACATATGGCCCAACAATATCAATTCCCACCATCTCCCATGGTTCTTCACCCTTGCAGATACTGATTGGCTCTGACTTAACACTCCTGCAGCTCTTGGCCAGCAATTCCTAATAAAGCTCTCAATCATCAGATCCATCTCTGGCCACCAGTATTTCGACCTCACATTGCTTTTTGTGCCAGTGATGGCAGGATGGCCCTGGTGTGCCTTTTCAATAAGCTCACCACATAACTTCCTTGGAGGAATCAATTTATCTCCCCTCACTAAGAATCCATCCTCCATAGACAACTCATCCTTTACTTCCCAGAATCTCAAACATCCTTCACTAACTGCCCTCTTTTCAGGCCACTCCGATTCAGTGTATTTCTTGATTTCTTGTAACTCTCCATCTCTACTGAACGCCTCAATCCAAGTATCCTTGGACGTAACCTCAAAAACAACTGCCACCATATCTTCATCGACATCCACCACTGTCTCATCATTCTTCAACGGTAACCGTGACAAAAAATCAGCAACAACATTCCTTTTCCCTGGCACATATTTCACTAAAATATTATAATCTTGCAGTTTAAGACTTAATCTTGCTAACCTCGGTGATGCCTTGCACATTCCTTTCACCGTGAGGACTTCAATCAGGGGCTTGTGATCCGTCTGAATTACAAACTTGCTACCCCATAGATACTTCCGGTTCCATGTAATAATGTCGCCACAAAAATCTCGCCATGCAAAAATATTGCAGAAAAATGGCCATTTTTTGTGGCGACATTTTTGCATGGAACATGAGGGGGACACCCCCGCAACCCCCAAATGTTTTTTTTTCTTTTTTTTAAAAAACATTTTTTTTTTGCCCCTGTCCCCATATATATGGTCACCCATATAATATCGCAGCGACCTTTTCACGGCGACATTATTTACGGCGACCATATATATGGGGATAATATTTCCTGATACCGTACTTCCTAAAGTAATTTACCGCCCATGAACAACCTAACAACTCTTTCTCAATTACCGAATACCAGCTCTCTGTTTCTGAAATAGCTCTTGATGCATGACTGATTATCTTCTCATTGACATCTTCATCCACTTGTGATAAAACTGCCCCTAATCCACTCCCACTAGCATCCACCGTGATCTTGGTATCTATTTATAGCTACATTCGTTTCTGGAGCATATTACTTGTCCAATTGTCTTATGGCCCTGTCATGCTCATCAGCATCACCAGCTTCATCTCCTGGCAAATCCGGTAGCTCTCTGAATTTTCTTTGACCTTCTAACCCAAGGGCATGTAGCAAAAGTAACTTCTTCTTATGAGACGTGCGCCCCTCCTGCTCTACAGCTTGAATATAATTTAACCAGAATTCTTTCCACTCCGACCATACAACTGCTGGTTGACCTGGAGTCAGTAAAAAACTTGCCGGTGGTTGGATACTGATACCTTGCATCTTAGTATCTCAATGGCCACGTGAGGATCTCTATATATATGAACAGTCACAATTGTCTTGTCCAATACTGTATTAAATTCTGTCATATAATTGACCTTTCCAGGGTTGCACAGTGGAGGAGAGAAATATATATATATATATATATTTTTTTTTTTTAACTGGGATGAGGATGAAGATGCTCCTTCTTCATCCTCCCCAGGCTTCCTGGAATTGAATACGCTCGTGTCACGTGACTGCGAGGTGTTTAGGTGGTCCTTTACTCTAACACGAGCATTACCGTGTGTGGAAGAAAGCAATCCCAGCGTTACCTTAAACGCAATCCTTGCTTTCTCCGTTTCCGCTCTAAACCTCCACCTCCTTATTGATCCTCATGCAGGGCAGCACAAGCAAACGCCGAACTTGCGTTCACTCGTAGCATCTGCTCTCTGTTCCGGGTTCACTGGACGCCGGGCTCATCCTACGTCGCCAAATGAAGTATCCAGGAATCGGTAAATAAGATAACAGTGTTTATTTACATCAATAAAGATAGCCCGGCGCCCCGCACTGCGACTATCACACACCCACTCCTGAGCTCCGTCTCTCACTCCCAACCGCCGGATCAAATTCCCTTTGAAACCCAACATTCCACACGCTCCTGCAGGCAGGGAGCCAGGGCAACATATCAAAGCAACATAAATAACTTAGAATACTACACTCTCCTTTCCATACCCCCATCCACACACCCAACCCCATATCTGTCTACCCAACCTCATCACTCTCTCTTTACCCCAAACCATTCACGGTAACCCCTTTCTCTCTCTAGCCTCACATACCACACCCCTACCTATTCCCCGACCCACCCACCCTACCCCCTCTCATTCTTCCTCTCACACTCTCACTTTATTTCTTATCCTCTCACTCTTTCTCACTCATATCTCCTCTTGCCCATCATTGATGGTGCCCTCTCTCATTGGCTTCCTCTCTTGCTCTATTTCCCTTCTCATTCTCTTGCACACCTACATCCCTTATTACATCCTCCTTTGACACTTTGCAGTCTCCTCCTTGCACCCTGGTGCATATAAATGTAAAATGGAAAGAACAGCACTAAACTCTGTTTTCTGAGCTCGGGCCTTAGGACTCTGGCACTGAAATATTAGCATCAGTGATTCCAACCAAAAGCTCAGTACAACCATGATCTGTGGGTAAACTAGGGTTCTTAATGTTTTCCTCCCCAACCAACTACCATTATGCACCAACCCCACGCTACTCTCTCTACCCCACCCACTCACCCACCCCACCACCACTGCCTCTACCCCATCCACTCAAACACCCACCCACCCCTATCTGTCTATCCTCACTAACCCCCTACCCTGTCTCTACCCACACCCACCACCCACTCTCTCTATCCCCACCCTACCCGCAATCTCTCTATCCCCAACCACCACCCTACCCCAATCACACTACCGCCACCCACTCACACTACCCCCACTCTCTACCCAATCCCCACTGTCTGTACATTCCCACTGTGATGCTGGTAATGCCTTGGAGGTACAGGGCCTCCATGTCCTTGTCCTGTACTCCCTTATCATGTGTGTTCTACAGTGGGACCCCTAGCAGTGCAGCTCCTCCTCTTTTTGGTCATGGTGAACCGAGACCCTTGGGATAACCTTATGGCACCGATGGGAGGGGGTAAAGCCCTGTACCCCTAATGTATGTTTTTGGGCACGTGTGTGTGGCCCACAGAGCAGGATATGGGCTGGTGGCAGCTCCATGCTGAATTTGGCAGGTGCTCTGAGTAGCCTCCATTTTGGGATACCCAGCCCCTGCCATATGAATAAGTGTATTCCTGATAGAAGGCAAGATGGCCCCTGTAGCCTCTTGGTTTCTATTGCCTGTTACCTTGTTTTCCCAAAGTCATGGGCAGCCCTGACTCTGTCCCTTCCCCTGACAGGCTGGTGGGTGGATGAACCATATTTGGTATTGTGGGGAGGTCTAGGCCAGACTGGCTGGAGCCTTCCCAGTGACTGTATGTTGTGGGTACACCCTTGGGGTGGGACCTAGGTTAAGAGAGTGTGTGACCAACAGACTGGCTGGAGCCTTCCCAGTGACTGTATGTTGTGGGTACACCCTTGGAGTGAGACCTAGGTGAATTGAGTGTGTGACCAATATGCATTCTATGTTATGGGTTTCTGGTTTCTGCATGTGTGGCACAATGAATGAGACAGCCCTGCCTGAAACTGACATGAATGCAGTGTGGTGTGTGTAAAGGCTGGGTGCTTGCCCCAATACACATTCCTTGTTATGGATGTCTGGCTGGAAGTAAATAGCCTGAATGCATGTGTGCCTGATTGGTTGCCTGCCTGCATGAATGCCCTTCTGTGTGATTGGCTGACTGAACCTGGCTCAGCCAGAGTGAATGAGGGACAGATGTGTATAGCTGCTTATCCTTGAAGCCCAGCTGGAAGAAAAAGAATTGCTGCTGCTTTCCTTCGATGAAATCTGAAAGCTGGCGAGTCTGCCGAATACTGATCCGAGAGAGGACCTGGCTAGCAGGCCTCGTCCCGAGCTACGAGGGAACATCATGCAAAAGCTGATCTTCATTGACTTACCCTGGAAGCTAGTCCTGAAAGGCTGTCAACCGGAGAAGGGGCCCACCGAGAATCTTGAAGTGAAGCACCAGGACATCAAGGCCATCGAAGTTCATTGCCATTGACCAGGATTTGGAGGTTTTCCGTAACCACTGGAAGCCAGTCGAGTCGTGTTGCCCAGAAGTGGGAAGAGCTCGATTCTGTGCTGCTGCACGACCACAGCCGCAACGCTTCACCTTTGCCTAAGAACATTTGAATGAAGGGCTTCCTTGCCATCACCGTCAACCGCTTTTTACCGAGGAAAGTCAGCTTGTGGGTTTTCTGCTGCCAGAAGCTGACAGAGATGTCCCTAGGACACTGACACAGTGAAGATCCGAAGTCCAGCCCATGATCGAGTCCCGATCGCCAAAGCTATCCCAAGGTACATGCTGCAGCCGCAGCACCAACAGAGCAGAGAACCGCCGAAGCATCTCCCGACACCTGACGCCCGCTGCTGGGCTACATCCCTCACTGAGTCTTCTTTGCAGCACCAAACTCTTTGCACTAAGAGTGGACTGCCCGCCTCATCTTCACAGGACTTCCGCGATCGATTGTCGAAGAGCTTTGCAAAGGTCGAAGCTGAAGTCGCGACGAAAGTGTTCACTTTTCTTCGAGGAATCTTGACGCCTTGTGGCTCCTGTTTTAAAGGGAGATCACTCTTGAGGGAAACATCGACGAACCATTGAAGAAACTCTTCAATCTCAGGTACATTGGAGTGGTTGAACATTTATGACCAGGAAACAAGACTGATTAAACATTTATGGACTGGGCTTGCTAATACCTCTATTACAGGTTGCCTAGGTGGGGAGATTCTCACTCAGAATTGCATCTAGGTAGCTGGAGAAAGCATTCTGCCATTGTTTAACCTAACCTGCCTTCCTTCCTATGATCTATGCTGTTACACATTGCTGCATGGTTTGTACGCCCTTTTAACTGTCAGCAGTTGATGCATTTTAAAGGAATCAATAGCTAAGTGTGGTACCACAAAGACATTCTATATATTTGCCATTTTGAATTGCCACAGTACAAAGTGTGTTATTAATTGATGTATATATCCTGAACCTTATTGTTATATAAAGAACTGTGTCAGCACATAACATAGTGTGTGGACATTCCTTTGTGGAGGCTTGGGGTCTCACTGTACTTAAGAACCAGCCCGCATCACCTCCTGAGAGCTTAAGCCTTGGTTGCTTGTCCATTTACTACCATATGGAGAACTTTGGCTGGGTGCTATGTGCTTCTACTCTGCCATATAGAGGGCAGAAGTACAGACACCCCCCTCCAGTCTTTACACCCACCCCCTCTCTACCCACTCCCACCCATCCTACCCCCACTCTCTCTATCCATTTCCCCTACTCTCGCTATATACCAACCCTCTCTCTAGACATTGTGAGGATGCTGTATAATGCACAGGGCGATACCCTGCCAAGTAATGCAGAAGTAGTGATCTATCTCACACTTTTTGATTAAAGCAGAACATACTTAGATTTTTATTTGACTTATTTTTTTACTTTATTGTTTAAAGCGCAGGCCTAGCTCGAAAGGGATGATACATGGGATTGATACATGCTGTCTTGAACAGTATACTGGCATGGAGAGGAAGCCAATGTAGCATGAGTAGGATGGATATGATTCTGGTAAATTACTGTGCACCCATAATTAGACGCGCTGCAGCACAGTGAACTGCTTTCAGGGGAGTCAATTGAGCAGCTGTGAGCCCTGTCAAGGGGGCATTTCCCCCAATGGATGTGCGAGACCTCAGGGGCCTGCACTACGATCGGAAGTACTGTGCAGGACAAATGGTTTGATTTTACAACGTGTTCTTAAGCCATGCATAGACAAAAAAGAACAGAGTGGAGAAAGTGGTGTTAAGCACACTCACACCAAGTTGTTCACAAGGTGTGGATGGTGTTGCACCTAACACATTCAGATTGCCTGTTATGGAAGAAGGTGGGAGATGATTGCTGAGCAACAAAGAACAGCACTCTGCAGGATCCCACAGAATAAGAGGGCACATGATAAAACAAATGACTGTTGCCAAGTAACGGTGCATTTTGTGCATGAAGTCATTGTGATATGGTTGTGTCATGAGTGTTAATGTAAAGAGGGTTTGTGACTGCGTGGGAAAGCTTACAAAATAAAACAAAGAATCAGTGCAACAACAGCTCATGCATACAGAAATAGGAAACTTGGTTGTTGTTCTAGCCATCCTACAATGTAACTCTGAATATCTGCAGGTACAGTGAAAGGAGTATATACCTTTGCCAGCCAGCATGATGACACTTGCAGATTTCAGCAACTCTAGTGATGAAACTACTGTGACAGTGTCACAAAAGTGCGTTGGCGCGATGGCAAGGTTCGCTGTCGCGCATGCGCATCAATAAAGGGGGCAGCCTGCTGTGTGTCAGAGCGTGCCGGGAACCCGTAACGAGCAGACCTGTGTCCACGTATTTCTTCAGGTACGGGAGGGCTGGGCCTGCTCACGGGGAGGACCTGGTGGCAGACTACCATCATAAAACTGGCGACAAGGACACCGCAGAGTAGGGGAGCCAACTGCCGATTCCACGTTTGGTGTTTAAAGGGTTGTCCCTCTGCCTACTAGGTGCGTCACCCGCGCTCTGCTGATTTAGCCACCATTTTTTGTCGCAGACGGTTGCGGCCCCTCACGGGGTGCTTGTACGTCGTCCGGGGCAATTTGTGGAGCCTTCTATGGCTGAATGAGGGCAATAGCTGCTGGTGCCATCAGGAGGGGCTGGGGGCACTTGATTTTTTTTCTTTCAAGAAAAAAAAAGGGCAACAATTTTTGGAGCCTTCCATGGCTGAAGGAGGACAATCGCTGCTGGTGCCACCAGGTTGGGGTGGGAGCAGCCCATTTTTTTTTCAAGAAAAAAAAAAGGACAACAAGATTTCTAATCAAGGGACTTCAGAAAACATGGTGCACTACAGGGAAGAAACTACATTGTATTGGGGGATTTCTCTTTTTCCTCAGTGTTGGACGTCCCAACGTCCCTAGTTTAGGGACATTTTGCATTCCTCTCATCCTTTGCCACACCTGCTAAGGAAGAGTGACGCCATTCGCAGAGCCTGGAGGTACAGCTACACCAGGACATTCTGTGGCCTCAGGAGGTCATCTGTCATGAGCAACAATGCAGCTGACGCCCAAGGAGCGGTTGCACCCCCTCAGGTCAGGATAATGCCCAGACAACAAGGCACGCTGGCCCCTATGCCAGAGTTTGATATGTCGGGCCCTCCATCGAAATTAGGCCTGAAGTGGCTGCTATGGGTCAAGAAGCTGGAAATGTATTTCAGGGCCACAGGGGAGACGGAAGATGATGCCAAGGTGGTGACGCTGCTGTATGCTGCAGGTTCTGAAGTTCGAACAGCATTGGTGCACAGCGGGACCTATTTCTCCCAGACGGTTGGCCTACACTCAAGTAAACATACGAGTGGTTGCTGACACCTTGAGTGTGAGACACTGTTCACATCCAGTGTTTTTCTTTGGGCAAGAATACAGGGATCACTTGTCGTTGGCTCCATGTCCCCAAACTAATTGGCCTGCAATTTTTACAGCGGGGAGGAAACAACATTTCTGCGGTTTAAGACATAACAACACTGCAACTAAGAAGGAAATTTAGCCTTGGCTGGGTCCTGCTAACAATACATGAGGAGACTAGATCTGAGGCCCTTATATTTTGGAAGCGGCTTTCCGAAAAAACACAATTGGTTCACTACTATTGAACACCTTGCGAAGCGAAAGAAACTAGCTCTTTGAAATTGAACGAAAGTTAATTCACATCAATTTGAATTCTCTTTTTAGAAACTGTGTTTTTGTTTGCAATGTACATGTCCTTATGAGGTGCACCAGATGGAAGTTGTGTAGACCGCTCAGGCAGCCCAAAACTCGAGTCGACAACACCATAGAGCCTACTCCTCCCAGAGTTGGCTTTAACTTGGGTTTACACAGATAAAATATGGGGATCAATATGTGTCCATAAATAATCACTTTGGAACATCCACCCAGGAACAAAATGATCAGGATTGCGTTTTCTTGCACAAGTATGAATGGTATTTTTTGTATGCATGGGGATGAAAGAGTATGTAAGGAATGATATGTGAGATGTGAGCTTTTTTTGTTGATGTGATAAAATGTGTGTTCTTGACAACTGTTTTTTTATAGATGTGTTATTAATTTATTTGATATGCTCTTTTGTAAAAAATTTCTACAATTCAAATATGATCAAATAAACCTTAAACAAATAGGGTTGCTGTCTTCAAGGGGATTATGCAGCGTCTTTTACGCATGAATTTACATGAATCAAGAATATGAGGATGTGCACATATCTACAGATAACTGCAGTTTTTGTTTAGGTTCTGAAGTTCACTGCATCTTCGAGTCACTGAACAAAACGGCTGTCTCATACCAGGCCGTGAAAGATGCCCTCAAAGAACATTTCCTACCCCTGGCCAACCAGGACTTCGAGCGCTTTGTGATGTGTTGCGAGAAGCAGCACGAGGAAGAGTCGCTTGACCATTTCTGCGGAAGACTACGTCACCTGGCCAGCACGTGCCAATGGGAAAATGAGGAGGGGATGATCCGGAACCAAGTCATGCAGGGCTGTCGATGAGGGAAGCTATGGCGACAGGTACTCCGGGAACCGGGGCTCACGCTGATGCAAATCCTTGACATGGGCAGGTCCTATAAACTGTCTGACAGCCGCGCTACCAGGATGGATGCTGCAGTCAAATCAGTGAAGGTGGAAGAGGCGTATGCCATTGGATGGGCAGCTAACACCGGCCTGTCACGCCCGAGGTGGTCCCAGAAGAAGAGTGACACAGCACAGCCATGCCTGAAGTGTGGGTATGACCTGCCACACTCCAGTGAATGCCCTGCAAAAGGGAGGGTGTACAGGCGATGTGGGACTCTGGGCCATTTCGCCAGAATGTGCCGAGCTGACAATCCAGTCGCCATCCCTAGAGGCCCGAGTAGAGCTGGCATCGTGGGGCAGTGCAAACCGAGAAATTTAGCCATGGTGGAGCAGGAGTTCCAGGAGCTGTATATTGCAAAGGAAGAAGAGGAGAATGAAGAGGTGTTCTTCATATCCAACATTGACTCAAAAACCAAGAAGAGAAGGCCGTGCATGGTGGACATTTGTGAGACTCCGACTCCAGTGTTAATTGACAAAGAGGCGTCAGTATGTGTGCTGACAACAAGACATTACGAGTCACTACCAGGACCACCAGCGCTGGCAGAGACCAAAGCAAAGATCTACTCATTTGGAGGTGACCATCCACTTCCACTCCAAGGGGTGTTCGTAGCACCAGTCACTCACGCCAATAACACCATCAGGGCAAAAGTCTTTGAGACCGACGTCAGCCCGCACTCGCTCCTGAGTTGTGCCGCATCCGAGGCGCTGGACATTGTGCACTTTGCGCTCTCAGTGTACAAAGCTGACATCAAAGACATTATCAACAGGTCCACAGACATTTTTCAGGGAGTAGGGAAGCCTAAAGGGGAGCCAGTCAAATTGCACATAGATGAGTCGGTGCGCCCAACAGCAGTTAAGCACAGGCACATACCTTTTCACCTATGAGCGCAAGTGGAGTGAGAACTGCAAAATCTAGTGGACCCGGACATTATTGAGAAACTTGACAGCCTTACCCCATGGGTATCCCCCATCCTTGTGTGGCGGTCAAGCACAAGCAGCCGGGAGCCGTACACATTTGTGTGGACATGAGGCTACCCAACCTCGCCATCAAAAGGGAACGCCACCTCACGCCAACGCTGGACGATGTAGTAGGTGAGCTACAGGGTACCCGTTTTTTCTCGAAGCTCTCAGTATCACCAACTTGAACTGCACCCGGACTCCTGGTATATAACTACGTTCACAACCCACAACGGCCTGTACCAGTATAAACATTTGAGTTTTGGGATCTCCTCGGCCGCCGAGGTGTTCCAAAATGTCATATTGGTGTACGCGACATCCGAAACAGAACACATGATGAGGCTGGAAAAGGCATTGGAAAGAATCTGTGATCTGGGTTTGACTCTACATCACGAAAAATGCGAATTTCTGAAAGGAAGTATTGAATTTATTGGGTCCATTTTCCACTCTGGCGGGATCTCACCCGACCCACAGAAGGTGAAAGATATTCAGAACGAAGTCCACTAGAAAATCCCTCCAAGTGAGGAGTTTCCTAGGGAGGGTGAACTATTGTGGAAGATTCATCCAAAATCGGGCCTCCCCCTCGGAACCCCTCTGGGCCCTCACAAAGAAGTATACAGCCTAGACTCTGATCCCTCTGAGGGGATTAAAAACCAATAGTGCATTGGGATCATAATTATGATGAAAGGCGCTATACAAATAACAAATGAATTAATGGACTCAACTCTGAAGCTGCTAGGTATGTTTAACGCACCACTCCAGTGGACACTAGCTGCAAGCATGGCTACCCACACACATCAGAATACATCGAAGACTATGACAAAATTTGATTGTGCTGGTCACATAATTTCCGCCTACTTACACAGGTCTATGCCTCAATACCTCTGACATCAGTATTCAGCACAGACCTATGACAAATTTGGGCATGCTGAACATATAACAAGTCACTAGCCCTCACACCATCTCCTGTCTCCTCTCCTCAGCATCCATCTACATGCCTGACCTCATGGGTTGCTCTTTATATGAGCCTGGCCAGCCTTATTTGACTGATTGCACACTCGCATTGTAATCTTACTCCATGACCTCAATCATTTTGGACTTCGGTCCCTGAGGGCATTCCCACCACAAGCGCATTGAGACTATAATAATGGCAAAAGTCACTATATAAATAACAAGTACAATACAATACACACTCACACAGCAGAACCACTTTTACTCCTTAAACAATATCACACCTGCTCCACAAATTACCTCCACACTCCGCCTCTCCTTCCTTCTTATTATTAGGGTATTTATTTGGCGCAGACGTAGCTTCAGAAAGCAACTGAGCACTTCAAAAATCATAAGGGGAAAGACATGTTGAGGGAATCAGACATACAAGGGAGCAGGGAGATGACAATGGGGGTGGGAGAGGGTGAGCAATTTGGCAGCAAGTGATCTACAGGCACCAGAGGAGGAAACAAGGGTCAGTCGATTACTCAGTCTTAGGTGTTATGTAGGAGCCAGCCATTCCTTGAAGAGGAGGGTCTTGAGCTCCTTCCTGAAATGTAGAAGTGAAGGGGAGTCTGGTGCCCTCCTTCTGGTCTCTTGGTCATCCTCTACCTCCACCTCTGACATCAGCCGGAAAACCCACACTTTCTGCTTCCTGTTCCCGGCTTATATCCCTCTTTGTCTGCCAGGATTGGACCTCTCTTGTTGGCCAATTAGGCCCTGCCTTCCCCACTCGAGGCAATCATAAGTAGAGGGATATGTCCAGTACACTTTCTCCACACAGGTCATTCATATTGAAGCAAGCGGCTCGGAATGGCCAATGTTCATGTTGGTACCTCAGGACCCAGGTTTGTGGGGTCTCCGTGTATGTCTCTTAGGGGAGGGTGGGTGATTCTCCCCTTTAATTTCCTGGTGGTCTAGAGGACCTTGTGTGGGCTGCTCAGTTTTTTATGGCACCACTGCAAGGTCTGCTGCATTGCCGCAAATGGCAGTGGAATCTCTCTCTCTCGTCGTAGTTTGTGGCAGTGTTGTGTTAGCTCCCTTTCTGGGTGAATTTTTCCCACTTTGACATTGATCCCTGCTGCGGTTGAATGGTTGTGCAGCTCTCTTCTCTGTCTCAGGCACAGTATTTATAGAAAAAGTAAGAAAATACTACCAAGCAATTTGTTGAGGCACGGCATGAGGTAACAGTGGTCTACACAGAAACAGTTTGGCACAAGGGGGGACAGAAATTGGGGACCTCTCAACTGCCACTGTCCACCTCAGGGGTAGAACTAGCTCTGGATTTCTCCTTGTAGGCCACCCACCCGCAGATGAGAGCGCTTCCTGTCCTTCTTAACAAGGCTATACTACTTGTCTTCTGATATACACTGCAAGAATACACTCATGTTAGCACTGGCTCTTACACCACTGGGACTGGACACATCTCCTGTGTGTACATACACTCAATGCAAACACACACATGCAAATATATGCACACATGAACACTCAAACACTTGCTCAAATTAAATCACACATTCACACATTTGTGCATGCACAAAACAGTCTATTTTTGTGAGATGTGCCTTACTTTGAGAATGGTCCTTCAGTTTCATTCAACTATTGCCTGCATCCAGAGCAACAACAGGAAACAAGACGGGAATGTTATTGACACTCCCACTTCCACCATAGCCCATATGAGAAAATCACCAGAGTGTATAAATAGATGCCCTCTTTGAGTCCTATGGATCCCTTGCTGCTAAGGACTTTGAAGCCCTCTATTCATTCAGGAAACAAACAATCATTCTGTCAATCATCAGCTTAAAACATATCTTTTTGAGTAACCTGTAATATGAATTGTGCCTTGTAGAATTTTCAAACTTGATCAAATCTGCACCTAGATGTGGCTTGTCACTCGGTTCCTTGGTGGATATGCGCTATATAAATCTTCAAATCAAATCAAACCAGTCAGGCAAGCACTCCTGAGTTGGCGTGCTGTGCATGACTGAATGAGCAACAGCCTGTGCATACTGGGTGGGGGTGTGCCCCAATGCCCAAAATGCCCCAACCACTACTGCTTAGGAGCTATCGCTGCCACAGGATACCTTCAGGCAGACAGGTTAGATGTGAACAAGTCCATACCTCTTTGCATCAAGTCGAAATGCTCTGGTCAGTGGAATGTTTTTGTTCAAAGGTTTGGGAATCGAGAGCTTGCAGAATGGGTGGTATCAGGACTCCATCTGGTAAAGGTGTAGAAGTCCTGGCTATTTACATTTTTTTTAAGAAGAGTGCACAGAAATATATGGTGAGTCTCATCCTATCCTCTTTCCTAGATAGGCACCACACCAACATCCACTAATGAGAGGGCACACTCACGTTGGAAAGTAGAGTCTTTCCTAGCGGGTAAGATAGTGACTTTTGAGCACTTATAGATTTAAAGGATTCTTTATTGTGTGTGTTATATATTCAGTTATGGGTCTTGAAAGAATCAGATTACCTGATATGGCCTCATGGTAATGTGTGGTTAGTCCTCTAAGACTGGGGCAGCCACACCATCAGCCCCCAGATGCTGCTTGCTGTGTGGAGATCTGACACATGGCTAAGCTTGCAAGGTGTAATCGCAGGCAGGCCATAATCAGTGCTGGTCTCATCATGGAAGATGAGGCACAGTCAGTGTCAGCATCCTAAACAATGAATTCTCACTAGGCTAGGGGCTGACAGAATGTTCCCTAGTGATTGTGAGTGTAAAAGGTATTGCATCTACAGCAGAGGCCCAGATTCCCATGAATACTCAGATCTTTTTGGAGCACGTCTTCACAAGTGGCAACAAAGTCCCAGCACAGTGTGATATTACTGCGGCTATCACTGCTTTCCAGCAACTGTGAATGCAAGGGAATCAGATAATTTCTAGTCCTAACAAGTTAGTCAAAGGGTTTGATAGCCTTATCCGATGCCCACTGGCATTCATTGGATTTTGGTTGGAGAGGGGAAACCTCTCAGCTCTGTGTCACTGTCAAGCACACAATTATATTGGACTGTCTGTTAGGGAATGACATGCCTGAAGCTTAAATGATTGGCGCAGTCACTAGATCTAGGGCCAAGGAAGCAGCACGGGGAGCAGCACTTGACGCCATAGTCCCAGGGGCTCTTCCATTTGGAGGTCACGAAAGAATGGAGACCCTGGAGCAACCTAGTCCAGATCCCAGGCTCAGAGAGAGGGGGAGCTCCTGCCAGAGGGGACCTAGTGGCCACTGAGGTACCTACTGCGGTGGCACTCAATTCAGTGGTCTCAGAGTTGCCTACAGGCTAAAACCACATGGTAATATCAGACCTCAAGGACCTGCCAGAAATGAGCGAGTTGTCCTCAGCTGGAGGCTCAGGTCAGGCTGACTTTTGCAGGGTGCAGAGACCCCCATCTCCGGCTTATCTGTGAGAGCATGCAGAGAAACAGGCTGAAGGGGAAGCCACTAGGATGTTTAAGTTATCTAGGAGAATTGTGTCCTGTGCAGTGAGCCTACCAACAATTGGTAAGGGCCAACCAGAGGTTGTTTTGGACCCCAATGCCCGCAGGAGGTTCCTAATGGACTTAACTCATGACATGCTTTTGGTGGGTCACCTAGAAATGACTAAGACAACTGACAAGATGTCTGCCCATTTTTATTGGCCCCAGATGGGTGTACAAATTAAAGAATCTGTGATATCCTGTCATACTTGCCAAGTGTCTGGTTAGTCTGGTGGGGCAACAATGGCCCATCTAATTACACTACCAGTGTTGGGGCAGCCTTTCGAGAGAATAAGCCTGGGCATTGGGGGTTCTTTGGATCCTCAGACCACCTCAGGAAATGGGTATATTTTGGTCGTGGTAGATCCTGCTTCCCAGTGCCCAGAGGAAGTGCGCTTGATAAGCATCAAAGCCCCAATGGTGACAGAGGGTTTGATATGGATAGTCTCTCATGTGGGGTTATCTTATGCTGTGTTATGTTAATGCATATTATATCATGCACTGCCATTTGCATGGTATCCAGGCACGCTGGCGGATCTGAAAATAAGAGGGGAAAGGGTGGGCATGTTAATGGGAGGAGAGGAAGAGTACACCTGTTCTTTTGTTGGTGTGTTGATAGTTTCAGTTCTGAAAATCTGTCACTGTTTGTGAGTTTGCTTCTTTGTAGTGCTTGAGTCTATATGTGAGCCGGTGTGTCGCAGTGGGGTACGGCGCATTGACCATGTTGAGATTGTGTGCGTTATTGGGAGAGTTGTGATGTTTTGCTGTTTGTGTAAGTGTGGGATCAGAGTGTTATAGATGCAGTGTGCAGGTGGCCTATTTGGTTAGCATGTGGTGTGATCGAGAATTTTAGTATGGGTTAGTGGGGGAAAAGAGTGCAATCCTCATGGGATAGGGTTAAATCACTGTTGCACAGGTCATGCCGTGGTCATCTGATTTCTGTCTCTCTTTGACAATGGTCTATGACTTACGAGTTAGCTTGGCATGTCAAAGAGCCATGTTTTAACTGCTTTCCTGATGGGGAGGTGTCCCTCTATTGTGCATATTGTGCATATTCTCTTGGGTATTGAGTTCCATAGTTTCATTTTGATGTTTTAAAAACATCATATTTCTTGTTGAATAACATTTGGTTTCGAGGCATATGTTATTGCTCGAACTTAGGGTTCTTTTTGATCTCTAGAAGGAGATCTTCTTGCAGGAATTATGCTCCTTGATCATGGATTACTCTGGCAACAATGCAACACATTTTGAAATAGATCCATTTCTTCTTTGGTAGTCAGTGTAGCGATCTTAAATATGTTCTCTCTTGCTGAGTCTTAGAAAGAGCACTGCTGCTCTGTTCTGGCTCCATTGTAGCTTTTTGGTGAGGTAGTCAAGCATGCCAAGCTAAATGCTGTCAGCATAGTATAATCTTGAGTGAGATAACTACAAGGGTTCTGTGGGGGAAAGGCTGAAAGGGTAATATTGGTCTGCTAGACTGTAGGTGTAAGAAGCATTTCTGAACTACTGTGTTAACTTGAGAATCCAATGTTAGGTTATTGTCCATCAGAATTCAGAGATTTCTAACCATGTTGGAGGCTTCCGTTGTAGTTGCCATTTCCGTATGCCATGGTGTAGGCGATTGCTGGGGGTGATTATGATTTCTGTTTTATCCGAGTTGAGTTTAAGGTTGTTGTTGCTCATCAATGTGCTGACATGAAAGAGGCAGTTACCAAGGGCTTGATCTATGTCCTTCTTGGTGGCGATTTTGTAGATGATTTGGGTATCATCTCCATAGTTGTAGCATGTATGTCTGTGTCCCTTGATGAGTTTCATGAGCGGAACCATGTGTATGTTGAAGAGCAGTGGTGTGAGAGTTGAGTTTTGTGGAACACCACAAGTGATTATGCATGAGGTTAATCTGAAAGGGGGTAGCCAGGTAGTTTTCGTTCTTGCTTTCAGAAAGGAATTCATCCATTGTAGTGTCATTTTGGTTAGGCCTGCTTCTACTATCTTTTTTATGAGGGTTGACTGGTTGACTGTGTTCCCTAAAGAAGTTATTCATGACAGGGGTTCCAACTTCATATCCACTTATATGAAGGAGGAATGTGGTGTGACTTATA
Source organism: Ambystoma mexicanum (assembly GCF_040938575.1). Lineage (NCBI taxonomy): Eukaryota > Metazoa > Chordata > Amphibia > Caudata > Ambystomatidae > Ambystoma > Ambystoma mexicanum. Next base: position 804,822,273 of record NC_090935.1, on the reverse strand, counting down.
CGTTCTCTACAGCTATCCAACCATAGTGTTACGCTAACCTGGTCTCTGTGGAGACGTTGGGACATGATTGCAGCCCTCTCTGAACTTGTATCACCCCCTTCAGGCCTCGCCCTCAGTAGAAAAGCTGTGAGTGGTGGTATGTGGTGATACTGCTCCTGCGTGGAGATAAGAGTGTCTGAGTGCGCCAATCTGTGATTGTTGTACCTCTCGAACCCCTCACCCCAAAATACGGTTTCTGTGAGCATACGCCGGCCCATAAAGCTCTCTTGTGAATTATGGAAGATAAGCTCTCCGTCCGGCTACTTCTAGCAGGGGCGCGTCGAATGATAAGGATTAGTCCAGTCCAGCTGTAACTATGCTTCTCCTTATGATTGGTAAGTCTTTCTTGAGCTCTTGTGATGCTGTTCGTTCTGTTTAATGTCTTTATATGTTTCTCCTATTTATGCCCGCAATAATGTCTCTCTTCTGTTTTCTTCCCTTAGATGGAAATGTGGCCTCAATGCAGTTGTGAGACGCGGCCGGATGGAAGATGGATGCTACCACAATGTTCGACAGCAGGTAAGTGATGGTTTAAGGAAAAGCGCAAAGTATGGCAAAGCGCAACCTTAAACTGACTGTTTTTTCGATGTCTAACCTTGTCTTCTGTTTTTCCTTGCAGGCGCTGCTGTCGACGATGGAGCGTGTCGTGCTGCGGTGCCAAGATGAAGATTTCGGCGTTCCGGAAAGTGTAAAGATGAATACTTGGTTCGCTGAAGAGATGTACAGGAAAGAACAGCTGGTAAGTATGCTGGCAGGAAGCAGGTTGTCCAGGAAGCATGATCTTCAAAGGTAAGTCTGACCTCAGGCGACGGTGAGCGTTACGCTGCTTGCAAGTGCAGAATAACACGAAGCGTCTGTCTTGAGTATCGGGGCAGCTTATATAGCTGAGATCGTGGGCATGCCCATTAGGGCCGGCTTACAAGCCACACCCTGCCACTCCTAGAGAGTGAGCACGTGCGAAGGCAATCCATTAGCAGCCACACCCAAAAATACACTTGGGGCTGCATAATGGATGGAATGTTCAAGGTTAATGCATCCTGCTTAATGAATGGAATGTTCAAGGTTAATGCATCTGAAGTGCTATGTCCATAATAAAAGATTTCTGGTGTTAAATGGAAGTTCTTGTTTACTTTTGTTCATGAGCCTTGCGCCAAAGGCGCCAGGACAGTTTCCACCCAGGTCTCATGTGCACGTGACCCCTGCATGCCTGTGCCCCTGACTTCATGACTATGACAGCACTCTCCCTCAAGGCCCCTCTCAAGGGTGGTTCTCCTCCCAGTCCTGGTTTGGTGGGATTATTGCGATGGAACTGTCTGATTCAACACAGAGCATGGACGTGTTCACTGGGTTACCAAGTTCAGTTTTGAGGTCCGTAACCTTTCCAGTCAATTAGGTAATACAATTTTGATCGAACCACCTTGGAGTCCAGGATGGATTTGACTTCATATTCTGGTTCTCCATCTATTACTTCGGGCTCTGGCAGAGAACTAAGCCATGTATTGGACTTCATTGGTTTGAGGAGAGAGACATGAAATACGGGATGAATTTTCATGTGAGAAGATAACTCCAATTTCATGGCGACAGGGTTGATTATGGACTTTATAGTATCGGGGCCCAGGTATCTTGGGCGGAAAGCTCTTGGCCCCTTCAGGGGAATATATTTGGATGCTAACCACACCTTTTCTCCAATCTGGTAGGCGGGATCTTCCTTCCGATGTCGAGCAGCAAACAATTTTTGTCTTTCCTTAGGCTTGGGCAGATGCTCTGGCGCCTCCTTAAGAACCTAAGTGATGGTTTTATGCAAATTTGTTATGGCTGGCATTTCCAGGGTATCGGGTGGATCAAATACTGATGTCCTTGGATGTCTTCGGTGCACAGTGTAGATTGGAGTTTGCCCTGTGCTTGTGTGAACTGAGTTGTTGTATTCATACTCATCTATCCAGAATATATTTTTCCAAGAATCCTCAGACTGTTGCAACATACACCTGAGATATTGCTCTAAAGTTTGGTTGGTTCGTTCAGTTTGCCCATCAGTTTGAGGGTGATGGCTTGTGGACAACCGGAGATCGATTTTGGCAATCGTACAACACTTTCTCCAAAAGGCAGAAACAAATTGTGTTCCGCGATCAGATACTAATACTGATGGAAATCCATGCAATCGAACGATTTGCTCTAGGAACACAGAAGTGAGAGTTGACGGAGTTGGGAGTCCCTTCAGAGGGATGAAATGGGCCATTTTGGAGAATAAATCCACAACGACTAATATGGTGTTGTATCCATTGCAGGGTGGAAGTTATGTGATGAAGTCCATCGACTGGGTATGCCAAAGTGCTGACGGTACTGTTAGGGGATGTAGTAAACCAGCGGGGTTCTGTTTCTGAGACTTGTGTTGTGTACAGACACCGCAGTTTTCAATAAAGTGGGCAACGTCTTTTCGCCAGGTTGGCTATCATTAGTTTTGTTTTACCTTAGCCTCAGTTTTGGCTATTCCTGGGTGTCCTTCCACTAATGGATCGTGGTAATTTGTGATGATTTGCTTTTGCAGTTCTTGATCTTGGACATATAACTGTCCTTGGAAATATGGTAGATTGTCTTCAGTGGTGTACTGGTCACCTTTTAACAGCCATTCCTGTTGTGTTGATTGATCCATCAGGGATTGAAAACCTGGTCTTTGGTCATCCACACACCTGGTGGCAGCTATTCTGGTTTGAATCCTTTCCTCAGGAATTATGGCCACGGGGTCGGATGCTGTAAAAGCCTCTTTTTCTTCACTCATGCGTGATAGAGCGTCTGCTTTTCCTTTGCCTACTCCAGGTCTATAAGTGATAATAAAATCATATTCCATGAAAAAGAGAGCCCAACGAAGTTGACGCGAGGATTGTGCTTTGGTGGTTTTCAAGTATTGCAAGTTACAGTGGTCCGTGATGACAGTGACCGTATGTCTCGCCCCAAGAAGGTAATGTCTCCAGGCCTTGAATGCTGCTTTAATCGCCCGTAATTCCTTATCTGTAATTGCATAGTTCAACTCAGGGGCTGAAAATGTGTGGGACCAGAATGCGATGGGGTGTAGTTGTCCTGTTTCAGGGTGTTGTTGTGACAATACTGCTCCCATGGCTATTTTTGAAGCATTTGTCTGAAATATGTAAGGTAGGTCTGGTCGTGGGTGTTGAAGGACTGGTGCTGTAGTGAATGCTAGTTTCAACTTCTGGAAGGCTTCTTCAGTTTCTGTTGACCAATGGAACTTTTGATTTTTCTTTAACAAGGAGGTAATTGGATGTACAATTTATGAATACCCAGGTATAAACCGACGGTAAAAGTTGGTGAATCCGAGCACGCTTTGCACTCCTTTCGTGGATGTTGGAGAGGGCCATTGGAGGATTGCATCCACCTTTCGTGTATCCATATGTACGCCTTGGTGTGAGCATGAAACCAGGAAACTCAACCTCGGTTACATGGAAAAAACATTTTTCCAACTTGGCATACAATTGGTGTTGTCGAAGCTTCTCTAACACTGCCCGGACATGGCCTACATGTTCTTCCATGGAATTTGAGTAGATAAGAATGTCGTCAATGTAAACAAGAGCGCAAACGTCCAGTAGTTCACAGAGTACATCATTCATAAAGAAATGGAATGCCGCGAGGGGCATTGCATTGCCCGAAGTGCATGACCTGGTATTCAAAGAGGCCATACTTCGTAAAGGATATCGATTTTTTACTGTGATCTGATTGTTGTCTCTATATTCGATGCAAGTTCTTAAATCCCCCTCCTTTTTAGTCATGAAGAATAAGGGTGAGGAGGCAGGTGACTTGGAAGGGCGAATGAAACCGTTCGCCAGGCACTGATCCAGGTAAATTCTAAGATGCTGATTTTCCTGTTCTGTCAGAGCGTAAATTCGGCTGCAAGGGATCTGGGCTCCGGGTACAAGATCTATTTGACAATCGTAGGGTCTGTGCAGGGGCAGAACGTTGGCTTGCTCTTTTTTGAAGACATCCTGGTAATCTTGGTATTCAAGCGGTAAGGAGCTGTTGAGGCCCAACATGATTCCTTTCTCCGGTTTCAGATTGGTGTAATCTTTTTTGTAACATGTGTCGGCACAATCATGAGGAAATGTCAAAACTTGTTTTCGCCAGTCGATCGTAGGATTGTGCGTCTCCAGGTAGGGCATTTCCAATGTCATCTGCAACTGAGGAGCACTGATGAGAACGAAGGTAATGTCCTCTTGATGCCCGGCCTGACACAGAAGCTTGACTTTCTCGGTGTATTGTGTCACCGGGCCGGATGATAGCTGAGAACCATCCACAGCAGTGATGTTTTCCGATTTCTGCTTCTGTCGGAGAGGAAGGCCTATTCGGAGAGCCAAAACTTGGTCAATGTAGTTACCCACAGCTCCACAATCAATATATGCCTCCAAGCCATGTATTTTTGATGGTTGCTTGTGATTCACCAAAAGCACTGGAAGGACTAGATATGAGGTCTGTACGGATTCCTTTTTCATGCTCAACAAGCAGACCCCTACACTTGCCGGTCATTGGCGTTTCCCGAGTTCTGTTCTCCTTCTTCATCAGTTTTGTCTGTTGCCCCAACCGTTTTCTTGGGTGGTTTTACCGGGCAGTCACGGAGGAAGTGACCTGCTTGTCCACAATATAAGCAAAGCTGTTGTGTTTTTTTCCCCCTTTCTGCTTTGGTAAGGGGACTTCGTAATCCACCAATTGACTCAGACTGTTCATGTGGTTTAGTCTGATTCTCACAAGGTCGCACGTAAACTGACCGTCCCTCTGATCTAGCTCGATCCATTTTCCGATTCTGCAACCTATGATCGAGTTGCACCGTCAAGTCTATGTAGTCCGCACACCTCTTAGGGCGATTCACCACTAGCGCCAACACATCCTTAAGTTCTCCACGTAACCCTGGGTAAAAGAGTGTAGTCCTGTTTTCTTCTGGCCAGTCAGTCTGGGCTATGAGACGATTGAAGTTTGCAATATAGGTTAATAGATCTTGACTCCCTTGTCTGAGTGACAATAACTCGTTGTCCAGAGCTTGTCCTTGAGTATGACAGGCAAACAATTTCTCCATCTCATGCTGGAAATTCACAAAGTTCCGGAGTAAACAGTCATCTTGATTTACCAAAGGTATAGTCCGCCAGTCCGCCGCACTACCTCCTAAATAAGAGAGTACAAACGCCACTTTGGCTTGGTCATTAGGAAAGACTCCTGGTCTGCACAAATAATGAAGGCGACATTGGTTCATAAATACAGCAACCTTGTTTGGGTCGCCGATGAAGTGTTCGGGAGGGGCTAGACGCACTGCTCCTGGAAGAACCACCTGAACCGGTGTTGATTGTTGTGGTGTGGAAGAATGAGAATAATGGGTTACTCCAGGCAATGGGACCTGTCCTGCTTGTGCTTGTAGCATTTGTCTTGCCAATTTGTCAGTTCTTTCTTGAGTTACAATAATATCCCTCCGTAATGCATTGGTTTCCTGTCTTGAAGCATGTACTTCAGCCTGCAATTCCCCTAGTAAGAGGGCTAACTGATCTGTTTCTGAAGTTTCCATAACGCCCAGGCAGAGAGTATTAGAGGCTTCGAGTTCTGTTACGCTCACCTGGTCTTTGCAGAGGCGTTGGGGCACGGTTGCAGTCCTCCCTGAAATTAAATCACCCCCTTCAGGCCTCTCCCTCAGTAGAAAAGCTGTGAGCGGTGGTACATTGAGATACTGCTCCTGCGTGGAGATAAGAGTGTGTGAGTGTGCCAATTTGTGATTGTTGTACCTCTCGAACCCGTCACCCCAAAGTACGGTTTCTGTGAGCATACACCGGCCCATAAAGCCCACCTGTGAATTATGGAAGATAAGCTCTCCATCCTGCTACTTCTGGCAGAGGAGTGTCGAATGGGATCTAGTTCCTTCACTGATCCCTGATAAGGATTAGTCCAGTCCAGCTGCGACTATGCTTCTCCTTATGATTGGTAAGTCTTTCTTAAACTCTTGTGATGCTGTTTGTTCTGTTTAATGTGCCTCATTACGAGATTGCCGGTAAAAATCCAAAATTACCGATATGCCGTAGCCACCGATACCGGCATGCTCCGTGTGTGGAAACAATGGCTCATTCCGAGCATGCGATGCCACACAAATCGGCATGCTGGTAACGGTAGTATTGGCATACCGGTAAAGCTGCCAGAAACCCACTTAACGGCACCATCGTTGCGGTTAACAACAACACTGGCATCAACAACCCATAAACAACGGTACCGTCAACACCGGAACCGGAAGTAACATAATCACGCCGGAACGGGAATCTCACCGGCGGCCATCTTTAAAAACACAATCCATTGCAATCCTCCACACACAGGAGTTGTCCAGTGAATGAGCACCAAGGAACATGTCTGCAGCATGTGGAAACATCTGACAACACAAACCAAGGTTCAGGGACCCTGAACTAAACATGCTCGCCGACACCATTGTTGAAAATGCGGAGGAAGTCTTTGGAGGGGACATGCGCAGGCCTGCACTGCTGCGCAAGAAAGAAATATGGAATGAAGAGGCCAATAAAGTCTCAGCAGTGGGCACGACACTGAGGACTGTGAGGGACTGTCAGAAATGATGGGATGACCTGCGCCTCAGAGTGCGAAACCTATTGTCAGCAGAGCGCAGCCAGGCGCAGGCACTAGAGGCGGGCGATGTTCACCAATTAAACTGCACACATGGGAAGAAAAATGTGCCTCCATCATGAACATACAGCATAGAGGATGTTGGAGATGCAGAGCATGGTGCCACAACCTCTGGAGAAGCAGCTGAGTGACCATAACTAACATTCCATGTACTCCATTTGTCCCCTCATGGCCAATAGTGCCTCGTGCATGACTGTCCCCAGACACCTGCCGCCCTGCAACACACCGACCTGACCCTCCAACAGAATCCAATTCCTACCATGAAGAATGCCAACAATCAACAAAGGCACACACCACATGTCATGTGCATTGCAGACAGACACACCGGCAGCATGCGTCAACACACATCACCGAGTCCCACATGTCCCCTGTGCATGGAACAATCAACCCCAGTGCAAGAACCATGTACCATTGCCATCATCCATAAAGGCCCACCCTTGCCCCTTCCCGCTGACAACAAACCAATGACCACACCTACACAAGCATACCACTTCCCCCTCACAGGCAGCCCACATACGTCCACAATCCAGGGCAGCATATACATGACATCCATCGCAAAACCCAACTGCTACCCAACCAACATGCACATCCCACAACGTGCACACACATCAGGATGCGCCAACTCTGCTCCCCCCACACATTTGTGCTGCAGGATAGGGCCCCCACCATGAGCATGAAGATGCACATGTCAGAAAATTGGACATAGTGCGATGGCCGTCACATGGCTGATGATACAACACCAATTTACCCCTGCATTGTCGCCCACAGGCACCACATCAGATAGTGAGGGCGAGCTTACCACTACACCAACCACCACTGAACGGCGCAACACGCAGAAGAAGACCCCCAGCATCCAGGAACCTGGACGCAGCGACAGCAGACATGGGTCTGCAGCCTCCACTTCACGTACCCCCAGCCAACCCTGCACACCTGCCAGCCTCAAGAAGAAGGCAACAACATCTTCAGGCAAGTGCCAGCAGCAGCAGCACGGCCATACTACTGTTGCAGACCTGCCATGCCGGGCCAGTACACCATGCATGGGGCAAGCGACAGAAGAAGCTGAAGCGGCATCACCGCAAATGGAAATTGCGGATCTGCCACAATCACCAACACTAAGCATGCCCCCCGACCCCCTATTGCCGATACATAGCATGCCTGAGCTGGAGGAATCAGGTACACCCACACATACTCCAGACAGGTGTAGCACAGGGCATTCAACAGCTGCACGTGGCACCGCAGAGGCCACTGCTCATGCAGATGATGCAGATGACCACCAGGAGCCAGACCCTGTATTCACCACACCTGGCCCCTGCAGCCCACCACCCATGCCCCTTGCCGGAATACGGCACATCCGCAAAATTGAGGCCCGCCTCACCCGCACCGAGCAGCGCCAGGAGGCGACTCATGCCCTACTAGAGTGATACATCACCGTGGCAGAACAAACGAGGCAGACCATGCAGGACAGCACCAGGAACACATCAT